>NC_084735.1:61406302-61721302 GCF_033978785.1 Entelurus aequoreus
CGGCATGTCTGATTGTGGCGGGTCGCTCCCTGTATGATCAGTGTCAGAGCTTGGTCCGCATTGCCAGCAGTATGTCGGACCCCTTTCCAGTGAGGGTTGGACCGGAGTCCAACCCTCGTGTTGGCTGCCCTTAGTCACCAAATGTGTTCATAAATTTTATGGACAGAATTTCTAGGCGCAGTCATGGCGTTGAGGGGATCCGGTTTGGTGGCTGCAGGATTAGGTCTCTCCTTTTTGCAGATGATGTGGTCCTTATGGCTTTAACTGGCCAGGATCTTCAGCTCTCATTGGATTGGTTCGCAGCCGAGTGTGAAGCGACTGGGATGAGAATCAGCACCTCCAAGTCCGAGGTTCTCGCCCGGGAAAGGGTGGAGTGCCATTTCGAGGTTGGGCAGGAGATCTTGCCCCAAGTGGATGAGTTCAAGTACCTGGAGTCTTGTTCATGAGTGAGGGAAGAGTGGATCGTGAGATGCACAGGCTGGCGGCCGAAATGAGTTTTCTCCGCTGGGTGGCGGGTCTCTCCCTTACTGTAAGAATTTTCACCGTTTAATTACAGTAACCTACTGGCAGCTAACGGTTCCAGTATAAAACTGTTTTTCTACAGCACACATACTGTGATTTATCACTACACTTTATTACTGTAAAAAGTATCACAGTACTGTGCTGTATCAAATATACGCTTCACAGCATAATACTGTCATCTGTTTAGCGGCATTACACTGTTATTTTAGTGTATCTACTGTAATATCCATTAACAGTTAATTACAGTAAAATAATTGTAAGCACTATAGACTGAGCTTTACAGTATAATGCCACTAGAAGTTAATGAGTTGAACTTTTAATTTTTCAAAATCAAAATCCCTGCAATCTGCTGGCATAAAAATGACTGGAGAAATGGCCTTGCAAGATTATGTTTTTATTAACCAATTATTTTAAAGTGCATCAAATACATTCAATGTACATTTAGTGCATTCTTCTTATTTTCAGTAAAGCATTTTAACATGTATAACATGTCCACTTAATTTCTAACTGGAGACAAAACACTGAACACGAGTCCAGTGTTTAGTTGTCGGCTACATAAAGCCCCACTCAAAGTCTGTGAGATGTTTTATAAGGGTGGCTACGTGAGGATTTACAGTTGCTGCCTTTTTCTGGACCAGCTTCCCGGTCTTCTTGGACACCACCTTTCCCTGGCTAGCCTTTGTTCCCCTCTCAGGGTTAACGCCAATGAATCGCCTAAAAAAGAGAGAAAGCATATTAGATATTCTGTTGTGATTGAAGATTACTTGTAGTCGATACAGAACCCCCCCTCACATTGTTATTTAGGAATATGCACTGCACAAATATTAATATCAATTTTAGGATATATGTGAGCCTATACCATAACCACAGCTGTAGATGAGTGAATGCTCTAAAACCCATTAAGACAAATTCAGAGAGGAAGACAATGCTAAAGCCTCCCCAACCCCTCTCTCTATTCATGTTTTCTCTCCATCTACGGGACCGTGTATTTACGCTGATGTTTCCTGCTTTCACCCATTTAACATATAGTTACCTGCTCATTACCTATCTTCTCTGCATCCTGGGGTCACACTGGTGCTTCTTGCCTTTACCCAATCAACATATCTTTACCTGCACATTACCTACCTTCTCTGCATAGTGTGGTCACGCTGGTGCTTTCTACCTTTACCCATTCAACATATCTTTACCTGCACATTACCTACCTTCTCTATATCCTGGAGTCAAGCTGGTGTTTCCTGCCTTTACTCATTCAACATATCTTTACCTGCACATTACCTACCTTCTCTGTATCCTGGCGTCTAGCTGGTGTTTCCTGCCTTCACCCATTCAACATATCTTTACCTGCACATTACCTACCTTCCCTGCATCCTTGGGTCACACTGGTGCTTCTTTCTTTCACCATACAACATATCTTCACCTGCACATACCTACCTTGTCTGCATGGCCTCGACCACACCTGCGCTTCCTTCTTTCACCCATTCAACATACCTTCACCCGCACATTACCTACCTTCCCTGCATAGTGGGGTCACACTGGTGCTTCCTGCCTTTACCCATTCAACATATCTTCACCCGCACATTACCTACTTGCTCTGCATTCTCGGGTCAAGCTGGTGCTTCCTGCCATCATCCAGTCAACATGTCTTTACCTGCAAATTATCTACTTTTTCTGCATCCTGGGGTCAAACAGGTGCTTCCTTCTTTGACCCAGTCAACATATCTTTACCTGCACATTACCTACCTTCTCTGTATCCTAGAGTCAAACTGGTGCTTCGGTCCCTAATAAGAAGGTCCACAAAGGAACAGAAGAGTCATTGATTTAAGGCACACAATTGGGGAAATGACAAGTCAAATTCCTGAACAGAGGTGAGAAATATAAAATAAAATATCCTAACAGTATTTTAACAGTATCAAGAGGATTTACCTTTGAAC
The DNA here is from genome assembly GCF_033978785.1 of Entelurus aequoreus. Taxonomy (NCBI): domain Eukaryota; kingdom Metazoa; phylum Chordata; class Actinopteri; order Syngnathiformes; family Syngnathidae; genus Entelurus; species Entelurus aequoreus. The sequence goes on from NC_084735.1 coordinate 61,408,756, forward strand.
AAATTCCAATGTCCGAGGACCTTCCTCTTGGTATTCCAAGTTGAACACATAGTATGTGGCAAGAAGGGCAGCAAGCCCTGAGATTAAGCTAGGTTGGACGCCTTTGCAGATGACATCACCTTCCATGCTGATCATCCAACGTTTTATTGTGACTTTGTCACCAGCAACTGGTACAGTCAAGAAATGCAGTTTATTTTCCTAAACAGTATCCAATATGGGTAGCATTTTAAAAGTATTTGGAATGGCCACCTCACTCGCTCTCTCTTTCCTCTGTTTACATCTAGTCTCCTAAGGCAGTGGTTCTCAAATGGGGGTACGCGTACTCCTGGGGGTACTTGAAGGTATGCCAAGGGGTACGTGAGATTTTTTTTAAATATTCTAAAAATAGCAACAATTCAAAAATCCTTTATAAATATATTTATTGAATAATACTTCGACAAAATATGAATGTAAGTTCATAAACTGAACAACTAATCAAGTAGGCTATTCCATTCATTACCATAAAGCCAGAGTTTCCCCCATGCCATGATGGTTTGACCCTACCTGGCGGTGCCACACGGCACCAACTGTCAATCAACTATCCATGTAGAAAACAATGGAGGCTTGGTTAAAGCGTAGTGGACATGTTCCATAAATATTGATGTTAAAGATTTCTTTTTTTGTGAAGAAATGTTGAGAATGAAGTTCATGAATCCAGATGGATCTCTATTACAATCCCCAAAGAGGGCACTTTAAGTTGATTACTTCTATGTGTAAAAATCTTTATTTATAATTGAATCACTTGGTTATTTTTCAACAAGTTTTTAGTTATTTTTATATCTTTTTTTCCAAATAGTTCAAGAAAGACCACAACAAATGAGCAATATTTTGCACTGTTATACAATTTAATAAATCAGAAACTGATGACATAGTGCTGTATTTTACTTCTTTATCTCTTTTTTTCAACCAAAAATGCTTTGCTCTGATTAGGGGGTACTTGAATTTAAAAAATGTTCACAGGGGTACATCACTGAAAAAAGGTTGAGAACCACTGTCCTAAGGCAGTGGTTCTCAACCTTTTTTCAGTGCTGTGAACATTTTTTTAATGCAAGTAGACCTCCATGTCTTCATAACAGGAATATCCTGAATCCTCAAGTTGCATATCACAATAGTCATCATCAGTGTTAATAACACAAGAGCTGCTTGGATTTGCTGTTGATCAATTCAAACTTCGTTCAGTGTAGCCGTAGTGCTTCCTTGACACGTGCGATGTGAAAGTAGACTTAACTGTAAATCTTTTTTCACATTGACTGAAGGGGCACGTAACTGTCCTACCTTCGGTAATATGACTTTTCAAATGCAGGAGAAAGGCTCGTATATCATCGCACTTCGCGCTACATGAGACAATATTACAAGGTAAACCTTCTGCGCTATACATATCAGTCCTACTCTTGCCATATTTATGACAACGGCTGTGAGTTTTGAAGGCTGAGAAGTTGGAAAAAACTCTTGTGCATTTAGGGAAAGAACACTTAAACGATGCATTAGGCATACAACTATGACTTCGCATGTGTCTAACATACGCAAATACATTGCTGCAAGTCGTAGCACATATGTTGCAAGTTATCATCTTTTATGATGACTATGACAAAAAAGAAGAAAACTTAGCTAGCTAGCATGCGGCGGTACACGCGCGTGGTCAACGATAGTGTCTGTGATGCTGACTGTGACGCTATGTCATTTCGGACTTTATAAATATATATATAAAGTAATTCAAACAGAAAATGACACATCAAGGTACAAGTGACTCTTACCTTGTTATCAAAAACACACGATGCAGTAGGATGGATTTAGCAGGGTCGGCCAGGTGAAATGAAGCTCGGTTGGACGAATTGTGGGCGGACCCAAGAAACAAGTCTGAAAAATACTGAATTACACTGTAGGTTTTACAGTAACTTACTGCTGGTCGATATTTTTTGAAAAATGCAACAAAATTTACAGTACTTAACTGCATTTAAGAAGAACATGATAGGTTGATTGGCAACACTAAATTGGCCCTAGTGTGTGAATGTGAGTGTGAATGTTGTCTGTCTATCTGTGTTGGCCCTGCGATGAGGTGGCGACTTGTCCAGGGTGTACCCCGCCTTCCGCCTGATTGTAGCTGAGATAGGCTCCAGCGCCCCCCGCGACCCCGAAGGGAATAAGCGGTAGAAAATGGATGGATGGATGGAGTATATAACTGTAATTTTATTTTTTATTTTTACAGTAATTTTTTACAGTGAAGGTCATGGGTGTCAAACTCTGGCCCGTGGGCCAAATTTGGCCCAACGTGTAATTTGACTTGGCCCTTGAGGCAATATCAAATTAACACTAAAGCTGGACCTTCGATTATACATTGCGGCAGTGCCGCTACTTCTAATACTTGCCAACCCTCCCGGGAGTGACTCCAGCACTCCTCCCGAATTTTTTTTTTTTTTCCAGCTAGTCAAACGAGTGCCAGCCCAGTTTCATGTCAGTGCAGCTTCTGCACCCACACACAATTGAATGCAACGCATACTTCATCAACAGCGATACAGGTTACACTGACGGTAGCCAAATAAAAAACTTTAACACTTTTAGAAATATACGCCACACTGTGAATCCACACCAAACAAGAATGACAAACACATTTCGGGAGAACATCCGCACCGTAACACAACATAAACACAACACAACAAATACCCAGAACCCTTTGTAGCACTAAATCTTCCGAGACGCTACAAGGTGTGTGTGTGTGGGGGGGGGAGGTTTGGTGGTAGCGGGGGTGTATTTTGTAGCGTCCCGAAAGAGTTAGTGCTGCAAAAGATTCTGGGTATTTGTTCTTTTGTGTTTATGTTGTGTTACGGTGCGGATGTTCTCCCGAAAAGTGTTTTTTATTTTTGTTTGGTGTGGGTTCACAGTGTGGCGTATATTTCTAACAGTGTTAAAGTTTTTTATACTGGCACCCTCAGTGTAACCTGTATCGCTGTTGATGAAGTATGCGTTGCATTCATTTGTGCATGCGTGCTGTAGCTGCACATATCTTGTGACTGGGTCTGAATGATGTTAGAATTGGGTGTACGAGATATGACTGTTGAACATCTTGTTCGATAATGAAAGTTGCCTCAGCTCAAAGCCTGAGCCCCGACATTAAAGAACTAGCATCTAAAAAAAGATGCCAGGTATCTGGCTTGGGCACATCAAATTAGATCAGTGTGTTGCAAACTGAGCAGTTTAAAGTCCTGAATGGTTGTTTTATTCATTGTTATTTTATTTTCAAATTTATTAGCCTGTGGATAAAGTTAATGTTGATATTTACCTCAGAAGGCTGCAAATAGAAAAGAGGCATTCAATTTGTATTTAAATTATATTTGATATGCAATTGATATTTTTTAATTATTATTATTATTATTTGAAACTCCATTTCGCATGTCACTATAAAGTTATATAAGCCTTGCTTGTTCAATATTCAATGCAAAACTTGTTTGGGTCCCTATTAAAAGGTTAATTTGTTCAACCTTGGCCCGCGGCTTTGTTCAGTTTTAAACTTTGGCCCACTCTGTATTTGAGTTTGACACCCCTGGTGAAGGTGAAGCTCTGTCATCCTGGAGGCCACGGGGAAGACCCAGGACACATTGGGAACACTATGTCTCCCGGCTGGCCTGGGAACGCCTCGGGATCCCCTGAGAAAAGGTCCTAGGTGAGGGATCAGACAAAGAGCAGCTCAAAGACCTTTATGAAAAGTACAAATCGAGGACCTAGATTTTTTCTCGCCCAGGCGCAGGTCACCGTGGCTCCCCTGTGGAGCCAGGCGCAGAGGTGGGGCACGATGGCGAGCGACTGGTGGCCGGGCCTGTCTCCATGGGGCCCTGCCGGGCTCATTTCGAAGAGGCAACGTGGGTCAACCCTCCAATGGGCTCACCACTCATGGGCCCATTGAGGTCATAGAGGTCGGATGCAGTGTGAACTGGGCGGCAGCCGAAGGCAGGGCACTTGGCAGTCCGATTATCGGCTACATAAGCTCGCTCTTGGGACGTGGCACGTCACCTCGCTGGGAGGGAAAGAGCCTGAGCTGGTGCGCGAGGTGAAGAAGTTCCGGCTAGATATAGTTGGACTCACTTCGACGCACAGCAAGGGCTCTGGAACCTGTTCTCTCAAGAGGGGCTGGACTCTCTTCCACTCTGGCGTTGCAAGCACTGAGAGGCTGGGGTGGCAATTGTTGTTGCTCAAAGCCTGCACGTTGGACCCAGTAGACGAGATGGTAGCTTCCCTCCGCCTTCGGGTTGGGTGACGGGTCCTGACTGTTGTTTGTGTTTACGCACCAAACAGCAGCTCAGAGTACCCACTCTTTTTGGATTCCCTTGAGGGAGTACTGGAGAGTGCTCCCTCGGGTGATTCCCTTGTTCTGTTGGGGGACTTCAATGCTCATGTTGGCAAGGACAGTGAAACCTGGAGAGTCGTGATTGGGAAAAATGGCCACCCGGATCTGAACCCAAGTGGTGCTTTGTTATTGGACTTTTGTGCTCGTCACGGATTGTCCATAACAAACACAATGTTCAAACATAAGGAAGAACTTTAAACATGTCACGAGGGAGGTGCTGGACATTGAGTCTGAGTGGACCATGTTCCGTGCCTCTCTTGTCGAGCCTGCTGATTGGAGCTGTGGCCGCAAGGTGTTTGGTGCCTGTCGTGGCGGTAATCCTAGAACTCGCTGGTGGCCACCAGCAGGGAGGGATGCCGTCAAGCTGAAGAAATAGCCTATCGGGTCCTTTTGGCTCATGGGACTCCAGAGGCAGCGGGCATACCGACAGGCCAAGCAGTGCCTGGGGAGTCTGTGGTGGACTCTCCTATTTCTGGGGCTTAGGTTGCCTAGGTAGTTAAAAAGCTCCTCTGTGGCAAGGCCCCGGTGGTGGATGAGTTCCTTAAGGCTCTGGATACTGTGGGGCTGTCTTGGTTGACAAGACTCTGCAACATCGCGTGAACATTGGGGGTGGTACCTCTGGATTGGCACACCGGGGTGGTGGTTCCTCTCTTTAAGAAGGGGAACCGGAGGGTGTGTTCCAACTATCGTGAAACACACTCCTCAGCCTTCCCGGTAAGGTCTATTCATGTGTACTGGGGAAACTCGGATCCAGGACGAACAGTGTGGTTTTCGTCCTGGTCGTGGAACGGTAGACCAGGTCTATACTCTCGGCAGGGTCCTTGAGTGTGAAGCGACTGGGATGAGAATCAGCACCTCCAAGTCCAAGTCCATGGTTTCGCGCAGGAAAGGGTCGAGTGCCATCTCCAGGTTGGGGAGGAGATCTTGCCCCAAGTGGAGGAGTTCAAGTACCTAGGAGTCTTGTTCACGAGTGAGGATAGAGTGGATCGAGAGATCCACAGGCGATTTGGTGCGGCGTCTTCAGTATTGAGGACGCTATATCGATCCGTTGTGGTGAAGAAGGAGCTGAGCCAGAAGGAAAAGCTCTCAATTTACCGTCGATCTACGTTCCCAGCTTTGGGTTATGACCGAAAGGACAAGCGGCCGAAATGCGTTTCCTCTGCCGGGTGGTGGGTCTCTACCTTAGAGACAGGGTGAGAAGCTCTGTCATCCGGGAGGAACTCAAAGTAAAGCCGCTGCTCCTCCACATTGAGAGGAGCCATGAGGTGGTTCGGGCATCTGCTCAGGATGCCACCCGAACGCCTCTAGGGAGGTGTGGCAGGAGGCCACGGGGAAGACCTAGGACACATTGGAAAGACTATGTCCCCGGCTGGCCTGGGAACGCCTCGGAATACCCCGAGAAGAGCTGGACAAAGTGGCTGGGGACAGGGAAGTCTGGGATTTTCTGCTCAGGCTGCTGCCCCCGCAACCCGACCTCGGATAAGCGGAAGAAAATGGATGGATTTAGAATGACAGTTATACTGTCAGATTGAGTACAAAAACTAACTAAACCTTACACAATATAATGTTTCTAGTATTATTATTATCCAGGCATTATTAGCCATTTTGCATATGTTGTTTAGGAGTTATGTTTAAATAAATAACTGTCAGATTGAGTGTGACAGTAAACTGTCATAGTGAGTAAAACCCTTATTTTGTATTTGCAAACCTTACAAAAACAACTAAATCTAGTTAAACTCACACAGATACAATATTAGAGGCATTTTTGGACACAATGCATGTTTGGTTTTAGAGTTATGTTTATATAACTTTCATATTTAGTATGACAGTTATACTGTCATATTGAATAAAAACAACAACTAACAAAACCTTACAAAATACAATTTTTCTAGTAAAACTAACTAAGATACATGCTCCAGGCATTATTAGCTATTTTGCATGTGTTGTTTGAGTTATGTTTAAATAACTGTCATATTGAGTGTGACAGTATACTGTCATAAAACCCAATTTTTGTATTTGCAACCCTGATTCTAGTAAAACTCACATATATACAATATTACAGGCAGTTTTGGACATAATGGTTTGGTTTTGGAGTTATGTTTATATAACTCTCATATATAGTATGACAGCTAAACTGTTATATTGAGTAAAAAAAACTAACTTGTGTTTGTCATAAAACCCAATTTTTGTATTAGCAAACCATACAACTGATTCAAATAAAACTCACATGGATTCAATATTACAGGCATTTTCAGACATTTTGCATGTTTGGTTTAGGAATTATGTTGGAATCATTTTTATTAATTTGTTCGTATTTTCTCAGAATTTTAGAACATTACTGTCATATTGAGTAAAAAAATAATTTTTGTGTTTGCAAGCCTTAAAAAAAGCATATGTTTCCAGTAAAACTCCCAAAGATGCATTATTTCAGGCATTATTAGCCATTTTTCAGGTGTGGTTTAGGAGTTATGTTTAAATAACTGTCATATTGAGTGTGGCGTTATACTGTCATATTGAGTTAAAAAAATCTAACTTGTGTCTTTGCAAACCTTACAAAAGAAAATGTTTCTAGCAACACTCACAAAGATAATTTTTTTCACGCTATTAGACATGTTTCATGTGTATTTAGGAGTTATAATTAAATAACTTTCATATTGAGTGTTAAAGTTATAATGTCATTATGTGTAAAACCTAATTTTTGTATTTGCAAACCTTACAAAAACAATTGATTCTAGTAAAACTTACATAAATTCAATATTACAGGCATTTTTAGACAATTCACATGTTTGGTTTAAAAATTGTGTTTGAATACATTTGTATTGCTTTTTTCGCATTATCTCAGGATTCCAAGATCATTACTTTCATATTGAGTAAAACACTACTTTTTGTTTTTGCAAACCGTACAAACCCACATGAATACATTATTATAAGCAATTTTAGACATGACACACGTTTGGTTCTGGAGTTATGTTTATATAACTTTTATATTTAGTATGACTGTTATACTGTCATATTGAATAAAAAAAACTAGCTTGTGTCTTTGCAAACTTTACAAAAGATCATTTTTCTAGTAAAACTAACAAAGATACATGTCTCCAGTTTGTCACTTCACCTGTCCAGTGCCAAGGTGCACTGGGATAGGCTCCAGTAGATTAATGCTGCTTTAACATCTGCTGACTGAAGAATCCTCCATCAAGTCTTTTATTGGGCGCCAAACAATCATCCATGCCATACCCACTTCAAGTCCCAAAGATCATTTTTCTAGTAAAACTAACAAAGATACATGTCTCCAGGCATTATTAGCCATTTTGCATGGGTTGTTTAGGAATTATGTTTAAATACATTTTTATTGCTTTTTTCGCATTATCTCAGGATTCTTAGATCATTACTTTCATATTGAGTAAAAAACTACTTTTTGTTTTTGCAAACCTTACAAACTCACATAAATACATTATTACAGGCATTTTTAGATATGACACATGTTTGGTTTTGGAGCTATGTTTATATAACTTTTATATTTAATATGACTGTTATACTGTCATATTGAATAAAAAAAAACTAGCTTGTGTCTTTGCAAACTTTACAAAATATCATTTTTCTAGTAAAACTAACAAAGATACATGTCTCCAGGCATTATTAGCCATTTTGCATGGGTTGTTTAGGAATTATCTTTAAATACATTTTTATTGCTTTTTTCGCATTATTTAGGATTCTAAAATCCTTACTTTCATATTGAGGAAAAAACTACTTTTTGTTTTTGCAAACCTTACAAACTCACATAAATACATTATTATAGGCAATTTTAGACATGACACACGTTTAGTTCTGGAGTTTTGTTTATATAACTTTCATATTTAGTATGACTGTTATACTGTCTTATTGAATAAAAACAACTAGCTTGTGTCTTTGCAAACTTTACAAAATATACATTTCCTAGTAAAACTAACAAAGATACATGTCTCCAGGCATTATTACCCATTTTGCCTGGGTTGTTTAGGAGTTATGTTTAAATACACTTTTATTGCTTTTTTCGCATTATCTCAGGATTCTAAGATCATTACTTTCATATTGAGTAAAAAACTACTTTTTGTTTTTGCAAACCTTACAAACTCACATAAATACATTATTACAGACATTTTTAGACATGACACATGTTTGGTTTTGGAGTTATGTTTATATAACTTTTATATTTAGTATGACTGTTATACTGTCATATTGAATTAAAAAAAAACTAGCTTGTGTCTTTGAAAACTTTACAAAGGATCATTTTTCTAGTAAAACTAACAAAGATACATGTCTCCAGGCATTATTACCCATTTTGCATGGGTTGTTTAGGAATTATGTTTGAATACAGTTTTATTGCTTTTTTTGCATTATCTCAGGATTTTAAGATCATTACTTTCATATTGAGTAAAAAACTAGTTTTTGTTTTTGCAAACCTTACAAACTCACATTAATACATTAATACAGGCATTTTTAGACATGACACATGTTTGGTTTTGTAGTTATGTTTATATAACTTTCATATTTAGTATGACTGTTATACTGTCATATTGAATAAGAAAAAACTAGCTTGTGTCTTTGCAAACTTTACAAAAGATCATTTTTCTAGTAAAACTAACAAAGATACATGTCTCCAGGCATTATTACCCATTTTGCATGGGTTGTTTAGGAATTATGTTTAAATACATTTTTATTGCTTTTTTCGCATTATCTCAGGATTCTAAAATCCTTACTTTCATATTGAGGAAAAAACTACTTTTTGTTTTGCAAACCTTACAAACTCACATAAATACATTATTACAGGCATTTTTAGACATAACACATGTTTGGTTTTGGAGTTATGTTTTGATAACTTTCATATTTAGTAGGACTGTTATACTGTCATATTTGATTTTAAAAAACTAGCTTGTGTCTTTGCAAACTTTACAAAACATCATTTTTCTAGTAAAACTAACAAAGATACATGTGTCCAGGCATTATTACCCATTTTGCATGGGTTGTTTAGGAATTATGTTTAAATACATTTTTTATTGCTTTTTTCGCATTATCTCAGGATTCTAAGCTCATTACTTTCATATTGAGTAAAAAACTACTTTTTGTTTTTGCAAACCTTACAAACTCACATAAATACATTATTACAGGCATTTTTAGACATGACACATGTTTGGTTTTGGAGTTATGTTTATATAACTTTCATATTTAGTATGATTGTTATACTGTCATATTGAATAAAAAAAAACTAGCTTGTGTCTTTGCAAACATTACAAAAGATCATTTTTCTAGTAAAACTAACAAAGATACATGTCTCCAGGCATTATTAGCCATTTTGCATGGGTTGTTTAGGAATTATCTTTAAATACATTTTTATTGCTTTTTTCGCATTATTTAGGATTCTAAAATCCTTACTTTCTTATTGAGGAAAAAACTACTTTTTGTTTTTGCAAACCTTACAAACTCACATAAATACATTATTACAGACATTTTTAGAAACGACACATGTTTGGTTTTGGAGTTATGTTTATATAACTTTCATATTTAGTATGACTGTTATACTGTCATATTGAATAAGAAAAAAATAGCTTGTGTCTTTGCAAACTTTACAAAAGATAATTTTTCTAGTAAAACTAACAAAGATACATGTCTCCAGGCATTATTACCCATTTTGCATGGGTTGTTTAGGAATTATGTTTAAATACATTTTTATTGCTTTTTTCGCATTATCTCAGGATTCTAAAATCCTTACTTTCATATTGAGGAAAAAACTACTTTTTGTTTTGCAAACCTTACAAACTCACATAAATACATTATTACAGGCATTTTTAGACACAACACATGTTTGGTTTTGGAGTTATGTTTTGATAACTTTCATATTTAGTAGGACTGTTATACTGTCATATTTAATTTTAAAAAACTAGCTTGTGTCTTTGCAAACTTTACAAAATATAATTTTTCTAGTAAAACTAACAAAGATACATGTGTCCAGGCATTATTACCCATTTTGCATGGGTTGTTTAGGAATTATGTTTAAATACATTTTTATTGCTTTTTTTGCATTATCTCAGGATTCCAAGATCATTACTTTCATATTGAGTAAAAAACTACTTTTTGTTTTTGCAAACCTTACAAACTCACATAAATACATTATTATAGACATTTTTAGACATGACACATGTTTGGTTTTGGAGTTATGTTTATATAACTTTTATATTTAATATGACTGTTATACTGTCATATTAATTAAAAAAAACTAGCTTGTGTCTTTGCAAACTTTACAAAAGATCATTTTTCTAGTAAAACTAATAAAGATGCATGTCTCCAGGCATTATTACCCATTTTGCATGGGTTGTTTAGGAATTATGTTTAAATACATTTTTATTGCTTTTTTCGCATTATCTCAGGATTTTAAGATCATTACTTTCATATTGAGTAAAAAACTACTTTTTGTTTTTGCAAACCTTACAAACTCACATTAATACATTATTACAGGCATTTTTAGACATGACACATGTTTGGTTTTGGAGTTATGTTTATATAACTTTTATATTTAGTATGACTGTTATACTGTCATATTGAATAAAAAACAACTAGCTCGTGTCTTTGCAAACTTTACAAAAGATCATTTTTCTAGTAAAACTAACAAAGATACATGTCTCCAGGCATTATTACCCATTTTGCCTGGGTTGTTTAGGAGTTATGTTTAAATAATTTTTTATTGCTTTTTTCGCATTATCTCAGGATTCTAAGATCATTACTTTCATATTGAGTAAAAAACTAGTTTTTGTTTTTGCAAACCTTACAAACTCACATTAATACATTATTACAGGCATTTTTAGACATGACACATGTTTGGTTTTGGAGTTATGTTTATATAACTTTCATATTTAATATGACTGTTATACTGTCATATTGAATTAAAAAAAACTGGCTTGTGTCTTTGCAAACTTTACATAAGATCATTTTTCCAGTAAAACTAACAAAGATACATGTTTCCAGGCATTATTAGCCATTTTGCATATGTTGTTTAGGAGTAATGTTTAAATACATTTTTATTGCTTTTTTCGCATTATCTCAGGATTTTAAGAACATTACAGTCATGTTGAGGAAAAAAACTACTTTTTGTGTTTGCAAGATTTAAAAAAGCATGTGTTTCGAGTAAAACGGCCAAGGATGCATTATTTCAGGCATTATTAGCCATTTTTCATGTGTGGTTTGAGTTATGGTTAAATAACTGTCATATACTGTCAGTTATGACATAGTAAGTAAAACCTAATTTATGTATTTGCAAACCTTACAAAATCATTTAAATCTAGTAAAACTCACATGGATTCAATATTACAGACATTTTTAGACATTTTGCATGTTTGGTTTAGGAATTATGTTGGAATCATTTTTATTAATTTGTTCGTATTTTCTCAGAATTTTAGAACATTACTGTCATATTGAGTAAAAAATAATTTTTGTGTTTGCAAGCCTTAAAAAAGCATATGTTTCGAGTAAAACTTACAAGAATGCATTATTTCAGGCATTGTTAATCATTTTTCATGTGTAGTTTAAGAGTTATGTTTAAATAACTGTCATATTGAGTGTGGCAGTTATACTGTCATATTGAGTAAAAAAAACTAACCTGTCTTTGCAAACCTTACAAAAGAAAATGTTTCTAGTAACACTCACAAAGATAAATTTTTTCACGCATTATTAGACATGTTTCATGTGTGGTTAGGAGTTATAAATAAATAATTGTCATATTGAGTGTTACAGTTTTAATGTCATTATGTGTAAAACCTAATTTTTGTATTTGCAAACCTTACAAAAACAATTGATTCTAGTAAAACGTATATAGATTCAATATTACAGGCATTTTTAGACATTTTACATGTTTGGTTTAAAATTTGTGTTTGAATACATTTGTATTGCTTTTTTCGAATTATCTCAGGATTCTAAGAACATTACTTTCATATTGAGTAAAAAACTACTTTTTGTTTTTGCAAACCTTACAAACTCACATAAATACATTATTACAGGCATTTTTAGACATGACACATGTTTGGTTTTGGAGTTATGTTTATATAACTTTCATATTTAGTATGACTGTTATACTGTCATATTGAATAAAAAAAACTAGCTTGTGTCTTTGATATCTTTACAAAAGATCATTTTTTTAAACTAACAACGTTACATGTCTCCCTAGGTATTATTAGCCATTTTGCATGTGTTGTTTAGGAGTTAGGTTTAAATACATTTTTATTGCTTTTTTCCCTTTATCTCAGGGTTCTAAGAACATTACAGTCAAGTAAAAAAATACTTTTTGTGTTTGCAAAATGTAAAACTCAGTAAAACTCCCAATGATTCATTATTTCAGGCATTATTAGCCATTTTTTTGTGTGGTTTATGAGTTATGTTTAAATAACTGTCATATTGAGTGTGATTTTGTCATTGTGAGTAAAACCTAATTTTTGTATTTGCAAACCTTACAAAAACAACCGATTCTAGGAAAAGTCACATTGATACAATATTACAGGCATGTTTAGGCATATTGCATGTTTGGTTTTGGAGTTATATTTATATAACCTGCTTTCTGAGCCGCCACCCTTGTGGTTTGCGTGTCCCACTGATCCAGGAACTATGTTGTCCGGGGGCTTCTATGGTCTCCCAAGACAAACAGGTCCTAGGTGAGGGATCAGACAAAGAGCAGCTCAAAGACCTTTATTAAAAGTACAATTGAGGACCTAGATTTTTTCTCGCCGGGACGCAGGTCACCGTGGCTCCCCTGTGGAGCCAGGCCCAGAGGTGTGGCACGATGGCGATTGACGGGCCAGTCCCCATGGGGCCCAGCCGTGCTCAGCTCGAAGAGGCAACGTGGATCCCCCCTCCAGGGCTCACCACTCATGGGCTGGGTCATAGAGGGTGCAGTGTGAGCTGGGCGGCAGCCGAAGGCAGGGCACTTGGTGGTCCGATTATCGGCTACATAAGCTCGCTCTTGGGACATGGAACGTCACCTCGCTGGGAGGGAAGGAGCCTGAGCTGGTGCATGAGGTGGAGACGTTCCCGGCTAGATATAGTTGGACTCACAGCAAGGGCTCTGGAACCTGTTCTCTCAGAGGGGCTGGACTGAGCTGAACTTTCATTACTTGCAACGCCAGAGTGGAAGAGATTCCACACTGGCGTTGCAACTAATGAGAGGCTGGGGTGGCAATTCTTGTTGCCCGCCGGCTCAAAGCCTGCACGTTGGACTTTAAACCCAATAAACGAGATGGTAGCTTCCTTCAGCCTTCGGGTTGGGTGACGGGTCCTGACTGTTGTTTGTGTTTACACACCAAACAGCAGCTCAGAGTACCAACTCTTTTTGGATTCCCTTGAGGGAGTACTGGAGAGTGCTCCCGCGGGTGATTCCCTTGTTCTGCTGGTGGACTTCAACGCTATGTTGGCAACGACAGTGAAACCTGGAGAGTCGTGATTGGGAAAAATGGCCACCCGGATCTGAACCCAAGTGGTGCTTTGTTATTGGAGTTTTGTGCTTGTCACGGATTGTCCATAACAAACACAATGTTCAAACATAAGGGTGTCCATATGTGCACTTGGCACAAGGACACCCTCGGCCGCATGATTGACTTTGTAGTTGTGTCATGGGATTTGCGGCCTCATGTTTTGGACACTCGGTGAAGAGAGGGGCAGAGCTTTCCACCAACCACCACCTGGTGGTGAGCTGGCTCCGATGGTAGGGGAGGATGCCGGTCAGACCTGGCAGGCCCAAACGTATTGTAAGGGTCTGCTGGGAACACCTAGCAGAGTCTCCTGAAGAACTTTGAACATGTCCGGAAGAACTTTGAACATGTCACGAGGGAGGTGCTGGACATTGAGTCTGAGTGGACCATGTTCTGGACCGTTCCTCTCTTGTTGAGCCAGCTGATTGAAGCTGTGGCCGCAAGGTGTTTGGTGCCTGTCGTGGCGGTAATCCACCAGCAGTGAGGGATGCTGTCAAGCTGAAGAAAGAGCCACCGGGTCCTTTTGGCTCATGGGACTCCAGAGGCAGTGGGCATACCGACAGGCCAAGCGAGACCTCCTCAGTCCCACCAACACGTCTTCCTATGAGGAAACAGTGCCTGGGAAGTCTGTGGTGGGCTCTCCTATTTCTGGGGCTGAGGTTGCCAAGGGAGTTAAAAAGCTCCTCGGTGGCAAGGCCCCGGGGGTATGAGCTCCGTCCGGAGTTCCTTAAGGCTCTGGATGCTGTGGGGCAGTCTTGGTTGACAAGACTCTGCAACATTGCGTCTACATCGGGGGCGGTACCTCTGGATTGGCAGACCGGGGTGGTGGTACCTCTCTTTAAGAAGGGGAACCGGAGGGTGTGTTCCAACTATCGTAGATCACACTCCTCAGCCTTCCCGGTAAGGTCTATTCATGTGTAATGGAGAGGAGGAACCTCGGATCCAGGACGAACAGTGTGGTTTTCGTCCTGGTCGTGGAACGGTAGACCAGCTCTATACTCTCGGCAGGGTCCTTGAGTGTGCATGGGAGTTTGCCCAACCAGTCTACATAAGTTTTGTGGACTTGGAGAAGACATTCGACCTTGGTCCCCGGTAAATCCTGTGGGGAGTGCTCAGAGAGTATGGAGTATCGGCATGTCTGATTGTGGCGGGTGTCTCCCTGTATGATCAGTGTCAGAGCTTGGTCCGCATTGCCGGCAGTATGTCGGACCCCTTTCCAGTGAGGGTTGGACTCCGCCAAGGCTGCCCTTTGTCACCGATTCTGTTCATAACTTTAATGGACAGAATATCTAGGCGCAGTCATGGCTTTGAGGATCCCCTCAACGCCATGACTGCGCCTGGTTTGGTGGCTGCAGGATTAGGTCTCTGCTTTTTGCAGATGATGTGGTCCTGATGGCTTCAACTGGCCAAGATCTTCAGCTTTCATTGGATCGGTTCGCAGTGAAGCGACTGGGATGAGAATCAGCACCTCCAAGTCCGAGTCCATGGTTCTCGCCCGGGAAAGGGTGTAGTGCCATCTCGAGGTTGGGAAAGAGATCTTGCCCCAAGTGAAGGAGTTCAAGTACCTAGGAGTCTTGTTCACGAGTGAGGATAGAGTGGATTTTGAGATCTACAGGCGGATCGGTGCGGCGTCTTCAGTAATGAGGACGCTATATCGATCCGTTGTGGTGAAGAAGGTGCTGAGCCAGAAGGAAAAGCTTTCAATTTACCGGTCGATCAACGTTCCCATCCTCACCTATGGTCATGAGCTTTGGGTTATGACCGAAAGGACAAGGTCACGGGTACAAGCGGCCGAAATGAGTTTCCTCCGCCGAGTGGTGGGTCTCTCCCTTAGAGATACGGTGAGAAGCTCTGTCATCTGGGAGGAACTCAGTGTAAAGCCGCTGCTCCTCCACATTGAGAGGAGCCAGATGAGGTGGTTCGGGCATCTGCTCAGGATGCCACCCGAACGCCTCCCTAGGTCCGAACGGCAGGAGGCCATGGGGAAGACCTAGGATACATTGGAAAGACTATGGCCTGGGAACGCCTCGGGATCCCCCGAGAAGAGCTGGACGAAGTGGCTGGGGAGAGGGAAGTCTGGGCTCTCTGCTTAGGCTGCTGCCCCCGCAACCCGACCTCGGATAAGCGGAAGAAAATGGATGGATCTAGTATGACAGTTATACTGTCATATTGAGTGTGACAGTATACTGTCATAAAACCCAATTTTTGTATTTGCAAACCTGATTCTAGTAAAACTCACATCTATACAATATTACAGGCAATTTTGGACATAATGCACGTTTGGTTTTCGAGTTATGTTTATATAACTTTAATATATAGTATGACATCTATACTGTTATAATGAGTAAAAAAACTAACTTGTGTCTGTCATAAAACTCAATTTTTGTATTTGCAAACCTTACAAAAACAAATGATTCTAGTAAAACTCACATGGATTCAATATTACAGGCATTTTTAGACATTTTGCATGTTTGGTTTAGGAATTATGTTGGAATACATTTGTATTGCTTTTTTTCACATTATCTCAGCATTTTAAGAACTTACTGTCATATTGAGTAAAAAAAACTTTTTGTGTTTGCAAGCCTTAAAAAAACAACCGATTCTAGTAAAACTCACATTGATACAATATTACAGGCATGTTTAGACATCTTGCATGTTTGGTTTTGGAGTTATGTTTATATAACCTGCTTTCTGAGCCGCCACCTTTGTGGTTTGCGTGTCCCACTGATTCTAGGAGCTATGTTGTCCGGGGGCTTCTATGCCCCCTGGTAGGGTCCCCCAAGACAAACAGGTCCTAGGTGAGGAATCAGACAAAGAGCAGCTCAAAGACCTTTATGAAAAGTACAAATCGAGGACCTAGATATTTTCTCGCCCGGACGCGGGTCACCGTGGCTCCCCTGTGGAGCCAGGCCCAGAGGTGGGGCACGATGGCGAGCGACTGGTGCCCATGGGGCCCAGCTCGAAGAGGCAACGTGGGCCCCCCCTGCAATAGGCTCACCACTCATGGGCTGGGTCATAGAGGTCGGGTGCAGTGTTAGCTGGGCGGAAGCCGAAGGCAGGGCACTTGGCGGTCCGATTATCGGCTACATAAGCTCGCTCTTGGGACGTGAAACGTCACCTCGCGAGGTGGAGAAGTTCCCGGCTAGATAAAGCTGGACTCACTTCGACGCACAGCAAGGGCTCTGGAACCTGTTCTCTCAAGAGGGGTTGGACTCTCTTCCACTCTGGCGTTGCAAGTAATGAGAGGCTGGGTTGGCAATTCTTGTTGCCCCCCGGCTCAAAGCCTGCACGTTGGACTTAACCCAGAAGACGAGATGGTAACTTCCCTCCACTTTTGGGTTGGGTGACGGGTCCTGACTGTTGTTGGTGTTTACGCACCAAACAGCAGCTCAGAGTACCCACTCTTTTTGGATTCCCTTGAGAGTGCTCCCTCGGGTGATTCCTTTGTTCTGCTGGGGGTCTTCAACGCTGATGTTGGCAACGACTTTGAAACCTGGAGAGTCGTGATTGGGAAAAATGGCCACCCAGATCTGAACCCAAGTGGTGCTTTATTATTGGACTTTTGTGCTCGTCACGGATTGTCCATAACAAACACAATGTTCAAACATAAGGGTGTCCATATGTGCACTTGGCACCAGGACACCCTCGGCCGCAGTTCCATTATTGACTTTGTAGTTGTGTCATGGGATTTGCGGCCTCATGTTTTGGACACTCGGGTGAAGAGAGGGGCGAGCTTTCTACCGATCACCACCTGGTGAGCTGGCTCCGATGGTGGGGTAGGATCCCGGACAGACCTGGCAGGCCCAAACGCATTGTGAGAGTCTTTTGGGAATGCCTAGCAGTGTCCTGTCAGAGAGAGTTTCTTTTTCTACCTCCGGAGGAACTTTGAACATGTCACAAAGGAGGTGCTGGACATTGAGTCTGAATGGATCATGTTCCGTGCCTCTCTTGTCAAGCCAGCTGATTGGAGCTGTGGCCGCAAGGTGTTTGGTGCCTGTCGTGGCGGTAATCCTAGAACCCGCTGGTGGCCACCAGCAGTGCGGGATGCCGTCAAGCTGAAGAAAGAGCTTATCTGGTCCTTTTGGCTCATGGGACTCCAGAGGCAGCGGGCATACCGACAGGCCAAGCAGTGCCTGGGGAGTCTGTGGTGGGCTCTCCTATTTCTGGGGCTGAGGTTGCCAAGGTAGTTAAAAAGCTCCTCGGTGGCAAGGCCGCGGGGGTGGATGAGCTCCGTCCGGAGTTCCTTAAGGCTCTGGATGCTGTGGGGCTGTTTTAGTTGACAAGACTCTGCAACATCGCATGGACATCAGGGGCGGTACCTCTGGATTGGCAGACCGGGGTGGTGGTTCCTCTCTTTAAGAAGGGGAACCGGAGGGTGTGTTCCAACTATCGTAGATCACACTCCTCAGCCTTCCCGGTAAGGTCTATTCATGTGTACTGGAGAGGAGGAACCTCGGATCCAGGACGAACAGTGTGGTTTTCGTCCTGGTCGTGGAACGGTAGACCAGCTCTATACTCTCGGCAGGGTCCTTGAGTGTGCATGGGAGTTTGTCCAACCAGTCTACATGTGCTTTGTGGACTTGGAGAAGACATTCGACCGTGGCCACCCCGGGAAGTCCTGTGGGGAGTGCTCAGAGAGTATGGGGTATCGGCATGTCTGATTGTGGCGGGTCGCTCCCTGTATGATCAGTGTCAGAGCTTGGTCCGCATTGCCAGCAGTATGTCGGACCCCTTTCCAGTGAGGGTTGGACCGGAGTCCAACCCTCGTGTTGGCTGCCCTTAGTCACCAAATGTGTTCATAAATTTTATGGACAGAATTTCTAGGCGCAGTCATGGCGTTGAGGGGATCCGGTTTGGTGGCTGCAGGATTAGGTCTCTCCTTTTTGCAGATGATGTGGTCCTTATGGCTTTAACTGGCCAGGATCTTCAGCTCTCATTGGATTGGTTCGCAGCCGAGTGTGAAGCGACTGGGATGAGAATCAGCACCTCCAAGTCCGAGGTTCTCGCCCGGGAAAGGGTGGAGTGCCATTTCGAGGTTGGGCAGGAGATCTTGCCCCAAGTGGATGAGTTCAAGTACCTGGAGTCTTGTTCATGAGTGAGGGAAGAGTGGATCGTGAGATGCACAGGCTGGCGGCCGAAATGAGTTTTCTCCGCTGGGTGGCGGGTCTCTCCCTTACTGTAAGAATTTTCACCGTTTAATTACAGTAACCTACTGGCAGCTAACGGTTCCAGTATAAAACTGTTTTTCTACAGCACACATACTGTGATTTATCACTACACTTTATTACTGTAAAAAGTATCACAGTACTGTGCTGTATCAAATATACGCTTCACAGCATAATACTGTCATCTGTTTAGCGGCATTACACTGTTATTTTAGTGTATCTACTGTAATATCCATTAACAGTTAATTACAGTAAAATAATTGTAAGCACTATAGACTGAGCTTTACAGTATAATGCCACTAGAAGTTAATGAGTTGAACTTTTAATTTTTCAAAATCAAAATCCCTGCAATCTGCTGGCATAAAAATGACTGGAGAAATGGCCTTGCAAGATTATGTTTTTATTAACCAATTATTTTAAAGTGCATCAAATACATTCAATGTACATTTAGAGCATTCTTCTTATTTTCAGTAAAGCATTTTAACATGTATAACATGTCCACTTAATTTCTAACTGGAGACAAAACACTGAACACGAGTCCAGTGTTTAGTTGTCGGCTACATAAAGCCCCACTCAAAGTCTGTGAGATGTTTTATAAGGGTGGCTACGTGAGGATTTACAGTTGCTGCCTTTTTCTGGACCAGCTTCCCGGTCTTCTTGGACACCACCTTTCCCTGGCTAGCCTTTGTTCCCCTCTCAGGGTTAACGCCAATGAATCGCCTAAAAAAGAGAGAAAGCATATTAGATATTCTGTTGTGATTGAAGATTACTTGTAGTCGATACAGAACCCCCCCTCACATTGTTATTTAGGAATATGCACTGCACAAATATTAATATCAATTTTAGGATATATGTGAGCCTATACCATAACCACAGCTGTAGATGAGTGAATGCTCTAAAACCCATTAAGACAAATTCAGAGAGGAAGACAATGCTAAAGCCTCCCCAACCCCTCTCTCTATTCATGTTTTCTCTCCATCTACGGGACCGTGTATTTACGCTGATGTTTCCTGCTTTCACCCATTTAACATATAGTTACCTGCTCATTACCTATCTTCTCTGCATCCTGGGGTCACACTGGTGCTTCTTGCCTTTACCCAATCAACATATCTTTACCTGCACATTACCTACCTTCTCTGCATAGTGTGGTCACGCTGGTGCTTTCTACCTTTACCCATTCAACATATCTTTACCTGCACATTACCTACCTTCTCTATATCCTGGAGTCAAGCTGGTGTTTCCTGCCTTTACTCATTCAACATATCTTTACCTGCACATTACCTACCTTCTCTGTATCCTGGCGTCTAGCTGGTGTTTCCTGCCTTCACCCATTCAACATATCTTTACCTGCACATTACCTACCTTCCCTGCATCCTTGGGTCACACTGGTGCTTCTTTCTTTCACCATACAACATATCTTCACCTGCACATACCTACCTTGTCTGCATGGCCTCGACCACACCTGCGCTTCCTTCTTTCACCCATTCAACATACCTTCACCCGCACATTACCTACCTTCCCTGCATAGTGGGGTCACACTGGTGCTTCCTGCCTTTACCCATTCAACATATCTTCACCCGCACATTACCTACTTGCTCTGCATTCTCGGGTCAAGCTGGTGCTTCCTGCCATCATCCAGTCAACATGTCTTTACCTGCAAATTATCTACTTTTTCTGCATCCTGGGGTCAAACAGGTGCTTCCTTCTTTGACCCAGTCAACATATCTTTACCTGCACATTACCTACCTTCTCTGTATCCTAGAGTCAAACTGGTGCTTCGGTCCCTAATAAGAAGGTCCACAAAGGAACAGAAGAGTCATTGATTTAAGGCACACAATTGGGGAAATGACAAGTCAAATTCCTGAACAGAGGTGAGAAATATAAAATAAAATATCCTAACAGTATTTTAACAGTATCAAGAGGATTTACCTTTGAACAAATTCCAATGTCCGAGGACCTTCCTCTTGGTATTCCAAGTTGAACACATAGTATGTGGCAAGAAGGGCAGCAAGCCCTGAGATTAAGCTAGGTTGGACGCCTTTGCAGATGACATCACCTTCCATGCTGATCATCCAACGTTTTATTGTGACTTTGTCACCAGCAACTGGTACAGTCAAGAAATGCAGTTTATTTTCCTAAACAGTATCCAATATGGGTAGCATTTTAAAAGTATTTGGAATGGCCACCTCACTCGCTCTCTCTTTCCTCTGTTTACATCTAGTCTCCTAAGGCAGTGGTTCTCAAATGGGGGTACGCGTACTCCTGGGGGTACTTGAAGGTATGCCAAGGGGTACGTGAGATTTTTTTTAAATATTCTAAAAATAGCAACAATTCAAAAATCCTTTATAAATATATTTATTGAATAATACTTCGACAAAATATGAATGTAAGTTCATAAACTGAACAACTAATCAAGTAGGCTATTCCATTCATTACCATAAAGCCAGAGTTTCCCCCATGCCATGATGGTTTGACCCTACCTGGCGGTGCCACACGGCACCAACTGTCAATCAACTATCCATGTAGAAAACAATGGAGGCTTGGTTAAAGCGTAGTGGACATGTTCCATAAATATTGATGTTAAAGATTTCTTTTTTTGTGAAGAAATGTTGAGAATGAAGTTCATGAATCCAGATGGATCTCTATTACAATCCCCAAAGAGGGCACTTTAAGTTGATTACTTCTATGTGTAAAAATCTTTATTTATAATTGAATCACTTGGTTATTTTTCAACAAGTTTTTAGTTATTTTTATATCTTTTTTTCCAAATAGTTCAAGAAAGACCACAACAAATGAGCAATATTTTGCACTGTTATACAATTTAATAAATCAGAAACTGATGACATAGTGCTGTATTTTACTTCTTTATCTCTTTTTTTCAACCAAAAATGCTTTGCTCTGATTAGGGGGTACTTGAATTTAAAAAATGTTCACAGGGGTACATCACTGAAAAAAGGTTGAGAACCACTGTCCTAAGGCAGTGGTTCTCAACCTTTTTTCAGTGCTGTGAACATTTTTTTAATGCAAGTAGACCTCCATGTCTTCATAACAGGAATATCCTGAATCCTCAAGTTGCATATCACAATAGTCATCATCAGTGTTAATAACACAAGAGCTGCTTGGATTTGCTGTTGATCAATTCAAACTTCGTTCAGTGTAGCCGTAGTGCTTCCTTGACACGTGCGATGTGAAAGTAGACTTAACTGTAAATCTTTTTTCACATTGACTGAAGGGGCACGTAACTGTCCTACCTTCGGTAATATGACTTTTCAAATGCAGGAGAAAGGCTCGTATATCATCGCACTTCGCGCTACATGAGACAATATTACAAGGTAAACCTTCTGCGCTATACATATCAGTCCTACTCTTGCCATATTTATGACAACGGCTGTGAGTTTTGAAGGCTGAGAAGTTGGAAAAAACTCTTGTGCATTTAGGGAAAGAACACTTAAACGATGCATTAGGCATACAACTATGACTTCGCATGTGTCTAACATACGCAAATACATTGCTGCAAGTCGTAGCACATATGTTGCAAGTTATCATCTTTTATGATGACTATGACAAAAAAGAAGAAAACTTAGCTAGCTAGCATGCGGCGGTACATGCGCGTGGTCAACGATAGTGTCTGTGATGCTGACTGTGACGCTATGTCATTTCGGACTTTATAAATATATATATAAAGTAATTCAAACAGAAAATGACACATCAAGGTACAAGTGACTCTTACCTTGTTATCAAAAACACACGATGCAGTAGGATGGATTTAGCAGGGTCGGCCAGGTGAAATGAAGCTCGGTTGGACGAATTGTGGGCGGACCCAAGAAACAAGTCTGAAAAATACTGAATTACACTGTAGGTTTTACAGTAACTTACTGCTGGTCGATATTTTTTGAAAAATGCAACAAAATTTACAGTACTTAACTGCATTTAAGAAGAACATGATAGGTTGATTGGCAACACTAAATTGGCCCTAGTGTGTGAATGTGAGTGTGAATGTTGTCTGTCTATCTGTGTTGGCCCTGCGATGAGGTGGCGACTTGTCCAGGGTGTACCCCGCCTTCCGCCTGATTGTAGCTGAGATAGGCTCCAGCGCCCCCCGCGACCCCGAAGGGAATAAGCGGTAGAAAATGGATGGATGGATGGAGTATATAACTGTAATTTTATTTTTTATTTTTACAGTAATTTTTTACAGTGAAGGTCATGGGTGTCAAACTCTGGCCCGTGGGCCAAATTTGGCCCAACGTGTAATTTGACTTGGCCCTTGAGGCAATATCAAATTAACACTAAAGCTGGACCTTCGATTATACATTGCGGCAGTGCCGCTACTTCTAATACTTGCCAACCCTCCCGGGAGTGACTCCAGCACTCCTCCCGAATTTTTTTTTTTTTTCCAGCTAGTCAAACGAGTGCCAGCCCAGTTTCATGTCAGTGCAGCTTCTGCACCCACACACAATTGAATGCAACGCATACTTCATCAACAGCGATACAGGTTACACTGACGGTAGCCAAATAAAAAACTTTAACACTTTTAGAAATATACGCCACACTGTGAATCCACACCAAACAAGAATGACAAACACATTTCGGGAGAACATCCGCACCGTAACACAACATAAACACAACACAACAAATACCCAGAACCCTTTGTAGCACTAAATCTTCCGAGACGCTACAAGGTGTGTGTGTGTGGGGGGGGGGGGGGGGGAGGTTTGGTGGTAGCGGGGGTGTATTTTGTAGCGTCCCGAAAGAGTTAGTGCTGCAAAAGATTCTGGGTATTTGTTCTTTTGTGTTTATGTTGTGTTACGGTGCGGATGTTCTCCCGAAAAGTGTTTTTTATTTTTGTTTGGTGTGGGTTCACAGTGTGGCGTATATTTCTAACAGTGTTAAAGTTTTTTATACTGGCACCCTCAGTGTAACCTGTATCGCTGTTGATGAAGTATGCGTTGCATTCATTTGTGCATGCGTGCTGTAGCTGCACATATCTTGTGACTCGGTCTGAATGATGTTAGAATTGGGTGTACGAGATATGACTGTTGAACATCTTGTTCGATAATGAAAGTTGCCTCAGCTCAAAGCCTGAGCCCCGACATTAAAGAACTAGCATCTAAAAAAAGATGCCAGGTATCTGGCTTGGGCACATCAAATTAGATCAGTGTGTTGCAAACTGAGCAGTTTAAAGTCCTGAATGGTTGTTTTATTCATTGTTATTTTATTTTCAAATTTATTAGCCTGTGGATAAAGTTAATGTTGATATTTACCTCAGAAGGCTGCAAATAGAAAAGAGGCATTCAATTTGTATTTAAATTATATTTGATATGCAATTGATATTTTTTAATTATTATTATTATTATTTGAAACTCCATTTTGCATGTCACTATAAAGTTATATAAGCCTTGCTTGTTCAATATTCAATGCAAAACTTGTTTGGGTCCCTATTAAAAGGTTAATTTGTTCAACCTTGGCCCGCGGCTTTGTTCAGTTTTAAACTTTGGCCCACTCTGTATTTGAGTTTGACACCCCTGGTGAAGGTGAAGCTCTGTCATCCTGGAGGCCACGGGGAAGACCCAGGACACATTGGGAACACTATGTCTCCCGGCTGGCCTGGGAACGCCTCGGGATCCCCTGAGAAAAGGTCCTAGGTGAGGGATCAGACAAAGAGCAGCTCAAAGACCTTTATGAAAAGTACAAATCGAGGACCTAGATTTTTTCTCGCCCAGGCGCAGGTCACCGTGGCTCCCCTGTGGAGCCAGGCGCAGAGGTGGGGCACGATGGCGAGCGACTGGTGGCCGGGCCTGTCTCCATGGGGCCCTGCCGGGCTCATTTCGAAGAGGCAACGTGGGTCAACCCTCCAATGGGCTCACCACTCATGGGCCCATTGAGGTCATAGAGGTCGGATGCAGTGTGAACTGGGCGGCAGCCGAAGGCAGGGCACTTGGCAGTCCGATTATCGGCTACATAAGCTCGCTCTTGGGACGTGGAACGTCACCTCGCTGGGAGGGAAAGAGCCTGAGCTGGTGCGCGAGGTGAAGAAGTTCCGGCTAGATATAGTTGGACTCACTTCGACGCACAGCAAGGGCTCTGGAACCTGTTCTCTCAAGAGGGGCTGGACTCTCTTCCACTCTGGCGTTGCAAGCAATGAGAGGCTGGGGTGGCAATTGTTGTTGCTCAAAGCCTGCACGTTGGACCCAGTAGACGAGATGGTAGCTTCCCTCCGCCTTCGGGTTGGGTGACGGGTCCTGACTGTTGTTTGTGTTTACGCACCAAACAGCAGCTCAGAGTACCCACTCTTTTTGGATTCCCTTGAGGGAGTACTGGAGAGTGCTCCCTCGGGTGATTCCCTTGTTCTGTTGGGGGACTTCAATGCTCATGTTGGCAAGGACAGTGAAACCTGGAGAGTCGTGATTGGGAAAAATGGCCACCCGGATCTGAACCCAAGTGGTGCTTTGTTATTGGACTTTTGTGCTCGTCACGGATTGTCCATAACAAACACAATGTTCAAACATAAGGAAGAACTTTAAACATGTCACGAGGGAGGTGCTGGACATTGAGTCTGAGTGGACCATGTTCCGTGCCTCTCTTGTCGAGCCTGCTGATTGGAGCTGTGGCCGCAAGGTGTTTGGTGCCTGTCGTGGCGGTAATCCTAGAACTCGCTGGTGGCCACCAGCAGGGAGGGATGCCGTCAAGCTGAAGAAATAGCCTATCGGGTCCTTTTGGCTCATGGGACTCCAGAGGCAGCGGGCATACCGACAGGCCAAGCAGTGCCTGGGGAGTCTGTGGTGGACTCTCCTATTTCTGGGGCTTAGGTTGCCTAGGTAGTTAAAAAGCTCCTCTGTGGCAAGGCCCCGGTGGTGGATGAGTTCCTTAAGGCTCTGGATACTGTGGGGCTGTCTTGGTTGACAAGACTCTGCAACATCGCGTGAACATTGGGGGTGGTACCTCTGGATTGGCACACCGGGGTGGTGGTTCCTCTCTTTAAGAAGGGGAACCGGAGGGTGTGTTCCAACTATCGTGAAACACACTCCTCAGCCTTCCCGGTAAGGTCTATTCATGTGTACTGGGGAAACTCGGATCCAGGACGAACAGTGTGGTTTTCGTCCTGGTCGTGGAACGGTAGACCAGGTCTATACTCTCGGCAGGGTCCTTGAGTGTGAAGCGACTGGGATGAGAATCAGCACCTCCAAGTCCAAGTCCATGGTTTCGCGCAGGAAAGGGTCGAGTGCCATCTCCAGGTTGGGGAGGAGATCTTGCCCCAAGTGGAGGAGTTCAAGTACCTAGGAGTCTTGTTCACGAGTGAGGATAGAGTGGATCGAGAGATCCACAGGCGATTTGGTGCGGCGTCTTCAGTATTGAGGACGCTATATCGATCCGTTGTGGTGAAGAAGGAGCTGAGCCAGAAGGAAAAGCTCTCAATTTACCATCGATCTACGTTCCCAGCTTTGGGTTATGACCGAAAGGACAAGCGGCCGAAATGCGTTTCCTCTGCCGGGTGGTGGGTCTCTACCTTAGAGACAGGGTGAGAAGCTCTGTCATCCGGGAGGAACTCAAAGTAAAGCCGCTGCTCCTCCACATTGAGAGGAGCCATGAGGTGGTTCGGGCATCTGCTCAGGATGCCACCCGAACGCCTCTAGGGAGGTGTGGCAGGAGGCCACGGGGAAGACCTAGGACACATTGGAAAGACTATGTCCCCGGCTGGCCTGGGAACGCCTCGGAATACCCCGAGAAGAGCTGGACAAAGTGGCTGGGGACAGGGAAGTCTGGGATTTTCTGCTCAGGCTGCTGCCCCCGCAACCCGACCTCGGATAAGCGGAAGAAAATGGATGGATTTAGATGACAGTTATACTGTCAGATTGAGTACAAAAACTAACTAAACCTTACACAATATAATGTTTCTAGTATTATTATTATCCAGGCATTATTAGCCATTTTGCATATGTTGTTTAGGAGTTATGTTTAAATAAATAACTGTCAGATTGAGTGTGACAGTAAACTGTCATAGTGAGTAAAACCCTTATTTTGTATTTGCAAACCTTACAAAAACAACTAAATCTAGTTAAACTCACACAGATACAATATTAGAGGCATTTTTGGACACAATGCATGTTTGGTTTTAGAGTTATGTTTATATAACTTTCATATTTAGTATGACAGTTATACTGTCATATTGAATAAAAACAACAACTAACAAAACCTTACAAAATACAATTTTTCTAGTAAAACTAACTAAGATACATGCTCCAGGCATTATTAGCTATTTTGCATGTGTTGTTTGAGTTATGTTTAAATAACTGTCATATTGAGTGTGACAGTATACTGTCATAAAACCCAATTTTTGTATTTGCAACCCTGATTCTAGTAAAACTCACATATATACAATATTACAGGCAGTTTTGGACATAATGGTTTGGTTTTGGAGTTATGTTTATATAACTTTCATATATAGTATGACAGCTAAACTGTTATATTGAGTAAAAAAACTAACTTGTGTTTGTCATAAAACCCAATTTTTGTATTAGCAAACCATACAACTGATTCAAATAAAACTCACATGGATTCAATATTACAGGCATTTTCAGACATTTTGCATGTTTGGTTTAGGAATTATGTTGGAATCATTTTTATTAATTTGTTCGTATTTTCTCAGAATTTTAGAAGATTACTGTCATATTGAGTAAAAAAATAATTTTTGTGTTTGCAAGCCTTAAAAAAAGCATATGTTTCCAGTAAAACTCCCAAAGATGCATTATTTCAGGCATTATTAGCCATTTTTCAGGTGTGGTTTAGGAGTTATGTTTAAATAACTGTCATATTGAGTGTGGCGTTATACTGTCATATTGAGTTAAAAAAAATCTAACTTGTGTCTTTGCAAACCTTACAAAAGAAAATGTTTCTAGCAACACTCACAAAGATAATTTTTTTCACGCTATTAGACATGTTTCATGTGTATTTAGGAGTTATAATTAAATAACTTTCATATTGAGTGTTAAAGTTATAATGTCATTATGTGTAAAACCTAATTTTTGTATTTGCAAACCTTACAAAAACAATTGATTCTAGTAAAACTTACATAAATTCAATATTACAGGCATTTTTAGACAATTCACATGTTTGATTTAAAAATTGTGTTTGAATACATTTGTATTGCTTTTTTCGCATTATCTCAGGATTCCAAGATCATTACTTTCATATTGAGTAAAACACTACTTTTTGTTTTTGCAAACCTTACAAACCCACATGAATACATTATTATAAGCAATTTTAGACATGACACACGTTTGGTTCTGGAGTTATGTTTATATAACTTTTATATTTAGTATGACTGTTATACTGTCATATTGAATAAAAAAAACTAGCTTGTGTCTTTGCAAACTTTACAAAAGATCATTTTTCTAGTAAAACTAACAAAGATACATGTCTCCAGTTTGTCACTTCACCTGTCCAGTGCCAAGGTGCACTGGGATAGGCTCCAGTAGATTAATGCTGCTTTAACATCTGCTGACTGAAGAATCCTCCATCAAGTCTTTTATTGGGCGCCAAACAATCATCCATGCCATACCCACTTCAAGTCCCAAAGATCATTTTTCTAGTAAAACTAACAAAGATACATGTCTCCAGGCATTATTAGCCATTTTGAGTGGGTTGTTTAGGAATTATGTTTAAATACATTTTTATTGCTTTTTTCGCATTATCTCAGGATTCTTAGATCATTACTTTCATATTGAGTAAAAAACTACTTTTTGTTTTTGCAAACCTTACAAACTCACATAAATACATTATTACAGGCATTTTTAGATATGACACATGTTTGGTTTTGGAGCTATGTTTATATAACTTTTATATTTAATATGACTGTTATACTGTCATATTGAATAAAAAAAAACTAGCTTGTGTCTTTGCAAACTTTACAAAATATCATTTTTCTAGTAAAACTAACAAAGATACATGTCTCCAGGCATTATTAGCCATTTTGCATGGGTTGTTTAGGAATTATCTTTAAATACATTTTTATTGCTTTTTTTGCATTATTTAGGATTCTAAAATCCTTACTTTCATATTGAGGAAAAAACTACTTTTTGTTTTTGCAAACCTTACAAACTCACATAAATACATTATTATAGGCAATTTTAGACATGACACACGTTTAGTTCTGGAGTTTTGTTTATATAACTTTCATATTTAGTATGACTGTTATACTGTCTTATTGAATAAAAACAACTAGCTTGTGTCTTTGCAAACTTTACAAAATATACATTTCCTAGTAAAACTAACAAAGATACATGTCTCCAGGCATTATTACCCATTTTGCCTGGGTTGTTTAGGAGTTATGTTTAAATACACTTTTATTGCTTTTTTCGCATTATCTCAGGATTCTAAGATCATTACTTTCATATTGAGTAAAAAACTACTTTTTGTTTTTGCAAACCTTACAAACTCACATAAATACATTATTACAGACATTTTTAGACATGACACATGTTTGGTTTTGGAGTTATGTTTATATAACTTTTATATTTAGTATGACTGTTATACTGTCATATTGAATTAAAAAAAAACTAGCTTGTGTCTTTGAAAACTTTACAAAGGATCATTTTTCTAGTAAAACTAACAAAGATACATGTCTCCAGGCATTATTACCCATTTTGCATGGGTTGTTTAGGAATTATGTTTGAATACAGTTTTATTGCTTTTTTTGCATTATCTCAGGATTTTAAGATCATTACTTTCATATTGAGTAAAAAACTAGTTTTTGTTTTTGCAAACCTTACAAACTCACATTAATACATTAATACAGGCATTTTTAGACATGACACATGTTTGGTTTTGTAGTTATGTTTATATAACTTTCATATTTAGTATGACTGTTATACTGTCATATTGAATAAGAAAAAACTAGCTTGTGTCTTTGCAAACTTTACAAAAGATCATTTTTCTAGTAAAACTAACAAAGATACATGTCTCCAGGGATTATTACCCATTTTGCATGGGTTGTTTAGGAATTATGTTTAAATACATTTTTATTGCTTTTTTCGCATTATCTCAGGATTCTAAAATCCTTACTTTCATATTGAGGAAAAAACTACTTTTTGTTTTGCAAACCTTACAAACTCACATAAATACATTATTACAGGCATTTTTAGACATAACACATGTTTGGTTTTGGAGTTATGTTTTGATAACTTTCATATTTATTAGGACTGTTATACTGTCATATTTGATTTAAAAAAACTAGCTTGTGTCTTTGCAAACTTTACAAAACATCATTTTTCTAGTAAAACTAACAAAGATACATGTGTCCAGGCATTATTACCCATTTTGCATGGGTTGTTTAGGAATTATGTTTAAATACATTTTTTATTGCTTTTTTCGCATTATCTCAGGATTCTAAGCTCATTACTTTCATATTGAGTAAAAAACTACTTTTTGTTTTTGCAAACCTTACAAACTCACATAAATACATTATTACAGGCATTTTTAGACATGACACATGTTTGGTTTTGGAGTTATGTTTATATAACTTTCATATTTAGTATGATTGTTATACTGTCATATTGAATAAAAAAAAACTAGCTTGTGTCTTTGCAAACATTACAAAAGATCATTTTTCTAGTAAAACTAACAAAGATACATGTCTCCAGGCATTATTACCCATTTTGCATGGGTTGTTTAGGAATTATGTTTAAAGACATTTTCATTGCTTTTTTCGCATTATCTCAGGATTCTAAGATCATTACTTTCATATTGAGTAAAAAACTACTTTTTGTTTTTGCAAACCTTACAAACTCACATAAATACATTATTACAGGCATTTTTAGACATGACACATGTTTGGTTTTGGAGTTATGTTTATATAACTTGTATATTTAATATGACTGATATACTGTCATATTGAATTAAAAACAACTAGCTTGTGTCTTTGCAAACTTTACAAAATATACATTTCCTAGTAAAACTAACAAAGATACATGTCTCCAGGCATTATTACCTTTTTTGCATGGGTTGTTTAGGAATTATGTTTAAATACATTTTTATTGCTTTTTTCGCATTATCTCAGGATTTTAAGATCATTACTTTCATATTGAGTAAAAAACTACTTTTTGTTTTTGCAAACCTTACAAACTCACATTAATACATTATTACAGGCATTTTTAGACATGACACATGTTTGGTTTTGGAGTTATGTTTATATAACTTTTATATTTAGTATGACTGTTACACAGTCATATTGAATTAAAAAAAACTGGCTTCTGTCTTTGCAAACTTTACAAAAGATCATTTTTCTAGTAAAACTAACAAAGATACATGTCTCCAGGCATTATTACCCATTTTACATGGGTTGTTTAGGAATTATGTTTAAATACATTTTTATTGCTTTTTTCGCATTATCTCAGGATTCTAAGATCATTACTTTCATATTGAGTAAAAAACTACTTTTTGTTTTTGCAAACCTTACAAACTCACATAAATACATTATTACAGGCATTTTTAGACATAACACATTTTTGGTTTTGGAGTTATGTTTATATAACTTTTATATTTAGTATGACTGTTATACAGTCATATTGAATAAAAAAAAACTGGCTTCTGTCTTTGCAAACTTTACAAAAGATCATTTTTCTAGTAAAACTAACAAAGATACATGTTTCCAGGCATTATTAGCCATTTTGCATATGTTGTTTAGGAGTAATGTTTAAATACATTTTTATTGCTTTTTCGCATTATCTCAGGATTTTAAGAACATTACAGTCATATTGAGTAAAAAAACTACTTTTTGTGTTTGCAAGATTTAAAAAAGCATGTGTTTCGAGTAAAACGGCCAAGGATGCATTATTTCAGGCATTATTAGCCATTTTTCATGTGTGGTTTGAGTTATGGTTAAATAACTGTCATATACTGTCAGTTATGACATAGTAAGTAAAACCTAATTTATGTATTTGCAAACCTTACAAAATCATTTAAATCTAGTAAAACTCACATGGATTCAATATTACAGACATTTTTAGATATTTTGCATATTTGGTTTAGGAATTATGTTGGAATCATTTTTTTTAATTTGTTCGTATTTTCTCAGAATTTTAGAACATTACTGTCATATTGAGTAAAAAAATAATTTTTGTGTTTGCAAGCCTTAAAAAAGCATATGTTTCGAGTAAAACTTACAAGAATGCATTATTTCAGGCATTGTTAATCATTTTTCATGTGTAGTTTAAGAGTTATGTTTAAATAACTGTCATATTGAGTGTGGCAGTTATACTGTCATATTGAGTAAAAAAAACTAACCTGTCTTTGCAAACTTTACAAAAGAAAATGTTTCTAGTAACACTCACAAAGATAAATTTTTTCACGCATTATTAGACATGTTTCATGTGTGGTTAGGAGTTATAAATAAATAATTGTCATATTGAGTGTTACAGTTTTAATGTCATTATGTGTAAAACCTAATTTTTGTATTTGCAAACCTTACAAAAACAATTGATTCTAGTAAAACTTATATAGATTCAACATTACAGGATTTTTTAGACATTTTACATGTTTGGTTTAAAATTTGTGTTTGAATACATTTGTATTGCTTTTTTCGAATTATCTCAGGATTCTAAGAACATTACTTTCATATTGAGTAAAAAACTACTTTTTGTTTTTGCAAACCTTACAAACTCACATAAATACATTATTACAGGCATTTTTAGACATGACACATGTTTGGTTTTGGAGTTATGTTTATATAACTTTCATATTTAGTATGACTGTTATACTGTCATATTGAATAAAAAAAACTAGCTTGTGTCTTTGATATCTTTACAAAAGATCATTTTTTTAAACTAACATGTCTCCCTAGGCATTATTAGCCATTTTGCATGTGTTGTTTAGGAGTTAGGTTTAAATACATTTTTATTGCTTTTTTCCCTTTATCTCGGGGTTCTAAGAACCTTACAGTCAAGTAAAAAAAATACTTTTTGTGTTTGCAAAATGTAAAACTCAGTAAAACTCCCAATGATTCATTATTTCAGGCATTATTAGCCATTTTTTTGTGTGGTTTATGAGTTATGTTTAAATAACTGTCATATTGAGTGTGATTTTGTCATTGTGAGTAAAACCTAATTTTTGTATTTGCAAACCTTACAAAAACAACCAATTCTAGGAAAACTCACATTGATACAATATTACAGGCATGTTTAGGCATATTGCATGTTTGGTTTTGGAGTTATATTTATATAACCTGCTTTCTGAGCCGCCACCCTTGTGGTTTGCGTGTCCCACTGATCCAGGAACTATGTTGTCCGGGGGCTTCTATGGTCTCCCAAGACAAACAGGTCCTAGGTGAGGGATCAGACAAAGAGCAGCTCAAAGACCTTTATTAAAAGTACAATTGAGGACCTAGATTTTTTCTCGCCCGGACGCAGGTCACCGTGGCTCCCCTGTTGAGCCAGGCCCAGAGGTGTGGCACGATGGCGATTGACGGGCCAGTCCCCATGGGGCCCAGCCGTGCTCAGCTCGAAGAGGCAACGTGGATCCCCCCCTCCAGGGCTCACCACTCATGGGCTGGGTCATAGAGGGTGCAGTGTGAGCTGGGCGGCAGCCGAAGGCAGGGCACTTGGTGGTCCGATTATCGGCTACATAAGCTCGCTCTTGGGACATGGAACGTCACCTCGCTGGGAGGGAAGGAGCCTGAGCTGGTGCATGAGGTGGAGACGTTCCCGGCTAGATATAGTTGGACTCACAGCAAGGGCTCTGGAACCTGTTCTCTCAGAGGGGCTGGACTGAGCTGAACTTTCATTACTTGCAACGCCAGCGTGGAAGAGATTTCACACTGGCGTTGCAACTAATGAGAGGCTGGGGTGGAAATTCTTGTTGCCCGCCGGCTCAAAGCCTGCACGTTGGACTTTAAACCCAATAGACGAGATGGTAGCTTCCTTCAGCCTTCGGGTTGGGTGACGGGTCCTGACTGTTGTTTGTGTTTACACACCAAACAGCAGCTCAGAGTACCAACTCTTTTTGGATTCCCTTGAGGGAGTACTGGAGAGTGCTCCCGCGGGTGATTCCCTTGTTCTGCTGGTGGACTTCAACGCTATGTTGTGTGGTGCTTTGTTATTGGACTTTTGTGCTTGTCATGGATTGTCCATAACAAACACAATGTTCAAACATAAGGGTGTCCATATGTGCACTTGGCACAAGGACACCCTCGGCCGCATGATTGACTTTGTAGTTGTGTCATGGGATTTGCGGCCTCATGTTTTGGACACTCGGTGAAGAGAGGGGCAGAGCTTTCCACCAACCACCACCTGGTGGTGAGCTGGCTCCGATGGTAGGGGAGGATGCCGGTCAGACCTGGCAGGCCCAAACGTATTGTAAGGGTCTGCTGGGAACACCTAGCAGAGTCTCCTGAAGAACTTTCAACATGTCCGGAAGAACTTTGAACATGTCACGAGGGAGGTGCTGGACATTGAGTCTGAGTGGACCATGTTCTGGACCGTTCCTCTCTTGTTGAGCCAGCTGATTGAAGCTGTGGCCGCAAGGTGTTTGGTGCCTGTCGTGGCGGTAATCCACCAGCAGTGAGGGATGCTGTCAAGCTGAAGAAAGAGCCACCGGGTCCTTTTGGCTCATGGGACTCCAGAGGCAGTGGGCATACCGACAGGCCAAGCGAGACCTCCTCAGTCCCACCAACACGTCTTCCTATGAGGAAACAGTGCCTGGGAAGTCTGTGGTGGGCTCTCCTATTTCTGGGGCTGAGGTTGCCAAGGTAGTTAAAAAGCTCCTCGGTGGCAAGGCCCCGGGGGTATGAGCTCCGTCCGGAGTTCCTTAAGGCTCTGGATGCTGTGGGGCAGTCTTGGTTGACAAGACTCTGCAACATTGCGTCTACATCGGGGGCGGTACCTCTGGATTGGCAGACCGGGGTGGTGGTACCTCTCTTTAAGAAGGGGAACCGGAGGGTGTGTTCCAACTATCGTAGATCACACTCCTCAGCCTTCCCGGTAAGGTCTATTCATGTGTAATGGAGAGGAGGAACCTCGGATCCAGGACGAACAGTGTGGTTTTCGTCCTGGTCGTGGAACGGTAGACCAGCTCTATACTCTCGGCAGGGTCCTTGAGTGTGCATGGGAGTTTGCCCAACCAGTCTACATAAGTTTTGTGGACTTGGAGAAGACATTCGACCTTGGTCCCCGGTAAATCCTGTGGGGAGTGCTCAGAGAGTATGGAGTATCGGCATGTCTGATTGTGGCGGGTGTCTCCCTGTATGATCAGTGTCAGAGCTTGGTCCGCATTGCCGGCAGTATGTCGGACCCCTTTCCAGTGAGGGTTGGACTCCGCCAAGGCTGCCCTTTGTCACCGATTCTGTTCATAACTTTAATGGACAGAATATCTAGGCGCAGTCATGGCTTTGAGGATCCCCTCAACGCCATGACTGCGCCTGGTTTGGTGGCTGCAGGATTAGGTCTCTGCTTTTTGCAGATGATGTGGTCCTGATGGCTTCAACTGGCCAAGATCTTCAGCTTTCATTGGATCGGTTCGCAGTGAAGCGACTGGGATGAGAATCAGCACCTCCAAGTCCGAGTCCATGGTTCTCGCCCGGGAAAGGGTGTAGTGCCATCTCGAGGTTGGGAAAGAGATCTTGCCCCAAGTGAAGGAGTTCAAGTACCTAGGAGTCTTGTTCACGAGTGAGGATAGAGTGGATTTTGAGATCTACAGGCGGATCGGTGCGGCGTCTTCAGTAATGAGGACGCTATATCGATCCGTTGTGGTGAAGAAGGTGCTGAGCCAGAAGGAAAAGCTTTCAATTTACCGGTCGATCAACGTTCCCATCCTCACCTATGGTCATGAGCTTTGGGTTATGACCGAAAGGACAAGGTCACGGGTACAAGCGGCCGAAATGAGTTTCCTCCGCCGGGTGGTGGGTCTCTCCCTTAGAGATACGGTGAGAAGCTCTGTCATCTGGGAGGAACTCAGTGTAAAGCCGCTGCTCCTCCACATTGAGAGGAGCCAGATGAGGTGGTTCGGGCATCTGCTCAGGATGCCACCCGAACGCCTCCCTAGGTCCGAACGGCAGGAGGCCATGGGGAAGACCTAGGATACATTGGAAAGACTATGGCCTGGGAACGCCTCGGGATCCCCCGAGAAGAGCTGGACGAAGTGGCTGGGGAGAGGGAAGTCTGGGCTCTCTGCTTAGGCTGCTGCCCCCGCAACCCGACCTCGGATAAGCGGAAGAAAATGGATGGATTTAGTATGACAGTTATACTGTCATATTGAGTGTGACAGTATACTGTCATAAAACCCAATTTTTGTATTTGCAAACCTGATTCTAGTAAAACTCACATCTATACAATATTACAGGCAATTTTGGACATAATGCACGTTTGGTTTTCGAGTTATGTTTATATAACTTTAATATATAGTATGACATCTATACTGTTATAATGAGTAAAAAAACTAACTTGTGTCCGTCATAAAACTCAATTTTTGTATTTGCAAACCTTACAAAAACAAATGATTCTAGTAAAACTCACATGGATTCAATATTACAGGCATTTTTAGACATTTTGCATGTTTGGTTTAGGAATTATGTTGGAATACATTTGTATTGCTTTTTTTCACATTATCTCAGCATTTTAAGAACTTACTGTCATATTGAGTAAAAAAAACTTTTTGTGTTTGCAAGCCTTAAAAAAACAACCGATTCTAGTAAAACTCACATTGATACAATATTACAGGCATGTTTAGACATCTTGCATGTTTGGTTTTGGAGTTATGTTTATATAACCTGCTTTCTGAGCCGCCACCTTTGTGGTTTGCGTGTCCCACTGATTCTAGGAGCTATGTTGTCCGGGGGCTTCTATGCCCCCTGGTAGGGTCCCCCAAGACAAACAGGTCCTAGGTGAGGAATCAGACAAAGAGCAGCTCAAAGACCTTTATGAAAAGTACAAATCGAGGACCTAGATATTTTCTCGCCCGGACGCGGGTCACCGTGGCTCCCCTGTGGAGCCAGGCCCAGAGGTGGGGCACGATGGCGAGCGACTGGTGCCCATGGGGCCCAGCTCGAAGAGGCAACGTGGGCCCCCCCTGCAATAGGCTCACCACTCATGGGCTGGGTCATAGAGGTCGGGTGCAGTGTTAGCTGGGCGGAAGCCGAAGGCAGGGCACTTGGCGGTCCGATTATCGGCTACATAAGCTCGCTCTTGGGACGTGGAACGTCACCTCGCGAGGTGGAGAAGTTCCCGGCTAGATAAAGCTGGACTCACTTCGACGCACAGCAAGGGCTCTGGAACCTGTTCTCTCAAGAGGGGTTGGACTCTCTTCCACTCTGGCGTTGCAAGTAATGAGAGGCTGGGTTGGCAATTCTTGTTGCCCCCCGGCTCAAAGCCTGCACGTTGGACTTAACCCAGAAGACGAGATGGTAACTTCCCTCCACTTTCGGGTTGGGTGACGGGTCCTGACTGTTGTTGGTGTTTACGCACCAAACAGCAGCTCAGAGTACCCACTCTTTTTGGATTCCCTTGAGAGTGCTCCCTCGGGTGATTCCTTTGTTCTGCTGGGGGTCTTCAACGCTGATGTTGGCAACGACTTTGAAACCTGGAGAGTCGTGATTGGGAAAAATGGCCACCCAGATCTGAACCCAAGTGGTGCTTTATTATTGGACTTTTGTGCTCGTCA
This sequence comes from Entelurus aequoreus, assembly GCF_033978785.1. Taxonomy (NCBI): domain Eukaryota; kingdom Metazoa; phylum Chordata; class Actinopteri; order Syngnathiformes; family Syngnathidae; genus Entelurus; species Entelurus aequoreus. Next base: position 61,446,426 of record NC_084735.1, read on the forward strand.
CGGATTGTCCATAACAAACACAATGTTCAAACATAAGGGTGTCCATATGTGCACTTGGCACCAGGACACCCTCGGCCGCAGTTCCATTATTGACTTTGTAGTTGTGTCATGGGATTTGCGGCCTCATGTTTTGGACACTCGGGTGAAGAGAGGGGCGAGCTTTCTACCGATCACCACCTGGTGAGCTGGCTCCGATGGTGGGGTAGGATCCCGGACAGACCTGGCAGGCCCAAACGCATTGTGAGAGTCTTTTGGGAATGCCTAGCAGTGTCCTGTCAGAGAGAGTTTCTTTTTCTACCTCCGGAGGAACTTTGAACATGTCACAAAGGAGGTGCTGGACATTGAGTCTGAATGGATCATGTTCCGTGCCTCTCTTGTCAAGCCAGCTGATTGGAGCTGTGGCCGCAAGGTGTTTGGTGCCTGTCGTGGCGGTAATCCTAGAACCCGCTGGTGGCCACCAGCAGTGCGGGATGCCGTCAAGCTGAAGAAAGAGCTTATCTGGTCCTTTTGGCTCATGGGACTCCAGAGGCAGCGGGCATACCGACAGGCCAAGCAGTGCCTGGGGAGTCTGTGGTGGGCTCTCCTATTTCTGGGGCTGAGGTTGCCAAGGTAGTTAAAAAGCTCCTCGGTGGCAAGGCCGCGGGGGTGGATGAGCTCCGTCCGGAGTTCCTTAAGGCTCTGGATGCTGTGGGGCTGTTTTAGTTGACAAGACTCTGCAACATCGCATGGACATCAGGGGCGGTACCTCTGGATTGGCAGACCGGGGTGGTGGTTCCTCTCTTTAAGAAGGGGAACCGGAGGGTGTGTTCCAACTATCGTAGATCACACTCCTCAGCCTTCCCGGTAAGGTCTATTCATGTGTACTGGAGAGGAGGAACCTCGGATCCAGGACGAACAGTGTGGTTTTCGTCCTGGTCGTGGAACGGTAGACCAGCTCTATACTCTCGGCAGGGTCCTTGAGTGTGCATGGGAGTTTGTCCAACCAGTCTACATGTGCTTTGTGGACTTGGAGAAGACATTCGACCGTGGCCACCCCGGGAAGTCCTGTGGGGAGTGCTCAGAGAGTATGGGGTATCGGCATGTCTGATTGTGGCGGGTCGCTCCCTGTATGATCAGTGTCAGAGCTTGGTCCGCATTGCCAGCAGTATGTCGGACCCCTTTCCAGTGAGGGTTGGACCGGAGTCCAACCCTCGTGTTGGCTGCCCTTAGTCACCAAATGTGTTCATAAATTTTATGGACAGAATTTCTAGGCGCAGTCATGGCGTTGAGGGGATCCGGTTTGGTGGCTGCAGGATTAGGTCTCTCCTTTTTGCAGATGATGTGGTCCTTATGGCTTTAACTGGCCAGGATCTTCAGCTCTCATTGGATTGGTTCGCAGCCGAGTGTGAAGCGACTGGGATGAGAATCAGCACCTCCAAGTCCGAGGTTCTCGCCCGGGAAAGGGTGGAGTGCCATTTCGAGGTTGGGCAGGAGATCTTGCCCCAAGTGGATGAGTTCAAGTACCTGGAGTCTTGTTCATGAGTGAGGGAAGAGTGGATCGTGAGATGCACAGGCTGGCGGCCGAAATGAGTTTTCTCCGCTGGGTGGCGGGTCTCTCCCTTACTGTAAGAATTTTCACCGTTTAATTACAGTAACCTACTGGCAGCTAACGGTTCCAGTATAAAACTGTTTTTCTACAGCACACATACTGTGATTTATCACTACACTTTATTACTGTAAAAAGTATCACAGTACTGTGCTGTATCAAATATACGCTTCACAGCATAATACTGTCATCTGTTTAGCGGCATTACACTGTTATTTTAGTGTATCTACTGTAATATCCATTAACAGTTAATTACAGTAAAATAATTGTAAGCACTATAGACTGAGCTTTACAGTATAATGCCACTAGAAGTTAATGAGTTGAACTTTTAATTTTTCAAAATCAAAATCCCTGCAATCTGCTGGCATAAAAATGACTGGAGAAATGGCCTTGCAAGATTATGTTTTTATTAACCAATTATTTTAAAGTGCATCAAATACATTCAATGTACATTTAGAGCATTCTTCTTATTTTCAGTAAAGCATTTTAACATGTATAACATGTCCACTTAATTTCTAACTGGAGACAAAACACTGAACACGAGTCCAGTGTTTAGTTGTCGGCTACATAAAGCCCCACTCAAAGTCTGTGAGATGTTTTATAAGGGTGGCTACGTGAGGATTTACAGTTGCTGCCTTTTTCTGGACCAGCTTCCCGGTCTTCTTGGACACCACCTTTCCCTGGCTAGCCTTTGTTCCCCTCTCAGGGTTAACGCCAATGAATCGCCTAAAAAAGAGAGAAAGCATATTAGATATTCTGTTGTGATTGAAGATTACTTGTAGTCGATACAGAACCCCCCCTCACATTGTTATTTAGGAATATGCACTGCACAAATATTAATATCAATTTTAGGATATATGTGAGCCTATACCATAACCACAGCTGTAGATGAGTGAATGCTCTAAAACCCATTAAGACAAATTCAGAGAGGAAGACAATGCTAAAGCCTCCCCAACCCCTCTCTCTATTCATGTTTTCTCTCCATCTACGGGACCGTGTATTTACGCTGATGTTTCCTGCTTTCACCCATTTAACATATAGTTACCTGCTCATTACCTATCTTCTCTGCATCCTGGGGTCACACTGGTGCTTCTTGCCTTTACCCAATCAACATATCTTTACCTGCACATTACCTACCTTCTCTGCATAGTGTGGTCACGCTGGTGCTTTCTACCTTTACCCATTCAACATATCTTTACCTGCACATTACCTACCTTCTCTATATCCTGGAGTCAAGCTGGTGTTTCCTGCCTTTACTCATTCAACATATCTTTACCTGCACATTACCTACCTTCTCTGTATCCTGGCGTCTAGCTGGTGTTTCCTGCCTTCACCCATTCAACATATCTTTACCTGCACATTACCTACCTTCCCTGCATCCTTGGGTCACACTGGTGCTTCTTTCTTTCACCATACAACATATCTTCACCTGCACATACCTACCTTGTCTGCATGGCCTCGACCACACCTGCGCTTCCTTCTTTCACCCATTCAACATACCTTCACCCGCACATTACCTACCTTCCCTGCATAGTGGGGTCACACTGGTGCTTCCTGCCTTTACCCATTCAACATATCTTCACCCGCACATTACCTACTTGCTCTGCATTCTCGGGTCAAGCTGGTGCTTCCTGCCATCATCCAGTCAACATGTCTTTACCTGCAAATTATCTACTTTTTCTGCATCCTGGGGTCAAACAGGTGCTTCCTTCTTTGACCCAGTCAACATATCTTTACCTGCACATTACCTACCTTCTCTGTATCCTAGAGTCAAACTGGTGCTTCGGTCCCTAATAAGAAGGTCCACAAAGGAACAGAAGAGTCATTGATTTAAGGCACACAATTGGGGAAATGACAAGTCAAATTCCTGAACAGAGGTGAGAAATATAAAATAAAATATCCTAACAGTATTTTAACAGTATCAAGAGGATTTACCTTTGAACAAATTCCAATGTCCGAGGACCTTCCTCTTGGTATTCCAAGTTGAACACATAGTATGTGGCAAGAAGGGCAGCAAGCCCTGAGATTAAGCTAGGTTGGACGCCTTTGCAGATGACATCACCTTCCATGCTGATCATCCAACGTTTTATTGTGACTTTGTCACCAGCAACTGGTACAGTCAAGAAATGCAGTTTATTTTCCTAAACAGTATCCAATATGGGTAGCATTTTAAAAGTATTTGGAATGGCCACCTCACTCGCTCTCTCTTTCCTCTGTTTACATCTAGTCTCCTAAGGCAGTGGTTCTCAAATGGGGGTACGCGTACTCCTGGGGGTACTTGAAGGTATGCCAAGGGGTACGTGAGATTTTTTTTAAATATTCTAAAAATAGCAACAATTCAAAAATCCTTTATAAATATATTTATTGAATAATACTTCGACAAAATATGAATGTAAGTTCATAAACTGAACAACTAATCAAGTAGGCTATTCCATTCATTACCATAAAGCCAGAGTTTCCCCCATGCCATGATGGTTTGACCCTACCTGGCGGTGCCACACGGCACCAACTGTCAATCAACTATCCATGTAGAAAACAATGGAGGCTTGGTTAAAGCGTAGTGGACATGTTCCATAAATATTGATGTTAAAGATTTCTTTTTTTGTGAAGAAATGTTGAGAATGAAGTTCATGAATCCAGATGGATCTCTATTACAATCCCCAAAGAGGGCACTTTAAGTTGATTACTTCTATGTGTAAAAATCTTTATTTATAATTGAATCACTTGGTTATTTTTCAACAAGTTTTTAGTTATTTTTATATCTTTTTTTCCAAATAGTTCAAGAAAGACCACAACAAATGAGCAATATTTTGCACTGTTATACAATTTAATAAATCAGAAACTGATGACATAGTGCTGTATTTTACTTCTTTATCTCTTTTTTTCAACCAAAAATGCTTTGCTCTGATTAGGGGGTACTTGAATTTAAAAAATGTTCACAGGGGTACATCACTGAAAAAAGGTTGAGAACCACTGTCCTAAGGCAGTGGTTCTCAACCTTTTTTCAGTGCTGTGAACATTTTTTTAATGCAAGTAGACCTCCATGTCTTCATAACAGGAATATCCTGAATCCTCAAGTTGCATATCACAATAGTCATCATCAGTGTTAATAACACAAGAGCTGCTTGGATTTGCTGTTGATCAATTCAAACTTCGTTCAGTGTAGCCGTAGTGCTTCCTTGACACGTGCGATGTGAAAGTAGACTTAACTGTAAATCTTTTTTCACATTGACTGAAGGGGCACGTAACTGTCCTACCTTCGGTAATATGACTTTTCAAATGCAGGAGAAAGGCTCGTATATCATCGCACTTCGCGCTACATGAGACAATATTACAAGGTAAACCTTCTGCGCTATACATATCAGTCCTACTCTTGCCATATTTATGACAACGGCTGTGAGTTTTGAAGGCTGAGAAGTTGGAAAAAACTCTTGTGCATTTAGGGAAAGAACACTTAAACGATGCATTAGGCATACAACTATGACTTCGCATGTGTCTAACATACGCAAATACATTGCTGCAAGTCGTAGCACATATGTTGCAAGTTATCATCTTTTATGATGACTATGACAAAAAAGAAGAAAACTTAGCTAGCTAGCATGCGGCGGTACATGCGCGTGGTCAACGATAGTGTCTGTGATGCTGACTGTGACGCTATGTCATTTCGGACTTTATAAATATATATATAAAGTAATTCAAACAGAAAATGACACATCAAGGTACAAGTGACTCTTACCTTGTTATCAAAAACACACGATGCAGTAGGATGGATTTAGCAGGGTCGGCCAGGTGAAATGAAGCTCGGTTGGACGAATTGTGGGCGGACCCAAGAAACAAGTCTGAAAAATACTGAATTACACTGTAGGTTTTACAGTAACTTACTGCTGGTCGATATTTTTTGAAAAATGCAACAAAATTTACAGTACTTAACTGCATTTAAGAAGAACATGATAGGTTGATTGGCAACACTAAATTGGCCCTAGTGTGTGAATGTGAGTGTGAATGTTGTCTGTCTATCTGTGTTGGCCCTGCGATGAGGTGGCGACTTGTCCAGGGTGTACCCCGCCTTCCGCCTGATAGTAGCTGAGATAGGCTCCAGCGCCCCCCGCGACCCCGAAGGGAATAAGCGGTAGAAAATGGATGGATGGATGGAGTATATAACTGTAATTTTATTTTTTATTTTTACAGTAATTTTTTACAGTGAAGGTCATGGGTGTCAAACTCTGGCCCGTGGGCCAAATTTGGCCCAACGTGTAATTTGACTTGGCCCTTGAGGCAATATCAAATTAACACTAAAGCTGGACCTTCGATTATACATTGCGGCAGTGCCGCTACTTCTAATACTTGCCAACCCTCCCGGGAGTGACTCCAGCACTCCTCCCGAATTTTTTTTTCTTTTCCAGCTAGTCAAACGAGTGCCAGCCCAGTTTCATGTCAGTGCAGCTTCTGCACCCACACACAATTGAATGCAACGCATACTTCATCAACAGCGATACAGGTTACACTGACGGTAGCCAAATAAAAAACTTTAACACTTTTAGAAATATACGCCACACTGTGAATCCACACCAAACAAGAATGACAAACACATTTCGGGAGAACATCCGCACCGTAACACAACATAAACACAACACAACAAATACCCAGAACCCTTTGTAGCACTAAATCTTCCGAGACGCTACAAGGTGTGTGTGTGGGGGGGGGGGGGGGGGGGGGAGGTTTGGTGGTAGCGGGGGTGTATTTTGTAGCGTCCCGAAAGAGTTAGTGCTGCAAAAGATTCTGGGTATTTGTTCTTTTGTGTTTATGTTGTGTTACGGTGCGGATGTTCTCCCGAAAAGTGTTTTTTATTTTTGTTTGGTGTGGGTTCACAGTGTGGCGTATATTTCTAACAGTGTTAAAGTTTTTTATACTGGCACCCTCAGTGTAACCTGTATCGCTGTTGATGAAGTATGCGTTGCATTCATTTGTGCATGCGTGCTGTAGCTGCACATATCTTGTGACTGGGTCTGAATGATGTTAGAATTGGGTGTACGAGATATGACTGTTGAACATCTTGTTCGATAATGAAAGTTGCCTCAGCTCAAAGCCTGAGCCCCGACATTAAAGAACTAGCATCTAAAAAAAGATGCCAGGTATCTGGCTTGGGCACATCAAATTAGATCAGTGTGTTGCAAACTGAGCAGTTTAAAGTCCTGAATGGTTGTTTTATTCATTGTTATTTTATTTTCAAATTTATTAGCCTGTGGATAAAGTTAATGTTGATATTTACCTCAGAAGGCTGCAAATAGAAAAGAGGCATTCAATTTGTATTTAAATTATATTTGATATGCAATTGATATTTTTTAATTATTATTATTATTATTTGAAACTCCATTTTGCATGTCACTATAAAGTTATATAAGCCTTGCTTGTTCAATATTCAATGCAAAACTTGTTTGGGTCCCTATTAAAAGGTTAATTTGTTCAACCTTGGCCCGCGGCTTTGTTCAGTTTTAAACTTTGGCCCACTCTGTATTTGAGTTTGACACCCCTGGTGAAGGTGAAGCTCTGTCATCCTGGAGGCCACGGGGAAGACCCAGGACACATTGGGAACACTATGTCTCCCGGCTGGCCTGGGAACGCCTCGGGATCCCCTGAGAAAAGGTCCTAGGTGAGGGATCAGACAAAGAGCAGCTCAAAGACCTTTATGAAAAGTACAAATCGAGGACCTAGATTTTTTCTCGCCCAGGCGCAGGTCACCGTGGCTCCCCTGTGGAGCCAGGCGCAGAGGTGGGGCACGATGGCGAGCGACTGGTGGCCGGGCCTGTCTCCATGGGGCCCTGCCGGGCTCATTTCGAAGAGGCAACGTGGGTCAACCCTCCAATGGGCTCACCACTCATGGGCCCATTGAGGTCATAGAGGTCGGATGCAGTGTGAACTGGGCGGCAGCCGAAGGCAGGGCACTTGGCAGTCCGATTATCGGCTACATAAGCTCGCTCTTGGGACGTGGAACGTCACCTCGCTGGGAGGGAAAGAGCCTGAGCTGGTGCGCGAGGTGAAGAAGTTCCGGCTAGATATAGTTGGACTCACTTCGACGCACAGCAAGGGCTCTGGAACCTGTTCTCTCAAGAGGGGATGGACTCTCTTCCACTCTGGCGTTGCAAGCAATGAGAGGCTGGGGTGGCAATTGTTGTTGCTCAAAGCCTGCACGTTGGACCCAGTAGACGAGATGGTAGCTTCCCTCCGCCTTCGGGTTGGGTGACGGGTCCTGACTGTTGTTTGTGTTTACGCACCAAACAGCAGCTCAGAGTACCCACTCTTTTTGGATTCCCTTGAGGGAGTACTGGAGAGTGCTCCCTCGGGTGATTCCCTTGTTCTGTTGGGGGACTTCAATGCTCATGTTGGCAAGGACAGTGAAACCTGGAGAGTCGTGATTGGGAAAAATGGCCACCCGGATCTGAACCCAAGTGGTGCTTTGTTATTGGACTTTTGTGCTCGTCACGGATTGTCCATAACAAACACAATGTTCAAACATAATGAAGAACTTTAAACATGTCACGAGGGAGGTGCTGGACATTGAGTCTGAGTGGACCATGTTCCGTGCCTCTCTTGTCGAGCCTGCTGATTGGAGCTGTGGCCGCAAGGTGTTTGGTGCCTGTCGTGGCGGTAATCCTAGAACTCGCTGGTGGCCACCAGCAGGGAGGGATGCCGTCAAGCTGAAGAAATAGCCTATCGGGTCCTTTTGGCTCATGGGACTCCAGAGGCAGCGGGCATACCGACAGGCCAAGCAGTGCCTGGGGAGTCTGTGGTGGACTCTCCTATTTCTGGGGCTTAGGTTGCCTAGGTAGTTAAAAAGCTCCTCTGTGGCAAGGCCCCGGTGGTGGATGAGTTCCTTAAGGCTCTGGATACTGTGGGGCTGTCTTGGTTGACAAGACTCTGCAACATCGCGTGAACATTGGGGGTGGTACCTCTGGATTGGCACACCGGGGTGGTGGTTCCTCTCTTTAAGAAGGGGAACCGGAGGGTGTGTTCCAACTATCGTGAAACACACTCCTCAGCCTTCCCGGTAAGGTCTATTCATGTGTACTGGGGAAACTCGGATCCAGGACGAACAGTGTGGTTTTCGTCCTGGTCGTGGAACGGTAGACCAGGTCTATACTCTCGGCAGGGTCCTTGAGTGTGAAGCGACTGGGATGAGAATCAGCACCTCCAAGTCCAAGTCCATGGTTTCGCGCAGGAAAGGGTCGAGTGCCATCTCCAGGTTGGGGAGGAGATCTTGCCCCAAGTGGAGGAGTTCAAGTACCTAGGAGTCTTGTTCACGAGTGAGGATAGAGTGGATCGAGAGATCCACAGGCGATTTGGTGCGGCGTCTTCAGTATTGAGGACGCTATATCGATCCGTTGTGGTGAAGAAGGAGCTGAGCCAGAAGGAAAAGCTCTCAATTTACCGTCGATCTACGTTCCCAGCTTTGGGTTATGACCGAAAGGACAAGCGGCCGAAATGCGTTTCCTCTGCCGGGTGGTGGGTCTCTACCTTAGAGACAGGGTGAGAAGCTCTGTCATCCGGGAGGAACTCAAAGTAAAGCCGCTGCTCCTCCACATTGAGAGGAGCCATGAGGTGGTTCGGGCATCTGCTCAGGATGCCACCCGAACGCCTCTAGGGAGGTGTGGCAGGAGGCCACGGGGAAGACCTAGGACACATTGGAAAGACTATGTCCCCGGCTGGCCTGGGAACGCCTCGGAATACCCCGAGAAGAGCTGGACAAAGTGGCTGGGGACAGGGAAGTCTGGGATTTTCTGCTCAGGCTGCTGCCCCCGCAACCCGACCTCGGATAAGCGGAAGAAAATGGATGGATTTAGAATGACAGTTATACTGTCAGATTGAGTACAAAAACTAACTAAACCTTACACAATATAATGTTTCTAGTATTATTATTATCCAGGCATTATTAGCCATTTTGCATATGTTGTTTAGGAGTTATGTTTAAATAAATAACTGTCAGATTGAGTGTGACAGTAAACTGTCATAGTGAGTAAAACCCTTATTTTGTATTTGCAAACCTTACAAAAACAACTAAATCTAGTTAAACTCACACAGATACAATATTAGAGGCATTTTTGGACACAATGCATGTTTGGTTTTAGAGTTATGTTTATATAACTTTCATATTTAGTATGACAGTTATACTGTCATATTGAATAAAAACAACAACTAACAAAACCTTACAAAATACAATTTTTCTAGTAAAACTAACTAAGATACATGCCCCAGGCATTATTAGCTATTTTGCATGTGTTGTTTGAGTTATGTTTAAATAACTGTCATATTGAGTGTGACAGTATACTGTCATAAAACCCAATTTTTGTATTTGCAACCCTGATTCTAGTAAAACTCACATATATACAATATTACAGGCAGTTTTGGACATAATGGTTTGGTTTTGGAGTTATGTTTATATAACTTTCATATATAGTATGACAGCTAAACTGTTATATTGAGTAAAAAAACTAACTTGTGTTTGTCATAAAACCCAATTTTTGTATTAGCAAACCATACAACTGATTCAAATAAAACTCACATGGATTCAATATTACAGGCATTTTCAGACATTTTGCATGTTTGGTTTAGGAATTATGTTGGAATCATTTTCATTAATTTGTTCGTATTTTCTCAGAATTTTAGAAGATTACTGTCATATTGAGTAAAAAAATAATTTTTGTGTTTGCAAGCCTTAAAAAAAGCATATGTTTCCAGTAAAACTCCCAAAGATGCATTATTTCAGGCATTATTAGCCATTTTTCAGGTGTGGTTTAGGAGTTATGTTTAAATAACTGTCATATTGAGTGTGGCGTTATACTGTCATATTGAGTTAAAAAAATCTAACTTGTGTCTTTGCAAACCTTACAAAAGAAAATGTTTCTAGCAACACTCACAAAGATAATTTTTTTCACGCTATTAGACATGTTTCATGTGTATTTAGGAGTTATAATTAAATAACTTTCATATTGAGTGTTAAAGTTATAATGTCATTATGTGTAAAACCTAATTTTTGTATTTGCAAACCTTACAAAAACAATTGATTCTAGTAAAACTTACATAAATTCAATATTACAGGCATTTTTAGACAATTCACATGTTTGATTTAAAAATTGTGTTTGAATACATTTGTATTGCTTTTTTCGCATTATCTCAGGATTCCAAGATCATTACTTTCATATTGAGTAAAACACTACTTTTTGTTTTTGCAAACCTTACAAACCCAAATGAATACATTATTATAAGCAATTTTAGACATGACACACGTTTGGTTCTGGAGTTATGTTTATATAACTTTTATATTTAGTATGACTGTTATACTGTCATATTGAATAAAAAAAACTAGCTTGTGTCTTTGCAAACTTTACAAAAGATCATTTTTCTAGTAAAACTAACAAAGATACATGTCTCCAGTTTGTCACTTCACCTGTCCAGTGCCAAGGTGCACTGGGATAGGCTCCAGTAGATTAATGCTGCTTTAACATCTGCTGACTGAAGAATCCTCCATCAAGTCTTTTATTGGGCGCCAAACAATCATCCATGCCATACCCACTTCAAGTCCCAAAGATCATTTTTCTAGTAAAACTAACAAAGATACATGTCTCCAGGCATTATTAGCCATTTTGAGTGGGTTGTTTAGGAATTATGTTTAAATACATTTTTATTGCTTTTTTCGCATTATCTCAGGATTCTTAGATCATTACTTTCATATTGAGTAAAAAACTACTTTTTGTTTTTGCAAACCTTACAAACTCACATAAATACATTATTACAGGCATTTTTAGATATGACACATGTTTGGTTTTGGAGCTATGTTTATATAACTTTTATATTTAATATGACTGTTATACTGTCATATTGAATAAAAAAAAACTAGCTTGTGTCTTTGCAAACTTTACAAAATATCATTTTTCTAGTAAAACTAACAAAGATACATGTCTCCAGGCATTATTAGCCATTTTGCATGGGTTGTTTAGGAATTATCTTTAAATACATTTTTATTGCTTTTTTCGCATTATTTAGGATTCTAAAATCCTTACTTTCATATTGAGGAAAAAACTACTTTTTGTTTTTGCAAACCTTACAAACTCACATAAATACATTATTATAGGCAATTTTAGACATGACACACGTTTAGTTCTGGAGTTTTGTTTATATAACTTTCATATTTAGTATGACTGTTATACTGTCTTATTGAATAAAAACAACTAGCTTGTGTCTTTGCAAACTTTACAAAATATACATTTCCTAGTAAAACTAACAAAGATACATGTCTCCAGGCATTATTACCCATTTTGCCTGGGTTGTTTAGGAGTTATGTTTAAATACACTTTTATTGCTTTTTTCGCATTATCTCAGGATTCTAAGATCATTACTTTCATATTGAGTAAAAAACTACTTTTTGTTTTTGCAAACCTTACAAACTCACATAAATACATTATTACAGACATTTTTAGACATGACACATGTTTGGTTTTGGAGTTATGTTTATATAACTTTTATATTTAGTATGACTGTTATACTGTCATATTGAATTAAAAAAAAACTAGCTTGTGTCTTTGAAAACTTTACAAAGGATCATTTTTCTAGTAAAACTAACAAAGATACATGTCTCCAGGCATTATTACCCATTTTGCATGGGTTGTTTAGGAATTATGTTTGAATACAGTTTTATTGCTTTTTTTGCATTATCTCAGGATTTTAAGATCATTTCTTTCATATTGAGTAAAAAACTAGTTTTTGTTTTTGCAAACCTTACAAACTCACATTAATACATTAATACAGGCATTTTTAGACATGACACATGTTTGGTTTTGTAGTTATGTTTATATAACTTTCATATTTAGTATGACTGTTATACTGTCATATTGAATAAGAAAAAACTAGCTTGTGTCTTTGCAAACTTTACAAAAGATCATTTTTCTAGTAAAACTAACAAAGATACATGTCTCCAGGGATTATTACCCATTTTGCATGGGTTGTTTAGGAATTATGTTTAAATACATTTTTATTGCTTTTTTCGCATTATCTCAGGATTCTAAAATCCTTACTTTCATATTGAGGAAAAAACTACTTTTTGTTTTGCAAACCTTACAAACTCACATAAATACATTATTACAGGCATTTTTAGACATAACACATGTTTGGTTTTGGAGTTATGTTTTGATAACTTTCATATTTAGTAGGACTGTTATACTGTCATATTTGATTTTAAAAAACTAGCTTGTGTCTTTGCAAACTTTACAAAACATCATTTTTCTAGTAAAACTAAGAAAGATACATGTGTCCAGGCATTATTACCCATTTTGCATGGGTTGTTTAGGAATTATGTTTAAATACATTTTTTATTGCTTTTTTCGCATTATCTCAGGATTCTAAGCTCATTACTTTCATATTGAGTAAAAAACTACTTTTTGTTTTTGCAAACCTTACAAACTCACATAAATACATTATTACAGGCATTTTTAGACATGACACATGTTTGGTTTTGGAGTTATGTTTATATAACTTTCATATTTAGTATGATTGTTATACTGTCATATTGAATAAAAAAAAACTAGCTTGTGTCTTTGCAAACATTACAAAAGATCATTTTTCTAGTAAAACTAACAAAGATACATGTCTCCAGGCATTATTACCCATTTTGCATGGGTTGTTTAGGAATTATGTTTAAAGACATTTTCATTGCTTTTTTCGCATTATCTCAGGATTCTAAGATCATTACTTTCATATTGAGTAAAAAACTACTTTTTGTTTTTGCAAACCTTACAAACTCACATAAATACATTATTACAGGCATTTTTAGACATGACACATGTTTGGTTTTGGAGTTATGTTTATATAACTTGTATATTTAATATGACTGATATACTGTCATATTGAATTAAAAACAACTAGCTTGTGTCTTTGCAAACTTTACAAAATATACATTTCCTAATAAAACTAACAAAGATACATGTCTCCAGGCATTATTACCTTTTTTGCATGGGTTGTTTAGGAATTATGTTTAAATACATTTTTATTGCTTTTTTCGCATTATCTCAGGATTTTAAGATCATTACTTTCATATTGAGTAAAAAACTACTTTTTGTTTTTGCAAACCTTACAAACTCACATTAATACATTATTACAGGCATTTTTAGACATGACACATGTTTGGTTTTGGAGTTATGTTTATATAACTTTTATATTTAGTATGACTGTTACACAGTCATATTGAATTAAAAAAAACTGGCTTCTGTCTTTGCAAACTTTACAAAAGATCATTTTTCTAGTAAAACTAACAAAGATACATGTCTCCAGGCATTATTACCCATTTTACATGGGTTGTTTAGGAATTATGTTTAAATACATTTTTATTGCTTTTTTCGCATTATCTCAGGATTCTAAGATCATTACTTTCATATTGAGTAAAAAACTACTTTTTGTTTTTGCAAACCTTACAAACTCACATAAATACATTATTACAGGCATTTTTAGACATAACACATTTTTGGTTTTGGAGTTATGTTTATATAACTTTTATATTTAGTATGACTGTTATACAGTCATATTGAATAAAAAAAAACTGGCTTCTGTCTTTGCAAACTTTACAAAAGATCATTTTTCTAGTAAAACTAACAAAGATACATGTTTCCAGGCATTATTAGCCATTTTGCATATGTTGTTTAGGAGTAATGTTTAAATACATTTTTATTGCTTTTTCGCATTATCTCAGGATTTTAAGAACATTACAGTCATATTGAGTAAAAAAACTACTTTTTGTGTTTGCAAGATTTAAAAAAGCATGTGTTTCGAGTAAAACGGCCAAGGATGCATTATTTCAGGCATTATTAGCCATTTTTCATGTGTGGTTTGAGTTATGGTTAAATAACTGTCATATACTGTCAGTTATGACATAGTAAGTAAAACCTAATTTATGTATTTGCAAACCTTACAAAATCATTTAAATCTAGTAAAACTCACATGGATTCAATATTACAGACATTTTTAGATATTTTGCATATTTGGTTTAGGAATTATGTTGGAATCATTTTTTTTAATTTGTTCGTATTTTCTCAGAATTTTAGAACATTACTGTCATATTGAGTAAAAAAATAATTTTTGTGTTTGCAAGCCTTAAAAAAGCATATGTTTCGAGTAAAACTTACAAGAATGCATTATTTCAGGCATTGTTAATCATTTTTCATGTGTAGTTTAAGAGTTATGTTTAAATAACTGTCATATTGAGTGTGGCAGTTATACTGTCATATTGAGTAAAAAAAACTAACCTGTCTTTGCAAACTTTACAAAAGAAAATGTTTCTAGTAACACTCACAAAGATAAATTTTTTCACGCATTATTAGACATGTTTCATGTGTGGTTAGGAGTTATAAATAAATAATTGTCATATTGAGTGTTACAGTTTTAATGTCATTATGTGTAAAACCTAATTTTTGTATTTGCAAACCTTACAAAAACAATTGATTCTAGTAAAACTTATATAGATTCAACATTACAGGATTTTTTAGACATTTTACATGTTTGGTTTAAAATTTGTGTTTGAATACATTTGTATTGCTTTTTTCGAATTATCTCAGGATTCTAAGAACATTACTTTCATATTGAGTAAAAAACTACTTTTTGTTTTTGCAAACCTTACAAACTCACATAAATACATTATTACAGGCATTTTTAGACATGACACATGTTTGGTTTTGGAGTTATGTTTATATAACTTTCATATTTAGTATGACTGTTATACTGTCATATTGAATAAAAAAAACTAGCTTGTGTCTTTGATATCTTTACAAAAGATCATTTTTTTAAACTAACATGTCTCCCTAGGCATTATTAGCCATTTTGCATGTGTTGTTTAGGAGTTAGGTTTAAATACATTTTTATTGCTTTTTTCCCTTTATCTCGGGGTTCTAAGAACCTTACAGTCAAGTAAAAAAATACTTTTTGTGTTTGCAAAATGTAAAACTCAGTAAAACTCCCAATGATTCATTATTTCAGGCATTATTAGCCATTTTTTTGTGTGGTTTATGAGTTATGTTTAAATAACTGTCATATTGAGTGTGATTTTGTCATTGTGAGTAAAACCTAATTTTTGTATTTGCAAACCTTACAAAAACAACCAATTCTAGGAAAACTCACATTGATACAATATTACAGGCATGTTTAGGCATATTGCATGTTTGGTTTTGGAGTTATATTTATATAACCTGCTTTCTGAGCCGCCACCCTTGTGGTTTGCGTGTCCCACTGATCCAGGAACTATGTTGTCCGGGGGCTTCTATGGTCTCCCAAGACAAACAGGTCCTAGGTGAGGGATCAGACAAAGAGCAGCTCAAAGACCTTTATTAAAAGTACAATTGAGGACCTAGATTTTTTCTCGCCCGGACGCAGGTCACCGTGGCTCCCCTGTTGAGCCAGGCCCAGAGGTGTGGCACGATGGCGATTGACGGGCCAGTCCCCATGGGGCCCAGCCGTGCTCAGCTCGAAGAGGCAACGTGGATCCCCCCCTCCAGGGCTCACCACTCATGGGCTGGGTCATAGAGGGTGCAGTGTGAGCTGGGCGGCAGCCGAAGGCAGGGCACTTGGTGGTCCGATTATCGGCTACATAAGCTCGCTCTTGGGACATGGAACGTCACCTCGCTGGGAGGGAAGGAGCCTGAGCTGGTGCATGAGGTGGAGACGTTCCCGGCTAGATATAGTTGGACTCACAGCAAGGGCTCTGGAACCTGTTCTCTCAGAGGGGCTGGACTGAGCTGAACTTTGGAAGAGATTTCACACTGGCGTTGCAACTAATGAGAGGCTGGGGTGGAAATTCTTGTTGCCCGCCGGCTCAAAGCCTGCACGTTGGACTTTAAACCCAATAGACGAGATGGTAGCTTCCTTCAGCCTTCGGGTTGGGTGACGGGTCCTGACTGTTGTTTGTGTTTACACACCAAACAGCAGCTCAGAGTACCAACTCTTTTTGGATTCCCTTGAGGGAGTACTGGAGAGTGCTCCCGCGGGTGATTCCCTTGTTCTGCTGGTGGACTTCAACGCTATGTTGTGTGGTGCTTTGTTATTGGACTTTTGTGCTTGTCATGGATTGTCCATAACAAACACAATGTTCAAACATAAGGGTGTCCATATGTGCACTTGGCACAAGGACACCCTCGGCCGCATGATTGACTTTGTAGTTGTGTCATGGGATTTGCGGCCTCATGTTTTGGACACTCGGTGAAGAGAGGGGCAGAGCTTTCCACCAACCACCACCTGGTGGTGAGCTGGCTCCGATGGTAGGGGAGGATGCCGGTCAGACCTGGCAGGCCCAAACGTATTGTAAGGGTCTGCTGGGAACACCTAGCAGAGTCTCCTGAAGAACTTTCAACATGTCCGGAAGAACTTTGAACATGTCACGAGGGAGGTGCTGGACATTGAGTCTGAGTGGACCATGTTCTGGACCGTTCCTCTCTTGTTGAGCCAGCTGATTGAAGCTGTGGCCGCAAGGTGTTTGGTGCCTGTCGTGGCGGTAATCCACCAGCAGTGAGGGATGCTGTCAAGCTGAAGAAAGAGCCACCGGGTCCTTTTGGCTCATGGGACTCCAGAGGCAGTGGGCATACCGACAGGCCAAGCGAGACCTCCTCAGTCCCACCAACACGTCTTCCTATGAGGAAACAGTGCCTGGGAAGTCTGTGGTGGGCTCTCCTATTTCTGGGGCTGAGGTTGCCAAGGTAGTTAAAAAGCTCCTCGGTGGCAAGGCCCCGGGGGTATGAGCTCCGTCCGGAGTTCCTTAAGGCTCTGGATGCTGTGGGGCAGTCTTGGTTGACAAGACTCTGCAACATTGCGTCTACATCGGGGGCGGTACCTCTGGATTGGCAGACCGGGGTGGTGGTACCTCTCTTTAAGAAGGGGAACCGGAGGGTGTGTTCCAACTATCGTAGATCACACTCCTCAGCCTTCCCGGTAAGGTCTATTCATGTGTAATGGAGAGGAGGAACCTCGGATCCAGGACGAACAGTGTGGTTTTCGTCCTGGTCGTGGAACGGTAGACCAGCTCTATACTCTCGGCAGGGTCCTTGAGTGTGCATGGGAGTTTGCCCAACCAGTCTACATAAGTTTTGTGGACTTGGAGAAGACATTCGACCTTGGTCCCCGGTAAATCCTGTGGGGAGTGCTCAGAGAGTATGGAGTATCGGCATGTCTGATTGTGGCGGGTGTCTCCCTGTATGATCAGTGTCAGAGCTTGGTCCGCATTGCCGGCAGTATGTCGGACCCCTTTCCAGTGAGGGTTGGACTCCGCCAAGGCTGCCCTTTGTCACCGATTCTGTTCATAACTTTAATGGACAGAATATCTAGGCGCAGTCATGGCTTTGAGGATCCCCTCAACGCCATGACTGCGCCTGGTTTAGTGGCTGCAGGATTAGGTCTCTGCTTTTTGCAGATGATGTGGTCCTGATGGCTTCAACTGGCCAAGATCTTCAGCTTTCATTGGATCGGTTCGCAGTGAAGCGACTGGGATGAGAATCAGCACCTCCAAGTCCGAGTCCATGGTTCTCGCCCGGGAAAGGGTGTAGTGCCATCTCGAGGTTGGGAAAGAGATCTTGCCCCAAGTGAAGGAGTTCAAGTACCTAGGAGTCTTGTTCACGAGTGAGGATAGAGTGGATTTTGAGATCTACAGGCGGATCGGTGCGGCGTCTTCAGTAATGAGGACGCTATATCGATCCGTTGTGGTGAAGAAGGTGCTGAGCCAGAAGGAAAAGCTTTCAATTTACCGGTCGATCAACGTTCCCATCCTCACCTATGGTCATGAGCTTTGGGTTATGACCGAAAGGACAAGGTCACGGGTACAAGCGGCCGAAATGAGTTTCCTCCGCCGGGTGGTGGGTCTCTCCCTTAGAGATACGGTGAGAAGCTCTGTCATCTGGGAGGAACTCAGTGTAAAGCCGCTGCTCCTCCACATTGAGAGGAGCCAGATGAGGTGGTTCGGGCATCTGCTCAGGATGCCACCCGAACGCCTCCCTAGGTCCGAACGGCAGGAGGCCATGGGGAAGACCTAGGATACATTGGAAAGACTATGGCCTGGGAACGCCTCGGGATCCCCCGAGAAGAGCTGGACGAAGTGGCTGGGGAGAGGGAAGTCTGGGCTCTCTGCTTAGGCTGCTGCCCCCCGCAACCCGACCTCGGATAAGCGGAAGAAAATGGATGGATTTAGTATGACAGTTATACTGTCATATTGAGTGTGACAGTATACTGTCATAAAACCCAATTTTTGTATTTGCAAACCTGATTCTAGTAAAACTCACATCTATACAATATTACAGGCAATTTTGGACATAATGCACGTTTGGTTTTCGAGTTATGTTTATATAACTTTAATATATAGTATGACATCTATACTGTTATAATGAGTAAAAAAACTAACTTGTGTCTGTCATAAAACTCAATTTTTGTATTTGCAAACCTTACAAAAACAAATGATTCTAGTAAAACTCACATGGATTCAATATTACAGGCATTTTTAGACATTTTGCATGTTTGGTTTAGGAATTATGTTGGAATACATTTGTATTGCTTTTTTTCACATTATCTCAGCATTTTAAGAACTTACTGTCATATTGAGTAAAAAAAACTTTTTGTGTTTGCAAGCCTTAAAAAAACAACCGATTCTAGTAAAACTCACATTGATACAATATTACAGGCATGTTTAGACATCTTGCATGTTTGGTTTTGGAGTTATGTTTATATAACCTGCTTTCTGAGCCGCCACCTTTGTGGTTTGCGTGTCCCACTGATTCTAGGAGCTATGTTGTCCGGGGGCTTCTATGCCCCCTGGTAGGGTCCCCCAAGACAAACAGGTCCTAGGTGAGGAATCAGACAAAGAGCAGCTCAAAGACCTTTATGAAAAGTACAAATCGAGGACCTAGATATTTTCTCGCCCGGACGCGGGTCACCGTGGCTCCCCTGTGGAGCCAGGCCCAGAGGTGGGGCACGATGGCGAGCGACTGGTGCCCATGGGGCCCAGCTCGAAGAGGCAACGTGGGCCCCCCCTGCAATAGGCTCACCACTCATGGGCTGGGTCATAGAGGTCGGGTGCAGTGTTAGCTGGGCGGAAGCCGAAGGCAGGGCACTTGGCGGTCCGATTATCGGCTACATAAGCTCGCTCTTGGGACGTGGAACGTCACCTCGCGAGGTGGAGAAGTTCCCGGCTAGATAAAGCTGGACTCACTTCGACGCACAGCAAGGGCTCTGGAACCTGTTCTCTCAAGAGGGGTTGGACTCTCTTCCACTCTGGCGTTGCAAGTAATGAGAGGCTGGGTTGGCAATTCTTGTTGCCCCCCGGCTCAAAGCCTGCACGTTGGACTTAACCCAGAAGACGAGATGGTAAATTCCCTCCACTTTCGGGTTGGGTGACGGGTCCTGACTGTTGTTGGTGTTTACGCACCAAACAGCAGCTCAGAGTACCCACTCTTTTTGGATTCCCTTGAGAGTGCTCCCTCGGGTGATTCCTTTGTTCTGCTGGGGGTCTTCAACGCTGATGTTGGCAACGACTTTGAAACCTGGAGAGTCGTGATTGGGAAAAATGGCCACCCAGATCTGAACCCAAGTGGTGCTTTATTATTGGACTTTTGTGCTCGTCACGGATTGTCCATAACAAACACAATGTTCAAACATAAGGGTGTCCATATGTGCACTTGGCACCAGGACACCCTCGGCCGCAGTTCCATTATTGACTTTGTAGTTGTGTCATGGGATTTGCGGCCTCATGTTTTGGACACTCGGGTGAAGAGAGGGGCGAGCTTTCTACCGATCACCACCTGGTGAGCTGGCTCCGATGGTGGGGTAGGATCCCGGACAGACCTGGCAGGCCCAAACGCATTGTGAGAGTCTTTTGGAAATGCCTAGCAGTGTCCTGTCAGAGAGAGTTTCTTTTTCTACCTCCGGAGGAACTTTGAACATGTCACAAAGGAGGTGCTGGACATTGAGTCTGAATGGATCATGTTCCGTGCCTCTCTTGTCAAGCCAGCTGATTGGAGCTGTGGCCGCAAGGTGTTTGGTGCCTGTCGTGGCGGTAATCCTAGAACCCGCTGGTGGCCACCAGCAGTGCGGGATGCCGTCAAGCTGAAGAAAGAGCTTATCTGGTCCTTTTGGCTCATGGGACTCCAGAGGCAGCGGGCATACCGACAGGCCAAGCAGTGCCTGGGGAGTCTGTGGTGGGCTCTCCTATTTCTGGGGCTGAGGTTGCCAAGGTAGTTAAAAAGCTCCTCGGTGGCAAGGCCGCGGGGGTGGATGAGCTCCGTCCGGAGTTCCTTAAGGCTCTGGATGCTGTGGGGCTGTTTTAGTTGACAAGACTCTGCAACATCGCATGGACATCAGGGGCGGTACCTCTGGATTGGCAGACCGGGGTGGTGGTTCCTCTCTTTAAGAAGGGGAACCGGAGGGTGTGTTCCAACTATCGTAGATCACACTCCTCAGCCTTCCCGGTAAGGTCTATTCATGTGTACTGGAGAGGAGGAACCTCGGATCCAGGACGAACAGTGTGGTTTTCGTCCTGGTCGTGGAACGGTAGACCAGCTCTATACTCTCGGCAGGGTCCTTGAGTGTGCATGGGAGTTTGTCCAACCAGTCTACATGTGCTTTGTGGACTTGGAGAAGACATTCGACCGTGGCCACCCCGGGAAGTCCTGTGGGGAGTGCTCAGAGAGTATGGGGTATCGGCATGTCTGATTGTGGCGGGTCGCTCCCTGTATGATCAGTGTCAGAGCTTGGTCCGCATTGCCAGCAGTATGTCGGACCCCTTTCCAGTGAGGGTTGGACCGGAGTCCAACCCTCGTGTTGGCTGCCCTTAGTCACCAAATGTGTTCATAAATTTTATGGACAGAATTTCTAGGCGCAGTCATGGCGTTGAGGGGATCCGGTTTGGTGGCTGCAGGATTAGGTCTCTCCTTTTTGCAGATGATGTGGTCCTTATGGCTTTAACTGGCCAGGATCTTCAGCTCTCATTGGATTGGTTCGCAGCCGAGTGTGAAGCGACTGGGATGAGAATCAGCACCTCCAAGTCCGAGGTTCTCGCCCGGGAAAGGGTGGAGTGCCATTTCGAGGTTGGGCAGGAGATCTTGCCCCAAGTGGATGAGTTCAAGTACCTGGAGTCTTGTTCATGAGTGAGGGAAGAGTGGATCGTGAGATGCACAGGCTGGCGGCCGAAATGAGTTTTCTCCGCTGGGTGGCGGGTCTCTCCCTTACTGTAAGAATTTTCACCGTTTAATTACAGTAACCTACTGGCAGCTAACGGTTCCAGTATAAAACTGTTTTTCTACAGCACACATACTGTGATTTATCACTACACTTTATTACTGTAAAAAGTATCACAGTACTGTGCTGTATCAAATATACGCTTCACAGCATAATACTGTCATCTGTTTAGCGGCATTACACTGTTATTTTAGTGTATCTACTGTAATATCCATTAACAGTTAATTACAGTAAAATAATTGTAAGCACTATAGACTGAGCTTTACAGTATAATGCCACTAGAAGTTAATGAGTTGAACTTTTAATTTTTCAAAATCAAAATCCCTGCAATCTGCTGGCATAAAAATGACTGGAGAAATGGCCTTGCAAGATTATGTTTTTATTAACCAATTATTTTAAAGTGCATCAAATACATTCAATGTACATTTAGTGCATTCTTCTTATTTTCAGTAAAGCATTTTAACATGTATAACATGTCCACTTAATTTCTAACTGGAGACAAAACACTGAACACGAGTCCAGTGTTTAGTTGTCGGCTACATAAAGCCCCACTCAAAGTCTGTGAGATGTTTTATAAGGGTGGCTACGTGAGGATTTACAGTTGCTGCCTTTTTCTGGACCAGCTTCCCGGTCTTCTTGGACACCACCTTTCCCTGGCTAGCCTTTGTTCCCCTCTCAGGGTTAACGCCAATGAATCGCCTAAAAAAGAGAGAAAGCATATTAGATATTCTGTTGTGATTGAAGATTACTTGTAGTCGATACAGAACCCCCCCTCACATTGTTATTTAGGAATATGCACTGCACAAATATTAATATCAATTTTAGGATATATGTGAGCCTATACCATAACCACAGCTGTAGATGAGTGAATGCTCTAAAACCCATTAAGACAAATTCAGAGAGGAAGACAATGCTAAAGCCTCCCCAACCCCTCTCTCTATTCATGTTTTCTCTCCATCTACGGGACCGTGTATTTACGCTGATGTTTCCTGCTTTCACCCATTTAACATATAGTTACCTGCTCATTACCTATCTTCTCTGCATCCTGGGGTCACACTGGTGCTTCTTGCCTTTACCCAATCAACATATCTTTACCTGCACATTACCTACCTTCTCTGCATAGTGTGGTCACGCTGGTGCTTTCTACCTTTACCCATTCAACATATCTTTACCTGCACATTACCTACCTTCTCTATATCCTGGAGTCAAGCTGGTGTTTCCTGCCTTTACTCATTCAACATATCTTTACCTGCACATTACCTACCTTCTCTGTATCCTGGCGTCTAGCTGGTGTTTCCTGCCTTCACCCATTCAACATATCTTTACCTGCACATTACCTACCTTCCCTGCATCCTTGGGTCACACTGGTGCTTCTTTCTTTCACCATACAACATATCTTCACCTGCACATACCTACCTTGTCTGCATGGCCTCGACCACACCTGCGCTTCCTTCTTTCACCCATTCAACATACCTTCACCCGCACATTACCTACCTTCCCTGCATAGTGGGGTCACACTGGTGCTTCCTGCCTTTACCCATTCAACATATCTTCACCCGCACATTACCTACTTGCTCTGCATTCTCGGGTCAAGCTGGTGCTTCCTGCCATCATCCAGTCAACATGTCTTTACCTGCAAATTATCTACTTTTTCTGCATCCTGGGGTCAAACAGGTGCTTCCTTCTTTGACCCAGTCAACATATCTTTACCTGCACATTACCTACCTTCTCTGTATCCTAGAGTCAAACTGGTGCTTCGGTCCCTAATAAGAAGGTCCACAAAGGAACAGAAGAGTCATTGATTTAAGGCACACAATTGGGGAAATGACAAGTCAAATTCCTGAACAGAGGTGAGAAATATAAAATAAAATATCCTAACAGTATTTTAACAGTATCAAGAGGATTTACCTTTGAACAAATTCCAATGTCCGAGGACCTTCCTCTTGGTATTCCAAGTTGAACACATAGTATGTGGCAAGAAGGGCAGCAAGCCCTGAGATTAAGCTAGGTTGGACGCCTTTGCAGATGACATCACCTTCCATGCTGATCATCCAACGTTTTATTGTGACTTTGTCACCAGCAACTGGTACAGTCAAGAAATGCAGTTTATTTTCCTAAACAGTATCCAATATGGGTAGCATTTTAAAAGTATTTGGAATGGCCACCTCACTCGCTCTCTCTTTCCTCTGTTTACATCTAGTCTCCTAAGGCAGTGGTTCTCAAATGGGGGTACGCGTACTCCTGGGGGTACTTGAAGGTATGCCAAGGGGTACGTGAGATTTTTTTTAAATATTCTAAAAATAGCAACAATTCAAAAATCCTTTATAAATATATTTATTGAATAATACTTCGACAAAATATGAATGTAAGTTCATAAACTGAACAACTAATCAAGTAGGCTATTCCATTCATTACCATAAAGCCAGAGTTTCCCCCATGCCATGATGGTTTGACCCTACCTGGCGGTGCCACACGGCACCAACTGTCAATCAACTATCCATGTAGAAAACAATGGAGGCTTGGTTAAAGCGTAGTGGACATGTTCCATAAATATTGATGTTAAAGATTTCTTTTTTTGTGAAGAAATGTTGAGAATGAAGTTCATGAATCCAGATGGATCTCTATTACAATCCCCAAAGAGGGCACTTTAAGTTGATTACTTCTATGTGTAAAAATCTTTATTTATAATTGAATCACTTGGTTATTTTTCAACAAGTTTTTAGTTATTTTTATATCTTTTTTTCCAAATAGTTCAAGAAAGACCACAACAAATGAGCAATATTTTGCACTGTTATACAATTTAATAAATCAGAAACTGATGACATAGTGCTGTATTTTACTTCTTTATCTCTGTTTTTCAACCAAAAATGCTTTGCTCTGATTAGGGGGTACTTGAATTTAAAAAATGTTCACAGGGGTACATCACTGAAAAAAGGTTGAGAACCACTGTCCTAAGGCAGTGGTTCTCAACCTTTTTTCAGTGCTGTGAACATTTTTTTAATGCAAGTAGACCTCCATGTCTTCATAACAGGAATATCCTGAATCCTCAAGTTGCATATCACAATAGTCATCATCAGTGTTAATAACACAAGAGCTGCTTGGATTTGCTGTTGATCAATTCAAACTTCGTTCAGTGTAGCCGTAGTGCTTCCTTGACACGTGCGATGTGAAAGTAGACTTAACTGTAAATCTTTTTTCACATTGACTGAAGGGGCACGTAACTGTCCTACCTTCGGTAATATGACTTTTCAAATGCAGGAGAAAGGCTCGTATATCATCGCACTTCGCGCTACATGAGACAATATTACAAGGTAAACCTTCTGCGCTATACATATCAGTCCTACTCTTGCCATATTTATGACAACGGCTGTGAGTTTTGAAGGCTGAGAAGTTGGAAAAAACTCTTGTGCATTTAGGGAAAGAACACTTAAACGATGCATTAGGCATACAACTATGACTTCGCATGTGTCTAACATACGCAAATACATTGCTGCAAGTCGTAGCACATATGTTGCAAGTTATCATCTTTTATGATGACTATGACAAAAAAGAAGAAAACTTAGCTAGCTAGCATGCGGCGGTACATGCGCGTGGTCAACGATAGTGTCTGTGATGCTGACTGTGACGCTATGTCATTTCGGACTTTATAAATATATATATATGAAGTAATTCAAACAGAAAATGACACATCAAGGTACAAGTGACTCTTACCTTGTTATCAAAAACACACGATGCAGTAGGATGGATTTAGCAGGGTCGGCCAGGTGAAATGAAGCTCGGTTGGACGAATTGTGGGCGGACCCAAGAAACAAGTCTGAAAAATACTGAATTACACTGTAGGTTTTACAGTAACTTACTGCTGGTCGATATTTTTTGAAAAATGCAACAAAATTTACAGTACTTAACTGCATTTAAGAAGAACATGATAGGTTGATTGGCAACACTAAATTGGCCCTAGTGTGTGAATGTGAGTGTGAATGTTGTCTGTCTATCTGTGTTGGCCCTGCGATGAGGTGGCGACTTGTCCAGGGTGTACCCCGCCTTCCGCCTGATTGTAGCTGAGATAGGCTCCAGCGCCCCCCGCGACCCCGAAGGGAATAAGCGGTAGAAAATGGATGGATGGATGGAGTATATAACTGTAATTTTATTTTTTATTTTTACAGTAATTTTTTACAGTGAAGGTCATGGGTGTCAAACTCTGGCCCGTGGGCCAAATTTGGCCCAACGTGTAATTTGACTTGGCCCTTGAGGCAATATCAAATTAACACTAAAGCTGGACCTTCGATTATACATTGCGGCAGTGCCGCTACTTCTAATACTTGCCAACCCTCCCGGGAGTGACTCCAGCACTCCTCCCGAATTTTTTTTTTTTTTCCAGCTAGTCAAACGAGTGCCAGCCCAGTTTCATGTCAGTGCAGCTTCTGCACCCACACACAATTGAATGCAACGCATACTTCATCAACAGCGATACAGGTTACACTGACGGTAGCCAAATAAAAAACTTTAACACTTTTAGAAATATACGCCACACTGTGAATCCACACCAAACAAGAATGACAAACACATTTCGGGAGAACATCCGCACCGTAACACAACATAAACACAACACAACAAATACCCAGAACCCTTTGTAGCACTAAATCTTCCGAGACGCTACAAGGTGTGTGTGTGTGGGGGGGGGGGGGGGGGGAGGTTTGGTGGTAGCGGGGGTGTATTTTGTAGCGTCCCGAAAGAGTTAGTGCTGCAAAAGATTCTGGGTATTTGTTCTTTTGTGTTTATGTTGTGTTACGGTGCGGATGTTCTCCCGAAAAGTGTTTTTTATTTTTGTTTGGTGTGGGTTCACAGTGTGGCGTATATTTCTAACAGTGTTAAAGTTTTTTATACTGGCACCCTCAGTGTAACCTGTATCGCTGTTGATGAAGTATGCGTTGCATTCATTTGTGCATGCGTGCTGTAGCTGCACATATCTTGTGACTGGGTCTGAATGATGTTAGAATTGGGTGTACGAGATATGACTGTTGAACATCTTGTTCGATAATGAAAGTTGCCTCAGCTCAAAGCCTGAGCCCCGACATTAAAGAACTAGCATCTAAAAAAAGATGCCAGGTATCTGGCTTGGGCACATCAAATTAGATCAGTGTGTTGCAAACTGAGCAGTTTAAAGTCCTGAATGGTTGTTTTATTCATTGTTATTTTATTTTCAAATTTATTAGCCTGTGGATAAAGTTAATGTTGATATTTACCTCAGAAGGCTGCAAATAGAAAAGAGGCATTCAATTTGTATTTAAATTATATTTGATATGCAATTGATATTTTTTAATTATTATTATTATTATTTGAAACTCCATTTTGCATGTCACTATAAAGTTATATAAGCCTTGCTTGTTCAATATTCAATGCAAAACTTGTTTGGGTCCCTATTAAAAGGTTAATTTGTTCAACCTTGGCCCGCGGCTTTGTTCAGTTTTAAACTTTGGCCCACTCTGTATTTGAGTTTGACACCCCTGGTGAAGGTGAAGCTCTGTCATCCTGGAGGCCACGGGGAAGACCCAGGACACATTGGGAACACTATGTCTCCCGGCTGGCCTGGGAACGCCTCGGGATCCGCTGAGAAAAGGTCCTAGGTGAGGGATCAGACAAAGAGCAGCTCAAAGACCTTTATGAAAAGTACAAATCGAGGACCTAGATTTTTTCTCGCCCAGGCGCAGGTCACCGTGGCTCCCCTGTGGAGCCAGGCGCAGAGGTGGGGCACGATGGCGAGCGACTGGTGGCCGGGCCTGTCTCCATGGGGCCCTGCCGGGCTCATTTCGAAGAGGCAACGTGGGTCAACCCTCCAATGGGCTCACCACTCATGGGCCCATTGAGGTCATAGAGGTCGGATGCAGTGTGAACTGGGCGGCAGCCGAAGGCAGGGCACTTGGCAGTCCGATTATCGGCTACATAAGCTCGCTCTTGGGACGTGGAACGTCACCTCGCTGGGAGGGAAAGAGCCTGAGCTGGTGCGCGAGGTGAAGAAGTTCCGGCTAGATATAGTTGGACTCACTTCGACGCACAGCAAGGGCTCTGGAACCTGTTCTCTCAAGAGGGGATGGACTCTCTTCCACTCTGGCGTTGCAAGCAATGAGAGGCTGGGGTGGCAATTGTTGTTGCTCAAAGCCTGCACGTTGGACCCAGTAGACGAGATGGTAGCTTCCCTCCGCCTTCGGGTTGGGTGACGGGTCCTGACTGTTGTTTGTGTTTACGCACCAAACAGCAGCTCAGAGTACCCACTCTTTTTGGATTCCCTTGAGGGAGTACTGGAGAGTGCTCCCTCGG
Source organism: Entelurus aequoreus (assembly GCF_033978785.1). Taxonomy (NCBI): domain Eukaryota; kingdom Metazoa; phylum Chordata; class Actinopteri; order Syngnathiformes; family Syngnathidae; genus Entelurus; species Entelurus aequoreus. The sequence continues at coordinate 61,474,567 of NC_084735.1, forward strand.
GTGATTCCCTTGTTCTGTTGGGGGACTTCAATGCTCACGTTGGCAAGGACAGTGAAACCTGGAGAGTCGTGATTGGGAAAAATGGCCACCCGGATCTGAACCCAAGTGGTGCTTTGTTATTGGACTTTTGTGCTCGTCACGGATTGTCCATAACAAACACAATGTTCAAACATAAGGAAGAACTTTAAACATGTCACGAGGGAGGTGCTGGACATTGAGTCTGAGTGGACCATGTTCCGTGCCTCTCTTGTCGAGCCTGCTGATTGGAGCTGTGGCCGCAAGGTGTTTGGTGCCTGTCGTGGCGGTAATCCTAGAACTCGCTGGTGGCCACCAGCAGGGAGGGATGCCGTCAAGCTGAAGAAATAGCCTATCGGGTCCTTTTGGCTCATGGGACTCCAGAGGCAGCGGGCATACCGACAGGCCAAGCAGTGCCTGGGGAGTCTGTGGTGGACTCTCCTATTTCTGGGGCTTAGGTTGCCTAGGTAGTTAAAAAGCTCCTCTGTGGCAAGGCCCCGGTGGTGGATGAGTTCCTTAAGGCTCTGGATACTGTGGGGCTGTCTTGGTTGACAAGACTCTGCAACATCGCGTGAACATTGGGGGTGGTACCTCTGGATTGGCACACCGGGGTGGTGGTTCCTCTCTTTAAGAAGGGGAACCGGAGGGTGTGTTCCAACTATCGTGAAACACACTCCTCAGCCTTCCCGGTAAGGTCTATTCATGTGTACTGGGGAAACTCGGATCCAGGACGAACAGTGTGGTTTTCGTCCTGGTCGTGGAACGGTAGACCAGGTCTATACTCTCGGCAGGGTCCTTGAGTGTGAAGCGACTGGGATGAGAATCAGCACCTCCAAGTCCAAGTCCATGGTTTCGCGCAGGAAAGGGTCGAGTGCCATCTCCAGGTTGGGGAGGAGATCTTGCCCCAAGTGGAGGAGTTCAAGTACCTAGGAGTCTTGTTCACGAGTGAGGATAGAGTGGATCGAGAGATCCACAGGCGATTTGGTGCGGCGTCTTCAGTATTGAGGACGCTATATCGATCCGTTGTGGTGAAGAAGGAGCTGAGCCAGAAGGAAAAGCTCTCAATTTACCGTCGATCTACGTTCCCAGCTTTGGGTTATGACCGAAAGGACAAGCGGCCGAAATGCGTTTCCTCTGCCGGGTGGTGGGTCTCTACCTTAGAGACAGGGTGAGAAGCTCTGTCATCCGGGAGGAACTCAAAGTAAAGCCGCTGCTCCTCCACATTGAGAGGAGCCATGAGGTGGTTCGGGCATCTGCTCAGGATGCCACCCGAACGCCTCTAGGGAGGTGTGGCAGGAGGCCACGGGGAAGACCTAGGACACATTGGAAAGACTATGTCCCCGGCTGGCCTGGGAACGCCTCGGAATACCCCGAGAAGAGCTGGACAAAGTGGCTGGGGACAGGGAAGTCTGGGATTTTCTGCTCAGGCTGCTGCCCCCGCAACCCGACCTCGGATAAGCGGAAGAAAATGGATGGATTTAGAATGACAGTTATACTGTCAGATTGAGTACAAAAACTAACTAAACCTTACACAATATAATGTTTCTAGTATTATTATTATCCAGGCATTATTAGCCATTTTGCATATGTTGTTTAGGAGTTATGTTTAAATAAATAACTGTCAGATTGAGTGTGACAGTAAACTGTCATAGTGAGTAAAACCCTTATTTTGTATTTGCAAACCTTACAAAAACAACTAAATCTAGTTAAACTCACACAGATACAATATTAGAGGCATTTTTGGACACAATGCATGTTTGGTTTTAGAGTTATGTTTATATAACTTTCATATTTAGTATGACAGTTATACTGTCATATTGAATAAAAACAACAACTAACAAAACCTTACAAAATACAATTTTTCTAGTAAAACTAACTAAGATACATGCTCCAGGCATTATTAGCTATTTTGCATGTGTTGTTTGAGTTATGTTTAAATAACTGTCATATTGAGTGTGACAGTATACTGTCATAAAACCCAATTTTTGTATTTGCAACCCTGATTCTAGTAAAACTCACATATATACAATATTACAGGCAGTTTTGGACATAATGGTTTGGTTTTGGAGTTATGTTTATATAACTTTCATATATAGTATGACAGCTAAACTGTTATATTGAGTAAAAAAAACTAACTTGTGTTTGTCATAAAACCCAATTTTTGTATTAGCAAACCATACAACTGATTCAAATAAAACTCACATGGATTCAATATTACAGGCATTTTCAGACATTTTGCATGTTTGGTTTAGGAATTATGTTGGAATCATTTTTATTAATTTGTTCGTATTTTCTCAGAATTTTAGAAGATTACTGTCATATTGAGTAAAAAAATTATTTTTGTGTTTGCAAGCCTTAAAAAAAGCATATGTTTCCAGTAAAACTCCCAAAGATGCATTATTTCAGGCATTATTAGCCATTTTTCAGGTGTGGTTTAGGAGTTATGTTTAAATAACTGTCATATTGAGTGTGGCGTTATACTGTCATATTGAGTTAAAAAAATCTAACTTGTGTCTTTGCAAACCTTACAAAAGAAAATGTTTCTAGCAACACTCACAAAGATAATTTTTTTCACGCTATTAGACATGTTTCATGTGTATTTAGGAGTTATAATTAAATAACTTTCATATTGAGTGTTAAAGTTATAATGTCATTATGTGTAAAACCTAATTTTTGTATTTGCAAACCTTACAAAAACAATTGATTCTAGTAAAACTTACATAAATTCAATATTACAGGCATTTTTAGACAATTCACATGTTTGGTTTAAAAATTGTGTTTGAATACATTTGTATTGCTTTTTTCGCATTATCTCAGGATTCCAAGATCATTACTTTCATATTGAGTAAAACACTACTTTTTGTTTTTGCAAACCTTACAAACCCACATGAATACATTATTATAAGCAATTTTAGACATGACACACGTTTGGTTCTGGAGTTATGTTTATATAACTTTTATATTTAGTATGACTGTTATACTGTCATATTGAATAAAAAAAACTAGCTTGTGTCTTTGCAAACTTTACAAAAGATCATTTTTCTAGTAAAACTAACAAAGATACATGTCTCCAGTTTGTCACTTCACCTGTCCAGTGCCAAGGTGCACTGGGATAGGCTCCAGTAGATTAATGCTGCTTTAATATCTGCTGACTGAAGAATCCTCCATCAAGTCTTTTATTGGGCGCCAAACAATCATCCATGCCATACCCACTTCAAGTCCCAAAGATCATTTTTCTAGTAAAACTAACAAAGATACATGTCTCCAGGCATTATTAGCCATTTTGCATGGGTTGTTTAGGAATTATCTTTAAATACATTTTTATTGCTTTTTTCGCATTATTTAGGATTCTAAAATCCTTACTTTCATATTGAGGAAAAAACTACTTTTTGTTTTTGCAAACCTTACAAACTCACATAAATACATTATTATAGGCAATTTTAGACATGACACACGTTTAGTTCTGGAGTTTTGTTTATATAACTTTCATATTTAGTATGACTGTTATACTGTCTTATTGAATAAAAACAACTAGCTTGTGTCTTTGCAAACTTTACAAAATATACATTTCCTAGTAAAACTAACAAAGATACATGTCTCCAGGCATTATTACCCATTTTGCCTGGGTTGTTTAGGAGTTATGTTTAAATACACTTTTATTGCTTTTTTCGCATTATCTCAGGATTCTAAGATCATTACTTTCATATTGAGTAAAAAACTACTTTTTGTTTTTGCAAACCTTACAAACTCACATAAATACATTATTACAGACATTTTTAGACATGACACATGTTTGGTTTTGGAGTTATGTTTATATAACTTTTATATTTAGTATGACTGTTATACTGTCATATTGAATTAAAAAAAAACTAGCTTGTGTCTTTGAAAACTTTACAAAGGATCATTTTTCTAGTAAAACTAACAAAGATACATGTCTCCAGGCATTATTACCCAATTTTGCATGGGTTGTTTAGGAATTATGTTTGAATACAGTTTTATTGCTTTTTTTGCATTATCTCAGGATTTTAAGATCATTACTTTCATATTGAGTAAAAAACTAGTTTTTGTTTTTGCAAACCTTACAAACTCACATTAATACATTAATACAGGCATTTTTAGACATGACACATGTTTGGTTTTGTAGTTATGTTTATATAACTTTCATATTTAGTATGACTGTTATACTGTCATATTGAATAAGAAAAAACTAGCTTGTGTCTTTGCAAACTTTACAAAAGATCATTTTTCTAGTAAAACTAACAAAGATACATGTCTCCAGGCATTATTACCCATTTTGCATGGGTTGTTTAGGAATTATGTTTAAATACATTTTTATTGCTTTTTTCGCATTATCTCAGGATTCTAAAATCCTTACTTTCATATTGAGGAAAAAACTACTTTTTGTTTTGCAAACCTTACAAACTCACATAAATACATTATTACAGGCATTTTTAGACATAACACATGTTTGGTTTTGGAGTTATGTTTTGATAACTTTCATATTTAGTAGGACTGTTATACTGTCATATTTGATTTTAAAAAACTAGCTTGTGTCTTTGCAAACTTTACAAAACATCATTTTTCTAGTAAAACTAACAAAGATACATGTGTCCAGGCATTATTACCCATTTTGCATGGGTTGTTTAGGAATTATGTTTAAATACATTTTTTATTGCTTTTTTCGCATTATCTCAGGATTCTAAGCTCATTACTTTCATATTGAGTAAAAAACTACTTTTTGTTTTTGCAAACCTTACAAACTCACATAAATACATTATTACAGGCATTTTTAGACATGACACATGTTTGGTTTTGGAGTTATGTTTATATAACTTTCATATTTAGTATGATTGTTATACTGTCATATTGAATAAAAAAAAACTAGCTTGTGTCTTTGCAAACATTACAAAAGATCATTTTTCTAGTAAAACTAACAAAGATACATGTCTCCAGGCATTATTAGCCATTTTGCATGGGTTGTTTAGGAATTATCTTTAAATACATTTTTATTGCTTTTTTCGCATTATTTAGGATTCTAAAATCCTTACTTTCTTATTGAGGAAAAAACTACTTTTTGTTTTTGCAAACCTTACAAACTCACATAAATACATTATTACAGACATTTTTAGAGACGACACATGTTTGGTTTTGGAGTTATGTTTATATAACTTTCATATTTAGTATGACTGTTATACTGTCATATTGAATAAGAAAAAACTAGCTTGTGTCTTTGCAAACTTTACAAAAGATAATTTTTCTAGTAAAACTAACAAAGATACATGTCTCCAGGCATTATTACCCATTTTGCATGGGTTGTTTAGGAATTATGTTTAAATACATTTTTATTGCTTTTTTCGCATTATCTCAGGATTCTAAAATCCTTACTTTCATATTGAGGAAAAAACTACTTTTTGTTTTGCAAATCTTACAAACTCACATAAATACATTATTACAGGCATTTTTAGACACAACACATGTTTGGTTTTGGAGTTATGTTTTGATAACTTTCATATTTAGTAGGACTGTTATACTGTCATATTTAATTTTAAAAAACTAGCTTGTGTCTTTGCGAACTTTACAAAATATAATTTTTCTAGTAAAACTAACAAAGATACATGTGTCCAGGCATTATTACCCATTTTGCATGGGTTGTTTAGGAATTATGTTTAAATACATTTGTATTGCTTTTTTTGCATTATCTCAGGATTCCAAGATCATTACTTTCATATTGAGTAAAAAACTACTTTTTGTTTTTGCAAACCTTACAAACTCACATAAATACATTATTATAGACATTTTTAGACATGACACATGTTTGGTTTTGGAGTTATGTTTATATAACTTTCATATTTAGTATGATTGTTATACTGTCATATTGAATAAAAAAAAACTAGCTTGTGTCTTTGCAAACATTACAAAAGATCATTTTTCTAGTAAAACTAACAAAGATACATGTCTCCAGGCATTATTACCCATTTTGCATGGGTTGTTTAGGAATTATGTTTAAAGAAATATGTATTGCTTTTTTCGCATTATCTCAGGATTCTAAGATCATTACTTTCATATTGAGTAAAAAACTACTTTTTGTTTTTGCAAACCTTACAAACTCACATAAATACATTATTACAGGCAATTTTAGACATGACACATGTTTGGTTTTGGAGTTATGTTTATATAACTTTTATATTTAATATGACTGTTATACTGTCATATTAATTAAAAAAAACTAGCTTGTGTCTTTGCAAACTTTACAAAAGATCATTTTTCTAGTAAAACTAACAAAGATGCATGTCTCCAGGCATTATTACCCATTTTGCATGGGTTGTTTAGGAATTATGTTTAAATACATTTTTATTGCTTTTTTCGCATTATCTCAGGATTTTAAGATCATTACTTTCATATTGAGTAAAAAACTACTTTTTGTTTTTGCAAACCTTACAAACTCACATTAATACATTATTACAGGCATTTTTAGACATGACACATGTTTGGTTTTGGAGTTATGTTTATATAACTTTTATATTTAGTATGACTGTTATACTGTCATATTGAATAAAAAACAACTAGCTCGTGTCTTTGCAAACTTTACAAAAGATCATTTTTCTAGTAAAACTAACAAAGATACATGTCTCCAGGCATTATTACCCATTTTGCCTGGGTTGTTTAGGAGTTATGTTTAAATAATTTTTTATTGCTTTTTTCGCATTATCTCAGGATTCTAAGATCATTACTTTCATATTGAGTAAAAAACTAGTTTTTGTTTTTGCAAACCTTACAAACTCACATTAATACATTATTACAGGCATTTTTAGACATGACACATGTTTGGTTTTGGAGTTATGTTTATATAACTTTCATATTTAATATGACTGTTATACTGTCATATTGAATAAAAAAAAACTGGCTTGTGTCTTTGCAAACTTTACATAAGATCATTTTTCCAGTAAAACTAACAAAGATACATGTTTCCAGGCATTATTAGCCATTTTGCATATGTTGTTTAGGAGTAATGTTTAAATACATTTTTATTGCTTTTTTCGCATTATCTCAGGATTTTAAGAACATTACAGTCATATTGAGGAAAAAAACTACTTTTTGTGTTTGCAAGATTTAAAAAAGCATGTGTTTCGAGTAAAACGGCCAAGGATGCATTATTGCAGGCATTATTAGCCATTTTTCATGTGTGGTTTGAGTTATGGTTAAATAACTGTCATATACTGTCAGTTATGACATAGTAAGTAAAACCTAATTTATGTATTTGCAAACCTTACAAAATCATTTAAATCTAGTAAAACTCACATGGATTCAATATTACAGACATTTTTAGACATTTTGCATGTTTGGTTTAGGAATTATGTTGGAATCATTTTTATTAATTTGTTCGTATTTTCTCAGAATTTTAGAACATTACTGTCATATTGAGTAAAAAATAATTTTTGTGTTTGCAAGCCTTAAAAAAGCATATGTTTCGAGTAAAACTTACAAGAATGCATTATTTCAGGCATTGTTAATCATTTTTCATGTGTAGTTTAAGAGTTATGTTTAAATAACTGTCATATTGAGTGTGGCAGTTATACTGTCATATTGAGTAAAAAAAACTAACCTGTCTTTGCAAACCTTACAAAAGAAAATGTTTCTAGTAACACACAAAGATAAATTTTTTCACGCATTATTAGACATGTTTCATGTGTGGTTAGGAGTTATAAATAAATAATTGTCATATTGAGTGTTACAGTTTTAATGTCATTATGTGTAAAACCTAATTTTTGTATTTGCAAACCTTACAAAAACAATTGATTCTAGTAAAACGTATATAGATTCAATATTACAGGCATTTTTAGACATTTTACATGTTTGGTTTAAAATTTGTGTTTGAATACATTTGTATTGCTTTTTTCGAATTATCTCAGGATTCTAAGAACATTACTTTCATATTGAGTAAAAAACTACTTTTTGTTTTTGCAAACCTTACAAACTCACATAAATACATTATTACAGGCATTTTTAGACATGACACATGTTTGGTTTTGGAGTTATGTTTATATAACTTTCATATTTAGTATGACTGTTATACTGTCATATTGAATAAAAAAAACTAGCTTGTGTCTTTGATATCTTTACAAAAGATCATTTTTTTAAACTAACAACGTTACATGTCTCCCTAGGTATTATTAGCCATTTTGCATGTGTTGTTTAGGAGTTAGGTTTAAATACATTTTTATTGCTTTTTTCCCTTTATCTCAGGGTTCTAAGAACATTACAGTCAAGTAAAAAAATACTTTTTGTGTTTGCAAAATGTAAAACTCAGTAAAACTCCCAATGATTCATTATTTCAGGCATTATTAGCCATTTTTTTGTGTGGTTTATGAGTTATGTTTAAATAACTGTCATATTGAGTGTGATTTTGCCATTGTGAGTAAAACCTAATTTTTGTATTTGCAAACCTTACAAAAACAACCGATTCTAGGAAAAGTCACATTGATACAATATTACAGGCATGTTTAGGCATATTGCATGTTTGGTTTTGGAGTTATATTTATATAACCTGCTTTCTGAGCCGCCACCCTTGTGGTTTGCGTGTCCCACTGATCCAGGAACTATGTTGTCCGGGGGCTTCTATGGTCTCCCAAGACAAACAGGTCCTAGGTGAGGGATCAGACAAAGAGCAGCTCAAAGACCTTTATTAAAAGTACAATTGAGGACCTAGATTTTTTCTCGCCGGGACGCAGGTCACCGTGGCTCCCCTGTGGAGCCAGGCCCAGAGGTGTGGCACGATGGCGATTGACGGGCCAGTCCCCATGGGGCCCAGCCGTGCTCAGCTCGAAGAGGCAACGTGGATCCCCCCTCCAGGGCTCACCACTCATGGGCTGGGTCATAGAGGGTGCAGTGTGAGCTGGGCGGCAGCCGAAGGCAGGGCACTTGGTGGTCCGATTATCGGCTACATAAGCTCGCTCTTGGGACATGGAACGTCACCTCGCTGGGAGGGAAGGAGCCTGAGCTGGTGCATGAGGTGGAGACGTTCCCGGCTAGATATAGTTGGACTCACAGCAAGGGCTCTGGAACCTGTTCTCTCAGAGGGGCTGGACTGAGCTGAACTTTCATTACTTGCAACGCCAGAGTGGAAGAGATTCCACACTGGCGTTGCAACTAATGAGAGGCTGGGGTGGCAATTCTTGTTGCCCGCCGGCTCAAAGCCTGCACGTTGGACTTTAAACCCAATAAACGAGATGGTAGCTTCCTTCAGCCTTCGGGTTGGGTGACGGGTCCTGACTGTTGTTTGTGTTTACACACCAAACAGCAGCTCAGAGTACCAACTCTTTTTGGATTCCCTTGAGGGAGTACTGGAGAGTGCTCCCGCGGGTGATTCCCTTGTTCTGCTGGTGGACTTCAACGCTATGTTGGCAACGACAGTGAAACCTGGAGAGTCGTGATTGGGAAAAATGGCCACCCGGATCTGAACCCAAGTGGTGCTTTGTTATTGGAGTTTTGTGCTTGTCACGGATTGTCCATAACAAACACAATGTTCAAACATAAGGGTGTCCATATGTGCACTTGGCACAAGGACACCCTCGGCCGCATGATTGACTTTGTAGTTGTGTCATGGGATTTGCGGCCTCATGTTTTGGACACTCGGTGAAGAGAGGGGCAGAGCTTTCCACCAACCACCACCTGGTGGTGAGCTGGCTCCGATGGTAGGGGAGGATGCCGGTCAGACCTGGCAGGCCCAAACGTATTGTAAGGGTCTGCTGGGAACACCTAGCAGAGTCTCCTGAAGAACTTTCAACATGTCCGGAAGAACTTTGAACATGTCACGAGGGAGGTGCTGGACATTGAGTCTGAGTGGACCATGTTCTGGACCGTTCCTCTCTTGTTGAGCCAGCTGATTGAAGCTGTGGCCGCAAGGTGTTTGGTGCCTGTCGTGGCGGTAATCCACCAGCAGTGAGGGATGCTGTCAAGCTGAAGAAAGAGCCACCGGGTCCTTTTGGCTCATGGGACTCCAGAGGCAGTGGGCATACCGACAGGCCAAGCGAGACCTCCTCAGTCCCACCAACACGTCTTCCTATGAGGAAACAGTGCCTGGGAAGTCTGTGGTGGGCTCTCCTATTTCTGGGGCTGAGGTTGCCAAGGTAGTTAAAAAGCTCCTCGGTGGCAAGGCCCCGGGGGTATGAGCTCCGTCCGGAGTTCCTTAAGGCTCTGGATGCTGTGGGGCAGTCTTGGTTGACAAGACTCTGCAACATTGCGTCTACATCGGGGGCGGTACCTCTGGATTGGCAGACCGGGGTGGTGGTACCTCTCTTTAAGAAGGGGAACCGGAGGGTGTGTTCCAACTATCGTAGATCACACTCCTCAGCCTTCCCGGTAAGGTCTATTCATGTGTAATGGAGAGGAGGAACCTCGGATCCAGGACGAACAGTGTGGTTTTCGTCCTGGTCGTGGAACGGTAGACCAGCTCTATACTCTCGGCAGGGTCCTTGAGTGTGCATGGGAGTTTGCCCAACCAGTCTACATAAGTTTTGTGGACTTGGAGAAGACATTCGACCTTGGTCCCCGGTAAATCCTGTGGGGAGTGCTCAGAGAGTATGGAGTATCGGCATGTCTGATTGTGGCGGGTGTCTCCCTGTATGATCAGTGTCAGAGCTTGGTCCGCATTGCCGGCAGTATGTCGGACCCCTTTCCAGTGAGGGTTGGACTCCGCCAAGGCTGCCCTTTGTCACCGATTCTGTTCATAACTTTAATGGACAGAATATCTAGGCGCAGTCATGGCTTTGAGGATCCCCTCAACGCCATGACTGCGCCTGGTTTGGTGGCTGCAGGATTAGGTCTCTGCTTTTTGCAGATGATGTGGTCCTGATGGCTTCAACTGGCCAAGATCTTCAGCTTTCATTGGATCGGTTCGCAGTGAAGCGACTGGGATGAGAATCAGCACCTCCAAGTCCGAGTCCATGGTTCTCGCCCGGGAAAGGGTGTAGTGCCATCTCGAGGTTGGGAAAGAGATCTTGCCCCAAGTGAAGGAGTTCAAGTACCTAGGAGTCTTGTTCACGAGTGAGGATAGAGTGGATTTTGAGATCTACAGGCGGATCGGTGCGGCGTCTTCAGTAATGAGGACGCTATATCGATCCGTTGTGGTGAAGAAGGTGCTGAGCCAGAAGGAAAAGCTTTCAATTTACCGGTCGATCAACGTTCCCATCCTCACCTATGGTCATGAGCTTTGGGTTATGACTGAAAGGACAAGGTCACGGGTACAAGCGGCCGAAATGAGTTTCCTCCGCCGGGTGGTGGGTCTCTCCCTTAGAGATACGGTGAGAAGCTCTGTCATCTGGGAGGAACTCAGTGTAAAGCCGCTGCTCCTCCACATTGAGAGGAGCCAGATGAGGTGGTTCGGGCATCTGCTCAGGATGCCACCCGAACGCCTCCCTAGGTCCGAACGGCAGGAGGCCATGGGGAAGACCTAGGATACATTGGAAAGACTATGGCCTGGGAACGCCTCGGGATCCCCCGAGAAGAGCTGGACGAAGTGGCTGGGGAGAGGGAAGTCTGGGCTCTCTGCTTAGGCTGCTGCCCCCGCAACCCGACCTCGGATAAGCGGAAGAAAATGGATGGATTTAGTATGACAGTTATACTGTCATATTGAGTGTGACAGTATACTGTCATAAAACCCAATTTTTGTATTTGCAAACCTGATTCTAGTAAAACTCACATCTATACAATATTACAGGCAATTTTGGACATAATGCACGTTTGGTTTTCGAGTTATGTTTATATAACTTTAATATATAGTATGACATCTATACTGTTATAATGAGTAAAAAAAATAACTTGTGTCTGTCATAAAACTCAATTTTTGTATTTGCAAACCTTACAAAAACAAATGATTCTAGTAAAACTCACATGGATTCAATATTACAGGCATTTTTAGACATTTTGCATGTTTGGTTTAGGAATTATGTTGGAATACATTTGTATTGCTTTTTTTCACATTATCTCAGCATTTTAAGAACTTACTGTCATATTGAGTAAAAAAAACTTTTTGTGTTTGCAAGCCTTAAAAAAACAACTGATTCTAGTAAAACTCACATTGATACAATATTACAGGCATGTTTAGACATCTTGCATGTTTGGTTTTGGAGTTATGTTTATATAACCTGCTTTCTGAGCCGCCACCTTTGTGGTTTGCGTGTCCCACTGATTCTAGGAGCTATGTTGTCCGGGGGCTTCTATGCCCCCTGGTAGGGTCCCCCAAGACAAACAGGTCCTAGGTGAGGAATCAGACAAAGAGCAGCTCAAAGACCTTTATGAAAAGTACAAATCGAGGACCTAGATATTTTCTCGCCCGGACGCGGGTCACCGTGGCTCCCCTGTGGAGCCAGGCCCAGAGGTGGGGCACGATGGCGAGCGACTGGTGCCCATGGGGCCCAGCTCGAAGAGGCAACGTGGGCCCCCCCTGCAATAGGCTCACCACTCATGGGCTGGGTCATAGAGGTCGGGTGCAGTGTTAGCTGGGCGGAAGCCGAAGGCAGGGCACTTGGCGGTCCGATTATCGGCTACATAAGCTCGCTCTTGGGACGTGGAACGTCACCTCGCGAGGTGGAGAAGTTCCCGGCTAGATAAAGCTGGACTCACTTCGACGCACAGCAAGGGCTCTGGAACCTGTTCTCTCAAGAGGGGTTGGACTCTCTTCCACTCTGGCGTTGCAAGTAATGAGAGGCTGGGTTGGCAATTCTTGTTGCCCCCCGGCTCAAAGCCTGCACGTTGGACTTAACCCAGAAGACGAGATGGTAACTTCCCTCCACTTTCGGGTTGGGTGACGGGTCCTGACTGTTGTTGGTGTTTACGCACCAAACAGCAGCTCAGAGTACCCACTCTTTTTGGATTCCCTTGAGAGTGCTCCCTCGGGTGATTCCTTTGTTCTGCTGGGGGTCTTCAACGCTGATGTTGGCAACGACTTTCAAACCTGGAGAGTCGTGATTGGGAAAAATGGCCACCCAGATCTGAACCCAAGTGGTGCTTTATTATTGGACTTTTGTGCTCGTCACGGATTGTCCATAACAAACACAATGTTCAAACATAAGGGTGTCCATATGTGCACTTGGCACCAGGACACCCTCGGCCGCAGTTCCATTATTGACTTTGTAGTTGTGTCATGGGATTTGCGGCCTCATGTTTTGGACACTCGGGTGAAGAGAGGGGCGAGCTTTCTACCGATCACCACCTGGTGAGCTGGCTCCGATGGTGGGGTAGGATCCCGGACAGACCTGGCAGGCCCAAACGCATTGTGAGAGTCTTTTGGGAATGCCTAGCAGTGTCCTGTCAGAGAGAGTTTCTTTTTCTACCTCCGGAGGAACTTTGAACATGTCACAAAGGAGGTGCTGGACATTGAGTCTGAATGGATCATGTTCCGTGCCTCTCTTGTCAAGCCAGCTGATTGGAGCTGTGGCCGCAAGGTGTTTGGTGCCTGTCGTGGCGGTAATCCTAGAACCCGCTGGTGGCCACCAGCAGTGCGGGATGCCGTCAAGCTGAAGAAAGAGCTTATCTGGTCCTTTTGGCTCATGGGACTCCAGAGGCAGCGGGCATACCGACAGGCCAAGCAGTGCCTGGGGAGTCTGTGGTGGGCTCTCCTATTTCTGGGGCTGAGGTTGCCAAGGTAGTTAAAAAGCTCCTCGGTGGCAAGGCCGCGGGGGTGGATGAGCTCCGTCCGGAGTTCCTTAAGGCTCTGGATGCTGTGGGGCTGTTTTAGTTGACAAGACTCTGCAACATCGCATGGACATCAGGGGCGGTACCTCTGGATTGGCAGACCGGGGTGGTGGTTCCTCTCTTTAAGAAGGGGAACCGGAGGGTGTGTTCCAACTATCGTAGATCACACTCCTCAGCCTTCCCGGTAAGGTCTATTCATGTGTACTGGAGAGGAGGAACCTCGGATCCAGGACGAACAGTGTGGTTTTCGTCCTGGTCGTGGAACGGTAGACCAGCTCTATACTCTCGGCAGGGTCCTTGAGTGTGCATGGGAGTTTGTCCAACCAGTCTACATGTGCTTTGTGGACTTGGAGAAGACATTCGACCGTGGCCACCCCGGGAAGTCCTGTGGGGAGTGCTCAGAGAGTATGGGGTATCGGCATGTCTGATTGTGGCGGGTCGCTCCCTGTATGATCAGTGTCAGAGCTTGGTCCGCATTGCCAGCAGTATGTCGGACCCCTTTCCAGTGAGGGTTGGACCGGAGTCCAACCCTCGTGTTGGCTGCCCTTAGTCACCAAATGTGTTCATAAATTTTATGGACAGAATTTCTAGGCGCAGTCATGGCGTTGAGGGGATCCGGTTTGGTGGCTGCAGGATTAGGTCTCTCCTTTTTGCAGATGATGTGGTCCTTATGGCTTTAACTGGCCAGGATCTTCAGCTCTCATTGGATTGGTTCGCAGCCGAGTGTGAAGCGACTGGGATGAGAATCAGCACCTCCAAGTCCGAGGTTCTCGCCCGGGAAAGGGTGGAGTGCCATTTCGAGGTTGGGCAGGAGATCTTGCCCCAAGTGGATGAGTTCAAGTACCTGGAGTCTTGTTCATGAGTGAGGGAAGAGTGGATCGTGAGATGCACAGGCTGGCGGCCGAAATGAGTTTTCTCCGCTGGGTGGCGGGTCTCTCCCTTACTGTAAGAATTTTCACCGTTTAATTACAGTAACCTACTGGCAGCTAACGGTTCCAGTATAAAACTGTTTTTCTACAGCACACATACTGTGATTTATCACTACACTTTATTACTGTAAAAAGTATCACAGTACTGTGCTGTATCAAATATACGCTTCACAGCATAATACTGTCATCTGTTTAGCGGCATTACACTGTTATTTTAGTGTATCTACTGTAATATCCATTAACAGTTAATTACAGTAAAATAATTGTAAGCACTATAGACTGAGCTTTACAGTATAATGCCACTAGAAGTTAATGAGTTGAACTTTTAATTTTTCAAAATCAAAATCCCTGCAATCTGCTGGCATAAAAATGACTGGAGAAATGGCCTTGCAAGATTATGTTTTTATTAACCAATTATTTTAAAGTGCATCAAATACATTCAATGTACATTTAGTGCATTCTTCTTATTTTCAGTAAAGCATTTTAACATGTATAACATGTCCACTTAATTTCTAACTGGAGACAAAACACTGAACACGAGTCCAGTGTTTAGTTGTCGGCTACATAAAGCCCCACTCAAAGTCTGTGAGATGTTTTATAAGGGTGGCTACGTGAGGATTTACAGTTGCTGCCTTTTTCTGGACCAGCTTCCCGGTCTTCTTGGACACCACCTTTCCCTGGCTAGCCTTTGTTCCCCTCTCAGGGTTAACGCCAATGAATCGCCTAAAAAAGAGAGAAAGCATATTAGATATTCTGTTGTGATTGAAGATTACTTGTAGTCGATACAGAACCCCCCCCTCACATTGTTATTTAGGAATATGCACTGCACAAATATTAATATCAATTTTAGGATATATGTGAGCCTATACCATAACCACAGCTGTAGATGAGTGAATGCTCTAAAACCCATTAAGACAAATTCAGAGAGGAAGACAATGCTAAAGCCTCCCCAACCCCTCTCTCTATTCATGTTTTCTCTCCATCTACGGGACCGTGTATTTACGCTGATGTTTCCTGCTTTCACCCATTTAACATATAGTTACCTGCTCATTACCTATCTTCTCTGCATCCTGGGGTCACACTGGTGCTTCTTGCCTTTACCCAATCAACATATCTTTACCTGCACATTACCTACCTTCTCTGCATAGTGTGGTCACGCTGGTGCTTTCTACCTTTACCCATTCAACATATCTTTACCTGCACATTACCTACCTTCTCTATATCCTGGAGTCAAGCTGGTGTTTCCTGCCTTTACTCATTCAACATATCTTTACCTGCACATTACCTACCTTCTCTGTATCCTGGCGTCTAGCTGGTGTTTCCTGCCTTCACCCATTCAACATATCTTTACCTGCACATTACCTACCTTCCCTGCATCCTTGGGTCACACTGGTGCTTCTTTCTTTCACCATACAACATATCTTCACCTGCACATACCTACCTTGTCTGCATGGCCTCGACCACACCTGCGCTTCCTTCTTTCACCCATTCAACATACCTTCACCCGCACATTACCTACCTTCCCTGCATAGTGGGGTCACACTGGTGCTTCCTGCCTTTACCCATTCAACATATCTTCACCCGCACATTACCTACTTGCTCTGCATTCTCGGGTCAAGCTGGTGCTTCCTGCCATCATCCAGTCAACATGTCTTTACCTGCAAATTATCTACTTTTTCTGCATCCTGGGGTCAAACAGGTGCTTCCTTCTTTGACCCAGTCAACATATCTTTACCTGCACATTACCTACCTTCTCTGTATCCTAGAGTCAAACTGGTGCTTCGGTCCCTAATAAGAAGGTCCACAAAGGAACAGAAGAGTCATTGATTTAAGGCACACAATTGGGGAAATGACAAGTCAAATTCCTGAACAGAGGTGAGAAATATAAAATAAAATATCCTAACAGTATTTTAACAGTATCAAGAGGATTTACCTTTGAACAAATTCCAATGTCCGAGGACCTTCCTCTTGGTATTCCAAGTTGAACACATAGTATGTGGCAAGAAGGGCAGCAAGCCCTGAGATTAAGCTAGGTTGGACGCCTTTGCAGATGACATCACCTTCCATGCTGATCATCCAACGTTTTATTGTGACTTTGTCACCAGCAACTGGTACAGTCAAGAAATGCAGTTTATTTTCCTAAACAGTATCCAATATGGGTAGCATTTTAAAAGTATTTGGAATGGCCACCTCACTCGCTCTCTCTTTCCTCTGTTTACATCTAGTCTCCTAAGGCAGTGGTTCTCAAATGGGGGTACGCGTACTCCTGGGGGTACTTGAAGGTATGCCAAGGGGTACGTGAGATTTTTTTTAAATATTCTAAAAATAGCAACAATTCAAAAATCCTTTATAAATATATTTATTGAATAATACTTTGACAAAATATGAATGTAAGTTCATAAACTGAACAACTAATCAAGTAGGCTATTCCATTCATTACCATAAAGCCAGAGTTTCCCCCATGCCATGATGGTTTGACCCTACCTGGCGGTGCCACACGGCACCAACTGTCAATCAACTATCCATGTAGAAAACAATGGAGGCTTGGTTAAAGCGTAGTGGACATGTTCCATAAATATTGATGTTAAAGATTTCTTTTTTTGTGAAGAAATGTTGAGAATGAAGTTCATGAATCCAGATGGATCTCTATTACAATCCCCAAAGAGGGCCCTTTAAGTTGATTACTTCTATGTGTAAAAATCTTTATTTATAATTGAATCACTTGGTTATTTTTCAACAAGTTTTTAGTTATTTTTATATCTTTTTTTCCAAATAGTTCAAGAAAGACCACAACAAATGAGCAATATTTTGCACTGTTATACAATTTAATAAATCAGAAACTGATGACATAGTGCTGTATTTTACTTCTTTATCTCTTTTTTTCAACCAAAAATGCTTTGCTCTGATTAGGGGGTACTTGAATTTAAAAAATGTTCACAGGGGTACATCACTGAAAAAAGGTTGAGAACCACTGTCCTAAGGCAGTGGTTCTCAACCTTTTTTCAGTGCTGTGAACATTTTTTTAATGCAAGTAGACCTCCATGTCTTCATAACAGGAATATCCTGAATCCTCAAGTTGCATATCACAATAGTCATCATCAGTGTTAATAACACAAGAGCTGCTTGGATTTGCTGTTGATCAATTCAAACTTCGTTCAGTGTAGCCGTAGTGCTTCCTTGACACGTGCGATGTGAAAGTAGACTTAACTGTAAATCTTTTTTCACATTGACTGAAGGGGCACGTAACTGTCCTACCTTCGGTAATATGACTTTTCAAATGCAGGAGAAAGGCTCGTATATCATCGCACTTCGCGCTACATGAGACAATATTACAAGGTAAACCTTCTGCGCTATACATATCAGTCCTACTCTTGCCATATTTATGACAACGGCTGTGAGTTTTGAAGGCTGAGAAGTTGGAAAAAACTCTTGTGCATTTAGGGAAAGAACACTTAAACGATGCATTAGGCATACAACTATGACTTCGCATGTGTCTAACATACGCAAATACATTGCTGCAAGTCGTAGCACATATGTTGCAAGTTATCATCTTTTATGATGACTATGACAAAAAAGAAGAAAACTTAGCTAGCTAGCATGCGGCGGTACATGCGCGTGGTCAACGATAGTGTCTGTGATGCTGACTGTGACGCTATGTCATTTCGGACTTTATAAATATATATATAAAGTAATTCAAACAGAAAATGACACATCAAGGTACAAGTGACTCTTACCTTGTTATCAAAAACACACGATGCAGTAGGATGGATTTAGCAGGGTCGGCCAGGTGAAATGAAGCTCGGTTGGACGAATTGTGGGCGGACCCAAGAAACAAGTCTGAAAAATACTGAATTACACTGTAGGTTTTACAGTAACTTACTGCTGGTCGATATTTTTTGAAAAATGCAACAAAATTTACAGTACTTAACTGCATTTAAGAAGAACATGATAGGTTGATTGGCAACACTAAATTGGCCCTAGTGTGTGAATGTGAGTGTGAATGTTGTCTGTCTATCTGTGTTGGCCCTGCGATGAGGTGGCGACTTGTCCAGGGTGTACCCCGCCTTCCGCCTGATTGTAGCTGAGATAGGCTCCAGCGCCCCCCGCGACCCCGAAGGGAATAAGCGGTAGAAAATGGATGGATGGATGGAGTATATAACTGTAATTTTATTTTTTATTTTTACAGTAATTTTTTACAGTGAAGGTCATGGGTGTCAAACTCTGGCCCGTGGGCCAAATTTGGCCCAACGTGTAATTTGACTTGGCCCTTGAGGCAATATCAAATTAACACTAAAGCTGGACCTTCGATTATACATTGCGGCAGTGCCGCTACTTCTAATACTTGCCAACCCTCCCGGGAGTGACTCCAGCACTCCTCCCGAATTTTTTTTTCTTTTCCAGCTAGTCAAACGAGTGCCAGCCCAGTTTCATGTCAGTGCAGCTTCTGCACCCACACACAATTGAATGCAACGCATACTTCATCAACAGCGATACAGGTTACACTGACGGTAGCCAAATAAAAAACTTTAACACTTTTAGAAATATACGCCACACTGTGAATCCACACCAAACAAGAATGACAAACACATTTCGGGAGAACATCCGCACCGTAACACAACATAAACACAACACAACAAATACCCAGAACCCTTTGTAGCACTAAATCTTCCGAGACGCTACAAGGTGTGTGTGTGGGGGGGGGGGGGGAGGTTTGGTGGTAGCGGGGGTGTATTTTGTAGCGTCCCGAAAGAGTTAGTGCTGCAAAAGATTCTGGGTATTTGTTCTTTTGTGTTTATGTTGTGTTACGGTGCGGATGTTCTCCCGAAAAGTGTTTTTTATTTTTGTTTGGTGTGGGTTCACAGTGTGGCGTATATTTCTAACAGTGTTAAAGTTTTTTATACTGGCACCCTCAGTGTAACCTGTATCGCTGTTGATGAAGTATGCGTTGCATTCATTTGTGCATGCGTGCTGTAGCTGCACATATCTTGTGACTGGGTCTGAATGATGTTAGAATTGGGTGTACGAGATATGACTGTTGAACATCTTGTTCGATAATGAAAGTTGCCTCAGCTCAAAGCCTGAGCCCCGACATTAAAGAACTAGCATCTAAAAAAAGATGCCAGGTATCTGGCTTGGGCACATCAAATTAGATCAGTGTGTTGCAAACTGAGCAGTTTAAAGTCCTGAATGGTTGTTTTATTCATTGTTATTTTATTTTCAAATTTATTAGCCTGTGGATAAAGTTAATGTTGATATTTACCTCAGAAGGCTGCAAATAGAAAAGAGGCATTCAATTTGTATTTAAATTATATTTGATATGCAATTGATATTTTTTAATTATTATTATTATTATTTGAAACTCCATTTTGCATGTCACTATAAAGTTATATAAGCCTTGCTTGTTCAATATTCAATGCAAAACTTGTTTGGGTCCCTATTAAAAGGTTAATTTGTTCAACCTTGGCCCGCGGCTTTGTTCAGTTTTAAACTTTGGCCCACTCTGTATTTGAGTTTGACACCCCTGGTGAAGGTGAAGCTCTGTCATCCTGGAGGCCACGGGGAAGACCCAGGACACATTGGGAACACTATGTCTCCCGGCTGGCCTGGGAACGCCTCGGGATCCCCTGAGAAAAGGTCCTAGGTGAGGGATCAGACAAAGAGCAGCTCAAAGACCTTTATGAAAAGTACAAATCGAGGACCTAGATTTTTTCTCGCCCAGGCGCAGGTCACCGTGGCTCCCCTGTGGAGCCAGGCGCAGAGGTGGGGCACGATGGCGAGCGACTGGTGGCCGGGCCTGTCTCCATGGGGCCCTGCCGGGCTCATTTCGAAGAGGCAACGTGGGTCAACCCTCCAATGGGCTCACCACTCATGGGCCCATTGAGGTCATAGAGGTCGGATGCAGTGTGAACTGGGCGGCAGCCGAAGGCAGGGCACTTGGCAGTCCGATTATCGGCTACATAAGCTCGCTCTTGGGACGTGGAACGTCACCTCGCTGGGAGGGAAAGAGCCTGAGCTGGTGCGCGAGGTGAAGAAGTTCCGGCTAGATATAGTTGGACTCACTTCGACGCACAGCAATGGCTCTGGAACCTGTTCTCTCAAGAGGGGATGGACTCTCTTCCACTCTGGCGTTGCAAGCAATGAGAGGCTGGGGTGGCAATTGTTGTTGCTCAAAGCCTGCACGTTGGACCCAGTAGACGAGATGGTAGCTTCCCTCCGCCTTCGGGTTGGGTGACGGGTCCTGACTGTTGTTTGTGTTTACGCACCAAACAGCAGCTCAGAGTACCCACTCTTTTTGGATTCCCTTGAGGGAGTACTGGAGAGTGCTCCCTCGGGTGATTCCCTTGTTCTGTTGGGGGACTTCAATGCTCATGTTGGCAAGGACAGTGAAACCTGGAGAGTCGTGATTGGGAAAAATGGCCACCCGGATCTGAACCCAAGTGGTGCTTTGTTATTGGACTTTTGTGCTCGTCACGGATTGTCCATAACAAACACAATGTTCAAACATAAGGAAGAACTTTAAACATGTCACGAGGGAGGTGCTGGACATTGAGTCTGAGTGGACCATGTTCCGTGCCTCTCTTGTCGAGCCTGCTGATTGGAGCTGTGGCCGCAAGGTGTTTGGTGCCTGTCGTGGCGGTAATCCTAGAACTCGCTGGTGGCCACCAGCAGGGAGGGATGCCGTCAAGCTGAAGAAATAGCCTATCGGGTCCTTTTGGCTCATGGGACTCCAGAGGCAGCGGGCATACCGACAGGCCAAGCAGTGCCTGGGGAGTCTGTGGTGGACTCTCCTATTTCTGGGGCTTAGGTTGCCTAGGTAGTTAAAAAGCTCCTCTGTGGCAAGGCCCCGGTGGTGGATGAGTTCCTTAAGGCTCTGGATACTGTGGGGCTGTCTTGGTTGACAAGACTCTGCAACATCGCGTGAACATTGGGGGTGGTACCTCTGGATTGGCACACCGGGGTGGTGGTTCCTCTCTTTAAGAAGGGGAACCGGAGGGTGTGTTCCAACTATCGTGAAACACACTCCTCAGCCTTCCCGGTAAGGTCTATTCATGTGTACTGGGGAAACTCGGATCCAGGACGAACAGTGTGGTTTTCGTCCTGGTCGTGGAACGGTAGACCAGGTCTATACTCTCGGCAGGGTCCTTGAGTGTGAAGCGACTGGGATGAGAATCAGCACCTCCAAGTCCAAGTCCATGGTTTCGCGCAGGAAAGGGTCGAGTGCCATCTCCAGGTTGGGGAGGAGATCTTGCCCCAAGTGGAGGAGTTCAAGTACCTAGGAGTCTTGTTCACGAGTGAGGATAGAGTGGATCGAGAGATCCACAGGCGATTTGGTGCGGCGTCTTCAGTATTGAGGACGCTATATCGATCCGTTGTGGTGAAGAAGGAGCTGAGCCAGAAGGAAAAGCTCTCAATTTACCGTCGATCTACGTTCCCAGCTTTGGGTTATGACCGAAAGGACAAGCGGCCGAAATGCGTTTCCTCTGCCGGGTGGTGGGTCTCTACCTTAGAGACAGGGTGAGAAGCTCTGTCATCCGGGAGGAACTCAAAGTAAAGCCGCTGCTCCTCCACATTGAGAGGAGCCATGAGGTGGTTCGGGCATCTGCTCAGGATGCCACCCGAACGCCTCTAGGGAGGTGTGGCAGGAGGCCACGGGGAAGACCTAGGACACATTGGAAAGACTATGTCCCCGGCTGGCCTGGGAACGCCTCGGAATACCCCGAGAAGAGCTGGACAAAGTGGCTGGGGACAGGGAAGTCTGGGATTTTCTGCTCAGGCTGCTGCCCCCGCAACCCGACCTCGGATAAGCGGAAGAAAATGGATGGATTTAGAATGACAGTTATACTGTCAGATTGAGTACAAAAACTAACTAAACCTTACACAATATAATGTTTCTAGTATTATTATTATCCAGGCATTATTAGCCATTTTGCATATGTTGTTTAGGAGTTATGTTTAAATAAATAACTGTCAGATTGAGTGTGACAGTAAACTGTCATAGTGAGTAAAACCCTTATTTTGTATTTGCAAACCTTACAAAAACAACTAAATCTAGTTAAACTCACACAGATACAATATTAGAGGCATTTTTGGACACAATGCATGTTTGGTTTTAGAGTTATGTTTATATAACTTTCATATTTAGTATGACAGTTATACTGTCATATTGAATAAAAACAACAACTAACAAAACCTTACAAAATACAATTTTTCTAGTAAAACTAACTAAGATACATGCTCCAGGCATTATTAGCTATTTTGCATGTGTTGTTTGAGTTATGTTTAAATAACTGTCATATTGAGTGTGACAGTATACTGTCATAAAACCCAATTTTTGTATTTGCAACCCTGATTCTAGTAAAACTCACATATATACAATATTACAGGCAGTTTTGGACATAATGGTTTGGTTTTGGAGTTATGTTTATATAACTTTCATATATAGTATGACAGCTAAACTGTTATATTGAGTAAAAAAACTAACTTGTGTTTGTCATAAAACCCAATTTTTGTATTAGCAAACCATACAACTGATTCAAATAAAACTCACATGGATTCAATATTACAGGCATTTTCAGACATTTTGCATGTTTGGTTTAGGAATTATGTTGGAATCATTTTTATTAATTTGTTCGTATTTTCTCAGAATTTTAGAAGATTACTGTCATATTGAGTAAAAAAATAATTTTTGTGTTTGCAAGCCTTAAAAAAAGCATATGTTTCCAGTAAAACTCCCAAAGATGCATTATTTCAGGCATTATTAGCCATTTTTCAGGTGTGGTTTAGGAGTTATGTTTAAATAACTGTCATATTGAGTGTGGCGTTATACTGTCATATTGAGTTAAAAAAATCTAACTTGTGTCTTTGCAAACCTTACAAAAGAAAATGTTTCTAGCAACACTCACAAAGATAATTTTTTTCACGCTATTAGACATGTTTCATGTGTATTTAGGAGTTATAATTAAATAACTTTCATATTGAGTGTTAAAGTTATAATGTCATTATGTGTAAAACCTAATTTTTGTATTTGCAAACCTTACAAAAACAATTGATTCTAGTAAAACTTACATGAATTCAATATTACAGGCATTTTTAGACAATTGACATGTTTGGTTTAAAAATTGTGTTTGAATACATTTGTATTGCTTTTTTCGCATTATCTCAGGATTCCAAGATCATTACTTTCATATTGAGTAAAACACTACTTTTTGTTTTTGCAAACCTTACAAACCCACATGAATACATTATTATAAGCAATTTTAGACATGACACACGTTTGGTTCTGGAGTTATGTTTATATAACTTTTATATTTAGTATGACTGTTATACTGTCATATTGAATAAAAAAAACTAGCTTGTGTCTTTGCAAACTTTACAAAAGATCATTTTTCTAGTAAAACTAACAAAGATACATGTCTCCAGTTTGTCACTTCACCTGTCCAGTGCCAAGGTGCACTGGGATAGGCTCCAGTAGATTAATGCTGCTTTAACATCTGCTGACTGAAGAATCCTCCATCAAGTCTTTTATTGGGCGCCAAACAATCATCCATGCCATACCCACTTCAAGTCCCAAAGATCATTTTTCTAGTAAAACTAACAAAGATACATGTCTCCAGGCATTATTAGCCATTTTGCATGGGTTGTTTAGGAATTATGTTTAAATACATTTTTATTGCTTTTTTCGCATTATCTCAGGATTCTTAGATCATTACTTTCATATTGAGTAAAAAACTACTTTTTGTTTTTGCAAACCTTACAAACTCACATAAATACATTATTACAGGCATTTTTAGATATGACACATGTTTGGTTTTGGAGCTATGTTTATATAACTTTTATATTTAATATGACTGTTATACTGTCATATTGAATAAAAAAAAACTAGCTTGTGTCTTTGCAAACTTTACAAAATATCATTTTTCTAGTAAAACTAACAAAGATACATGTCTCCAGGCATTATTAGCCATTTTGCATGGGTTGTTTAGGAATTATCTTTAAATACATTTTTATTGCTTTTTTCGCATTATTTAGGATTCTAAAATCCTTACTTTCATATTGAGGAAAAAACTACTTTTTGTTTTTGCAAACCTTACAAACTCACATAAATACATTATTATAGGCAATTTTAGACATGACACACGTTTAGTTCTGGAGTTTTGTTTATATAACTTTCATATTTAGTATGACTGTTATACTGTCTTATTGAATAAAAACAACTAGCTTGTGTCTTTGCAAACTTTACAAAATATACATTTCCTAGTAAAACTAACAAAGATACATGTCTCCAGGCATTATTACCCATTTTGCCTGGGTTGTTTAGGAGTTATGTTTAAATACACTTTTATTGCTTTTTTCGCATTATCTCAGGATTATAAGATCATTACTTTCATATTGAGTAAAAAACTACTTTTTGTTTTTGCAAACCTTACAAACTCACATAAATACATTATTACAGACATTTTTAGACATGACACATGTTTGGTTTTGGAGTTATGTTTATATAACTTTTATATTTAGTATGACTGTTATACTGTCATATTGAATTAAAAAAAAACTAGCTTGTGTCTTTGAAAACTTTATGAAGGATCATTTTTCTAGTAAAACTAACAAAGATACATGTCTCCAGGCATTATTACCCATTTTGCATGGGTTGTTTAGGAATTATGTTTGAATACAGTTTTATTGCTTTTTTTGCATTATCTCAGGATTTTAAGATCATTACTTTCATATTGAGTAAAAAACTACTTTTTGTTTTTGCAAACCTTACAAACTCACATAAATACATTATTACAGGCATTTTTAGACATGACACATGTTTGGTTTTGTAGTTATGTTTATATAACTTTCATATTTAGTATGACTGTTATACTGTCATATTGAATAAGAAAAAACTAGCTTGTGTCTTTGCAAACTTTACAAAAGATCATTTTTCTAGTAAAACTAACAAAGATACATGTCTCCAGGCATTATTACCCATTTTGCATGGGTTGTTTAGGAATTATGTTTAAATACATTTTTATTGCTTTTTTCGCATTATCTCAGGATTCTAAAATCCTTACTTTCATATTGAGGAAAAAACTACTTTTTGTTTTGCAAACCTTACAAACTCACATAAATACATTATTACAGGCATTTTTAGACATAACACATGTTTGGTTTTGGAGTTATGTTTTGATAACTTTCATATTTAGTAGGACTGTTATACTGTCATATTTGATTTTAAAAAACTAGCTTGTGTCTTTGCAAACTTTACAAAACATCATTTTTCTAGTAAAACTAACAAAGATACATGTGTCCAGGCATTATTACCCATTTTGCATGGGTTGTTTAGGAATTATGTTTAAATACATTTTTTATTGCTTTTTTCGCATTATCTCAGGATTCTAAGCTCATTACTTTCATATTGAGTAAAAAACTACTTTTTGTTTTTGCAAACCTTACAAACTCACATAAATACATTATTACAGGCATTTTTAGACATGACACATGTTTGGTTTTGGAGTTATGTTTATATAACTTTCATATTTAGTATGATTGTTATACTGTCATATTGAATAAAAAAAACTAGCTTGTGTCTTTGCAAACATTACAAAAGATCATTTTTCTAGTAAAACTAACAAAGATACATGTCTCCAGGCATTATTACCCATTTTGCATGGGTTGTTTAGGAATTATGTTTAAAGACATTTTCATTGCTTTTTTCGCATTATCTCAGGATTCTAAGATCATTACTTTCATATTGAGTAAAAAACTACTTTTTGTTTTTGCAAACCTTACAAACTCACATAAATACATTATTACAGGCATTTTTAGACATGACACATGTTTGGTTTTGGAGTTATGTTTATATAACTTGTATATTTAATATGACTGATATACTGTCATATTGAATTAAAAACAACTAGCTTGTGTCTTTGCAAACTTTACAAAATATACATTTCCTAGTAAAACTAACAAAGATACATGTCTCCAGGCATTATTACCTTTTTTAAATGGGTTGTTTAGGAATTATGTTTAAATACATTTTTATTGCTTTTTTCGCATTATCTCAGGATTTTAAGATCATTACTTTCATATTGAGTAAAAAACTACTTTTTGTTTTTGCAAACCTTACAAACTCACATTAATAAATTATTACAGGCATTTTTAGACATGACACATGTTTGGTTTTGGAGTTATGTTTATATAACTTTTATATTTAGTATGACTGTTACACAGTCATATTGAATTAAAAAAAACTGGCTTCTGTCTTTGCAAACTTTACAAAAGATCATTTTTCTAGTAAAACTAACAAAGATACATGTCTCCAGGCATTATTACCCATTTTACATGGGTTGTTTAGGAATTATGTTTAAATACATTTTTATTGCTTTTTTTGCATTATCTCAGGATTCTAAGATCATTACTTTCATATTGAGTAAAAAACTACTTTTTGTTTTTGCAAACCTTACAAACTCACATAAATACATTATTACAGGCATTTTTAGACATAACACATTTTTGGTTTTGGAGTTATGTTTATATAACTTTTATATTTAGTATGACTGTTATACAGTCATATTGAATAAAAAAAAACTGGCTTCTGTCTTTGCAAACTTTACAAAAGATCATTTTTCTAGTAAAACTAACAAAGATACATGTTTCCAGGCATTATTAGCCATTTTGCATATGTTGTTTAGGAGTAATGTTTAAATACATTTTTATTGCTTTTTCGCATTATCTCAGGATTTTAAGAACATTACAGTCATATTGAGTAAAAAAACTACTTTTTGTGTTTGCAAGATTTAAAAAAGCATGTGTTTCGAGTAAAACGGCCAAGGATGCATTATTTCAGGCATTATTAGCCATTTTTCATGTGTGGTTTGAGTTATGGTTAAATAACTGTCATATACTGTCAGTTATGACATAGTAAGTAAAACCTAATTTATGTATTTGCAAACCTTACAAAATCATTTAAATCTAGTAAAACTCACATGGATTCAATATTACAGACATTTTTAGATATTTTGCATATTTGGTTTAGGAATTATGTTGGAATCATTTTTTTTAATTTGTTCGTATTTTCTCAGAATTTTAGAACATTACTGTCATATTGAGTAAAAAAATAATTTTTGTGTTTGCAAGCCTTAAAAAAGCATATGTTTCGAGTAAAACTTACAAAAATGCATTATTTCAGGCATTGTTAATCATTTTTCATGTGTAGTTTAAGAGTTATGTTTAAATAACTGTCATATTGAGTGTGGCAGTTATACTGTCATATTGAGTAAAAAAAACTAACCTGTCTTTGCAAACTTTACAAAAGAAAATGTTTCTAGTAACACTCACAAAGATAAATTTTTTCACGCATTATTAGACATGTTTCATGTGTGGTTAGGAGTTATAAATAAATAATTGTCATATTGAGTGTTACAGTTTTAATGTCATTATGTGTAAAACCTAATTTTTGTATTTGCAAACCTTACAAAAACAATTGATTCTAGTAAAACTTATATAGATTCAACATTACAGGATTTTTTAGACATTTTACATGTTTGGTTTAAAATTTGTGTTTGAATACATTTGTATTGCTTTTTTCGAATTATCTCAGGATTCTAAGAACATTACTTTCATATTGAGTAAAAAACTACTTTTTGTTTTTGCAAACCTTACAAACTCACATAAATACATTATTACAGGCATTTTTAGACATGACACATGTTTGGTTTTGGAGTTATGTTTATATAACTTTCATATTTAGTATGACTGTTATACTGTCATATTGAATAAAAAAAACTAGCTTGTGTCTTTGATATCTTTACAAAAGATCATTTTTTTAAACTAACATGTCTCCCTAGGCATTATTAGCCATTTTGCATGTGTTGTTTAGGAGTTAGGTTTAAATACATTTTTATTGCTTTTTTCCCTTTATCTCGGGGTTCTAAGAACCTTACAGTCAAGTAAAAAAATACTTTTTGTGTTTGCAAAATGTAAAACTCAGTAAAACTCCCAATGATTCATTATTTCAGGCATTATTAGCCATTTTTTTGTGTGGTTTATGAGTTATGTTTAAATAACTGTCATATTGAGTGTGATTTTGTCATTGTGAGTAAAACCTAATTTTTGTATTTGCAAACCTTACAAAAACAACCAATTCTAGGAAAACTCACATTGATACAATATTACAGGCATGTTTAGGCATATTGCATGTTTGGTTTTGGAGTTATATTTATATAACCTGCTTTCTGAGCCGCCACCCTTGTGGTTTGCGTGTCCCACTGATCCAGGAACTATGTTGTCCGGGGGCTTCTATGGTCTCCCAAGACAAACAGGTCCTAGGTGAGGGATCAGACGAAGAGCAGCTCAAAGACCTTTATTAAAAGTACAATTGAGGACCTAGATTTTTTCTCGCCCGGACGCAGGTCACCGTGGCTCCCCTGTTGAGCCAGGCCCAGAGGTGTGGCACGATGGCGATTGACGGGCCAGTCCCCATGGGGCCCAGCCGTGCTCAGCTCGAAGAGGCAACGTGGATCCCCCCCTCCAGGGCTCACCACTCATGGGCTGGGTCATAGAGGGTGCAGTGTGAGCTGGGCGGCAGCCGAAGGCAGGGCACTTGGTGGTCCGATTATCGGCTACATAAGCTCGCTCTTGGGACATGGAACGTCACCTCGCTGGGAGGGAAGGAGCCTGAGCTGGTGCATGAGGTGGAGACGTTCCCGGCTAGATATAGTTGGACTCACAGCAAGGGCTCTGGAACCTGTTCTCTCAGAGGGGCTGGACTGAGCTGAACTTTCATTACTTGCAACGCCAGCGTGGAAGAGATTTCACACTGGCGTTGCAACTAATGAGAGGCTGGGGTGGAAATTCTTGTTGCCCGCCGGCTCAAAGCCTGCACGTTGGACTTTAAACCCAATAGACGAGATGGTAGCTTCCTTCAGCCTTCGGGTTGGGTGACGGGTCCTGACTGTTGTTTGTGTTTACACACCAAACAGCAGCTCAGAGTACCAACTCTTTTTGGATTCCCTTGAGGGAGTACTGGAGAGTGCTCCCGCGGGTGATTCCCTTGTTCTGCTGGTGGACTTCAACGCTATGTTGTGTGGTGCTTTGTTATTGGACTTTTGTGCTTGTCATGGATTGTCCATAACAAACACAATGTTCAAACATAAGGGTGTCCATATGTGCACTTGGCACAAGGACACCCTCGGCCGCATGATTGACTTTGTAGTTGTGTCATGGGATTTGCGGCCTCATGTTTTGGACACTCGGTGAAGAGAGGGGCAGAGCTTTCCACCAACCACCACCTGGTGGTGAGCTGGCTCCGATGGTAGGGGAGGATGCCGGTCAGACCTGGCAGGCCCAAACGTATTGTAAGGGTCTGCTGGGAACACCTAGCAGAGTCTCCTGAAGAACTTTCAACATGTCCGGAAGAACTTTGAACATGTCACGAGGGAGGTGCTGGACATTGAGTCTGAGTGGACCATGTTCTGGACCGTTCCTCTCTTGTTGAGCCAGCTGATTGAAGCTGTGGCCGCAAGGTGTTTGGTGCCTGTCGTGGCGGTAATCCACCAGCAGTGAGGGATGCTGTCAAGCTGAAGAAAGAGCCACCGGGTCCTTTTGGCTCATGGGACTCCAGAGGCAGTGGGCATACCGACAGGCCAAGCGAGACCTCCTCAGTCCCACCAACACGTCTTCCTATGAGGAAACAGTGCCTGGGAAGTCTGTGGTGGGCTCTCCTATTTCTGGGGCTGAGGTTGCCAAGGTAGTTAAAAAGCTCCTCGGTGGCAAGGCCCCGGGGGTATGAGCTCCGTCCGGAGTTCCTTAAGGCTCTGGATGCTGTGGGGCAGTCTTGGTTGACAAGACTCTGCAACATTGCGTCTACATCGGGGGCGGTACCTCTGGATTGGCAGACCGGGGTGGTGGTACCTCTCTTTAAGAAGGGGAACCGGAGGGTGTGTTCCAACTATCGTAGATCACACTCCTCAGCCTTCCCGGTAAGGTCTATTCATGTGTAATGGAGAGGAGGAACCTCGGATCCAGGACGAACAGTGTGGTTTTCGTCCTGGTCGTGGAACGGTAGACCAGCTCTATACTCTCGGCAGGGTCCTTGAGTGTGCATGGGAGTTTGCCCAACCAGTCTACATAAGTTTTGTGGACTTGGAGAAGACATTCGACCTTGGTCCCCGGTAAATCCTGTGGGGAGTGCTCAGAGAGTATGGAGTATCGGCATGTCTGATTGTGGCGGGTGTCTCCCTGTATGATCAGTGTCAGAGCTTGGTCCGCATTGCCGGCAGTATGTCGGACCCCTTTCCAGTGAGGGTTGGACTCCGCCAAGGCTGCCCTTTGTCACCGATTCTGTTCATAACTTTAATGGACAGAATATCTAGGCGCAGTCATGGCTTTGAGGATCCCCTCAACGCCATGACTGCGCCTGGTTTGGTGGCTGCAGGATTAGGTCTCTGCTTTTTGCAGATGATGTGGTCCTGATGGCTTCAACTGGCCAAGATCTTCAGCTTTCATTGGATCGGTTCGCAGTGAAGCGACTGGGATGAGAATCAGCACCTCCAAGTCCGAGTCCATGGTTCTCGCCCGGGAAAGGGTGTAGTGCCATCTCGAGGTTGGGAAAGAGATCTTGCCCCAAGTGAAGGAGTTCAAGTACCTAGGAGTCTTGTTCACGAGTGAGGATAGAGTGGATTTTGAGATCTACAGGCGGATCGGTGCGGCGTCTTCAGTAATGAGGACGCTATATCGATCCGTTGTGGTGAAGAAGGTGCTGAGCCAGAAGGAAAAGCTTTCAATTTACCGGTCGATCAACGTTCCCATCCTCACCTATGGTCATGAGCTTTGGGTTATGACCGAAAGGACAAGGTCACGGGTACAAGCGGCCGAAATGAGTTTCCTCCGCCGGGTGGTGGGTCTCTCCCTTAGAGATACGGTGAGAAGCTCTGTCATCTGGGAGGAACTCAGTGTAAAGCCGCTGCTCCTCCACATTGAGAGGAGCCAGATGAGGTGGTTCGGGCATCTGCTCAGGATGCCACCCGAACGCCTCCCTAGGTCCGAACGGCAGGAGGCCATGGGGAAGACCTAGGATACATTGGAAAGACTATGGCCTGGGAACGCCTCGGGATCCCCCGAGAAGAGCTGGACGAAGTGGCTGGGGAGAGGGAAGTCTGGGCTCTCTGCTTAGGCTGCTGCCCCCGCAACCCGACCTCGGATAAGCGGAAGAAAATGGATGGATTTAGTATGACAGTTATACTGTCATATTGAGTGTGACAGTATACTGTCATAAAACCCAATTTTTGTATTTGCAAACCTGATTCTAGTAAAACTCACATCTATACAATATTACAGGCAATTTTGGACATAATGCACGTTTGGTTTTCGAGTTATGTTTATATAACTTTAATATATAGTATGACATCTATACTGTTATAATGAGTAAAAAAACTAACTTGTGTCTGTCATAAAACTCAATTTTTGTATTTGCAAACCTTACAAAAACAAATGATTCTAGTAAAACTCACATGGATTCAATATTACAGGCATTTTTAGACATTTTGCATGTTTGGTTTAGGAATTATGTTGGAATACATTTGTATTGCTTTTTTTCACATTATCTCAGCATTTTAAGAACTTACTGTCATATTGAGTAAAAAAAACTTTTTGTGTTTGCAAGCCTTAAAAAAACAACCGATTCTAGTAAAACTCACATTGATACAATATTACAGGCATGTTTAGACATCTTGCATGTTTGGTTTTGGAGTTATGTTTATATAACCTGCTTTCTGAGCCGCCACCTTTGTGGTTTGCGTGTCCCACTGATTCTAGGAGCTATGTTGTCCGGGGGCTTCTATGCCCCCTGGTAGGGTCCCCCAAGACAAACAGGTCCTAGGTGAGGAATCAGACAAAGAGCAGCTCAAAGACCTTTATGAAAAGTACAAATCGAGGACCTAGATATTTTCTCGCCCGGACGCGGGTCACCGTGGCTCCCCTGTGGAGCCAGGCCCAGAGGTGGGGCACGATGGCGAGCGACTGGTGCCCATGGGGCCCAGCTCGAAGAGGCAACGTGGGCCCCCCCTGCAATAGGCTCACCACTCATGGGCTGGGTCATAGAGGTCGGGTGCAGTGTTAGCTGGGCGGAAGCCGAAGGCAGGGCACTTGGCGGTCCGATTATCGGCTACATAAGCTCGCTCTTGGGACGTGGAACGTCACCTCGCGAGGTGGAGAAGTTCCCGGCTAGATAAAGCTGGACTCACTTCGACGCACAGCAAGGGCTCTGGAACCTGTTCTCTCAAGAGGGGTTGGACTCTCTTCCACTCTGGCGTTGCAAGTAATGAGAGGCTGGGTTGGCAATTCTTGTTGCCCCCCGGCTCAAAGCCTGCACGTTGGACTTAACCCAGAAGACGAGATGGTAACTTCCCTCCACTTTCGGGTTGGGTGACGGGTCCTGACTGTTGTTGGTGTTTACGCACCAAACAGCAGCTCAGAGTACCCACTCTTTTTGGATTCCCTTGAGAGTGCTCCCTCGGGTGATTCCTTTGTTCTGCTGGGGGTCTTCAACGCTGATGTTGGCAACGACTTTCAAACCTGGAGAGTCGTGATTGGGAAAAATGGCCACCCAGATCTGAACCCAAGTGGTGCTTTATTATTG
The DNA here is from genome assembly GCF_033978785.1 of Entelurus aequoreus. Lineage (NCBI taxonomy): Eukaryota > Metazoa > Chordata > Actinopteri > Syngnathiformes > Syngnathidae > Entelurus > Entelurus aequoreus. The sequence continues at coordinate 61,507,825 of NC_084735.1, forward strand.
GACTTTTGTGCTCGTCACGGATTGTCCATAACAAACACAATGTTCAAACATAAGGGTGTCCATATGTGCACTTGGCACCAGGACACCCTCGGCCGCAGTTCCATTATTGACTTTGTAGTTGTGTCATGGGATTTGCGGCCTCATGTTTTGGACACTCGGGTGAAGAGAGGGGCGAGCTTTCTACCGATCACCACCTGGTGAGCTGGCTCCGATGGTGGGGTAGGATCCCGGACAGACCTGGCAGGCCCAAACGCATTGTGAGAGTCTTTTGGGAATGCCTAGCAGTGTCCTGTCAGAGAGAGTTTCTTTTTCTACCTCCGGAGGAACTTTGAACATGTCACAAAGGAGGTGCTGGACATTGAGTCTGAATGGATCATGTTCCGTGCCTCTCTTGTCAAGCCAGCTGATTGGAGCTGTGGCCGCAAGGTGTTTGGTGCCTGTCGTGGCGGTAATCCTAGAACCCGCTGGTGGCCACCAGCAGTGCGGGATGCCGTCAAGCTGAAGAAAGAGCTTATCTGGTCCTTTTGGCTCATGGGACTCCAGAGGCAGCGGGCATACCGACAGGCCAAGCAGTGCCTGGGGAATCTGTGGTGGGCTCTCCTATTTCTGGGGCTGAGGTTGCCAAGGTAGTTAAAAAGCTCCTCGGTGGCAAGGCCGCGGGGGTGGATGAGCTCCGTCCGGAGTTCCTTAAGGCTCTGGATGCTGTGGGGCTGTTTTAGTTGACAAGACTCTGCAACATCGCATGGACATCAGGGGCGGTACCTCTGGATTGGCAGACCGGGGTGGTGGTTCCTCTCTTTAAGAAGGGGAACCGGAGGGTGTGTTCCAACTATCGTAGATCACACTCCTCAGCCTTCCCGGTAAGGTCTATTCATGTGTACTGGAGAGGAGGAACCTCGGATCCAGGACGAACAGTGTGGTTTTCGTCCTGGTCGTGGAACGGTAGACCAGCTCTATACTCTCGGCAGGGTCCTTGAGTGTGCATGGGAGTTTGTCCAACCAGTCTACATGTGCTTTGTGGACTTGGAGAAGACATTCGACCGTGGCCACCCCGGGAAGTCCTGTGGGGAGTGCTCAGAGAGTATGGGGTATCGGCATGTCTGATTGTGGCGGGTCGCTCCCTGTATGATCAGTGTCAGAGCTTGGTCCGCATTGCCAGCAGTATGTCGGACCCCTTTCCAGTGAGGGTTGGACCGGAGTCCAACCCTCGTGTTGGCTGCCCTTAGTCACCAAATGTGTTCATAAATTTTATGGACAGAATTTCTAGGCGCAGTCATGGCGTTGAGGGGATCCGGTTTGGTGGCTGCAGGATTAGGTCTCTCCTTTTTGCAGATGATGTGGTCCTTATGGCTTTAACTGGCCAGGATCTTCAGCTCTCATTGGATTGGTTCGCAGCCGAGTGTGAAGCGACTGGGATGAGAATCAGCACCTCCAAGTCCGAGGTTCTCGCCCGGGAAAGGGTGGAGTGCCATTTCGAGGTTGGGCAGGAGATCTTGCCCCAAGTGGATGAGTTCAAGTACCTGGAGTCTTGTTCATGAGTGAGGGAAGAGTGGATCGTGAGATGCACAGGCTGGCGGCCGAAATGAGTTTTCTCCGCTGGGTGGCGGGTCTCTCCCTTACTGTAAGAATTTTCACCGTTTAATTACAGTAACCTACTGGCAGCTAACGGTTCCAGTATAAAACTGTTTTTCTACAGCACACATACTGTGATTTATCACTACACTTTATTACTGTAAAAAGTATCACAGTACTGTGCTGTATCAAATATACGCTTCACAGCATAATACTGTCATCTGTTTAGCGGCATTACACTGTTATTTTAGTGTATCTACTGTAATATCCATTAACAGTTAATTACAGTAAAATAATTGTAAGCACTATAGACTGAGCTTTACAGTATAATGCCACTAGAAGTTAATGAGTTGAACTTTTAATTTTTCAAAATCAAAATCCCTGCAATCTGCTGGCATAAAAATGACTGGAGAAATGGCCTTGCAAGATTATGTTTTTATTAACCAATTATTTTAAAGTGCATCAAATACATTCAATGTACATTTAGAGCATTCTTCTTATTTTCAGTAAAGCATTTTAACATGTATAACATGTCCACTTAATTTCTAACTGGAGACAAAACACTGAACACGAGTCCAGTGTTTAGTTGTCGGCTACATAAAGCCCCACTCAAAGTCTGTGAGATGTTTTATAAGGGTGGCTACGTGAGGATTTACAGTTGCTGCCTTTTTCTGGACCAGCTTCCCGGTCTTCTTGGACACCACCTTTCCCTGGCTAGCCTTTGTTCCCCTCTCAGGGTTAACGCCAATGAATCGCCTAAAAAAGAGAGAAAGCATATTAGATATTCTGTTGTGATTGAAGATTACTTGTAGTCGATACAGAACCCCCCCTCACATTGTTATTTAGGAATATGCACTGCACAAATATTAATATCAATTTTAGGATATATGTGAGCCTATACCATAACCACAGCTGTAGATGAGTGAATGCTCTAAAACCCATTAAGACAAATTCAGAGAGGAAGACAATGCTAAAGCCTCCCCAACCCCTCTCTCTATTCATGTTTTCTCTCCATCTACGGGACCGTGTATTTACGCTGATGTTTCCTGCTTTCACCCATTTAACATATAGTTACCTGCTCATTACCTATCTTCTCTGCATCCTGGGGTCACACTGGTGCTTCTTGCCTTTACCCAATCAACATATCTTTACCTGCACATTACCTACCTTCTCTGCATAGTGTGGTCACGCTGGTGCTTTCTACCTTTACCCATTCAACATATCTTTACCTGCACATTACCTACCTTCTCTATATCCTGGAGTCAAGCTGGTGTTTCCTGCCTTTACTCATTCAACATATCTTTACCTGCACATTACCTACCTTCTCTGTATCCTGGCGTCTAGCTGGTGTTTCCTGCCTTCACCCATTCAACATATCTTTACCTGCACATTACCTACCTTCCCTGCATCCTTGGGTCACACTGGTGCTTCTTTCTTTCACCATACAACATATCTTCACCTGCACATACCTACCTTGTCTGCATGGCCTCGACCACACCTGCGCTTCCTTCTTTCACCCATTCAACATACCTTCACCCGCACATTACCTACCTTCCCTGCATAGTGGGGTCACACTGGTGCTTCCTGCCTTTACCCATTCAACATATCTTCACCCGCACATTACCTACTTGCTCTGCATTCTCGGGTCAAGCTGGTGCTTCCTGCCATCATCCAGTCAACATGTCTTTACCTGCAAATTATCTACTTTTTCTGCATCCTGGGGTCAAACAGGTGCTTCCTTCTTTGACCCAGTCAACATATCTTTACCTGCACATTACCTACCTTCTCTGTATCCTAGAGTCAAACTGGTGCTTCGGTCCCTAATAAGAAGGTCCACAAAGGAACAGAAGAGTCATTGATTTAAGGCACACAATTGGGGAAATGACAAGTCAAATTCCTGAACAGAGGTGAGAAATATAAAATAAAATATCCTAACAGTATTTTAACAGTATCAAGAGGATTTACCTTTGAACAAATTCCAATGTCCGAGGACCTTCCTCTTGGTATTCCAAGTTGAACACATAGTATGTGGCAAGAAGGGCAGCAAGCCCTGAGATTAAGCTAGGTTGGACGCCTTTGCAGATGACATCACCTTCCATGCTGATCATCCAACGTTTTATTGTGACTTTGTCACCAGCAACTGGTACAGTCAAGAAATGCAGTTTATTTTCCTAAACAGTATCCAATATGGGTAGCATTTTAAAAGTATTTGGAATGGCCACCTCACTCGCTCTCTCTTTCCTCTGTTTACATCTAGTCTCCTAAGGCAGTGGTTCTCAAATGGGGATACGCGTACTCCTGGGGGTACTTGAAGGTATGCCAAGGGGTACGTGAGATTTTTTTTAAATATTCTAAAAATAGCAACAATTCAAAAATCCTTTATAAATATATTTATTGAATAATACTTCGACAAAATATGAATGTAAGTTCATAAACTGAACAACTAATCAAGTAGGCTATTCCATTCATTACCATAAAGCCAGAGTTTCCCCCATGCCATGATGGTTTGACCCTACCTGGCGGTGCCACACGGCACCAACTGTCAATCAACTATCCATGTAGAAAACAATGGAGGCTTGGTTAAAGCGTAGTGGACATGTTCCATAAATATTGATGTTAAAGATTTCTTTTTTTGTGAAGAAATGTTGAGAATGAAGTTCATGAATCCAGATGGATCTCTATTACAATCCCCAAAGAGGGCACTTTAAGTTGATTACTTCTATGTGTAAAAATCTTTATTTATAATTGAATCACTTGGTTATTTTTCAACAAGTTTTTAGTTATTTTTATATCTTTTTTTCCAAATAGTTCAAGAAAGACCACAACAAATGAGCAATATTTTGCACTGTTATACAATTTAATAAATCAGAAACTGATGACATAGTGCTGTATTTTACTTCTTTATCTCTTTTTTTCAACCAAAAATGCTTTGCTCTGATTAGGGGGTACTTGAATTTAAAAAATGTTCACAGGGGTACATCACTGAAAAAAGGTTGAGAACCACTGTCCTAAGGCAGTGGTTCTCAACCTTTTTTCAGTGCTGTGAACATTTTTTTAATGCAAGTAGACCTCCATGTCTTCATAACAGGAATATCCTGAATCCTCAAGTTGCATATCACAATAGTCATCATCAGTGTTAATAACACAAGAGCTGCTTGGATTTGCTGTTGATCAATTCAAACTTCGTTCAGTGTAGCCGTAGTGCTTCCTTGACACGTGCGATGTGAAAGTAGACTTAACTGTAAATCTTTTTTCACATTGACTGAAGGGGCACGTAACTGTCCTACCTTCGGTAATATGACTTTTCAAATGCAGGAGAAAGGCTCGTATATCATCGCACTTCGCGCTACATGAGACAATATTACAAGGTAAACCTTCTGCGCTATACATATCAGTCCTACTCTTGCCATATTTATGACAACGGCTGTGAGTTTTGAAGGCTGAGAAGTTGGAAAAAACTCTTGTGCATTTAGGGAAAGAACACTTAAACGATGCATTAGGCATACAACTATGACTTCGCATGTGTCTAACATACGCAAATACATTGCTGCAAGTCGTAGCACATATGTTGCAAGTTATCATCTTTTATGATGACTATGACAAAAAAGAAGAAAACTTAGCTAGCTAGCATGCGGCGGTACACGCGCGTGGTCAACGATAGTGTCTGTGATGCTGACTGTGACGCTATGTCATTTCGGACTTTATAAATATATATATAAAGTAATTCAAACAGAAAATGACACATCAAGGTACAAGTGACTCTTACCTTGTTATCAAAAACACACGATGCAGTAGGATGGATTTAGCAGGGTCGGCCAGGTGAAATGAAGCTCGGTTGGACGAATTGTGGGCGGACCCAAGAAACAAGTCTGAAAAATACTGAATTACACTGTAGGTTTTACAGTAACTTACTGCTGGTCGATATTTTTTGAAAAATGCAACAAAATTTACAGTACTTAACTGCATTTAAGAAGAACATGATAGGTTGATTGGCAACACTAAATTGGCCCTAGTGTGTGAATGTGAGTGTGAATGTTGTCTGTCTATCTGTGTTGGCCCTGCGATGAGGTGGCGACTTGTCCAGGGTGTAACCCGCCTTCCGCCTGATTGTAGCTGAGATAGGCTCCAGCGCCCCCCGCGACCCCGAAGGGAATAAGCGGTAGAAAATGGATGGATGGATGGATGGAGTATATAACTGTAATTTTATTTTTTATTTTTACAGTAATTTTTTACAGTGAAGGTCATGGGTGTCAAACTCTGGCCCGTGGGCCAAATTTGGCCCAACGTGTAATTTGACTTGGCCCTTGAGGCAATATCAAATTAACACTAAAGCTGGACCTTCGATTATACATTGCGGCAGTGCCGCTACTTCTAATACTTGCCAACCCTCCCGGGAGTGACTCCAGCACTCCTCCCGAATTTTTTTTTTTTTTCCAGCTAGTCAAACGAGTGCCAGCCCAGTTTCATGTCAGTGCAGCTTCTGCACCCACACACAATTGAATGCAACGCATACTTCATCAACAGCGATACAGGTTACACTGACGGTAGCCAAATAAAAAACTTTAACACTTTTAGAAATATACGCCACACTGTGAATCCACACCAAACAAGAATGACAAACACATTTCGGGAGAACATCCGCACCGTAACACAACATAAACACAACACAACAAATACCCAGAACCCTTTGTAGCACTAAATCTTCCGAGACGCTACAAGGTGTGTGTGTGTGGGGGGGGGCGGGGGGGGGGGGAGGTTTGGTGGTAGCGGGGGTGTATTTTGTAGCGTCCCGAAAGAGTTAGTGCTGCAAAAGATTCTGGGTATTTGTTCTTTTGTGTTTATGTTGTGTTACGGTGCGGATGTTCTCCCGAAAAGTGTTTTTTATTTTTGTTTGGTGTGGGTTCACAGTGTGGCGTATATTTCTAACAGTGTTAAAGTTTTTTATACTGGCACCCTCAGTGTAACCTGTATCGCTGTTGATGAAGTATGCGTTGCATTCATTTGTGCATGCGTGCTGTAGCTGCACATATCTTGTGACTGGGTCTGAATGATGTTAGAATTGGGTGTACGAGATATGACTGTTGAACATCTTGTTCGATAATGAAAGTTGCCTCAGCTCAAAGCCTGAGCCCCGACATTAAAGAACTAGCATCTAAAAAAAGATGCCAGGTATCTGGCTTGGGCACATCAAACTGAGCAGTTTAAAGTCCTGAATGGTTGTTTTATTCATTGTTATTTTATTTTCAAATTTATTAGCCTGTGGATAAAGTTAATGTTGATATTTACCTCAGAAGGCTGCAAATAGAAAAGAGGCATTCAATTTGTATTTAAATTATATTTGATATGCAATTGATATTTTTTAATTATTATTATTATTATTTGAAACTCCATTTTGCATGTCACTATAAAGTTATATAAGCCTTGCTTGTTCAATATTCAATGCAAAACTTGTTTGGGTCCCTATTAAAAGGTTAATTTGTTCAACCTTGGCCCGCGGCTTTGTTCAGTTTTAAACTTTGGCCCACTCTGTATTTGAGTTTGACACCCCTGGTGAAGGTGAAGCTCTGTCATCCTGGAGGCCACGGGGAAGACCCAGGACACATTGGGAACACTATGTCTCCCGGCTGGCCTGGGAACGCCTCGGGATCCCCTGAGAAAAGGTCCTAGGTGAGGGATCAGACAAAGAGCAGCTCAAAGACCTTTATGAAAAGTACAAATCGAGGACCTAGATTTTTTCTCGCCCAGGCGCAGGTCACCGTGGCTCCCCTGTGGAGCCAGGCGCAGAGGTGGGGCACGATGGCGAGCGACTGGTGGCCGGGCCTGTCTCCATGGGGCCCTGCCGGGCTCATTTCGAAGAGGCAACGTGGGTCAACCCTCCAATGGGCTCACCACTCATGGGACCATTGAGGTCATAGAGGTCGGATGCAGTGTGAACTGGGCGGCAGCCGAAGGCAGGGCACTTGGCAGTCCGATTATCGGCTACATAAGCTCGCTCTTGGGACGTGGAACGTCACCTCGCTGGGAGGGAAAGAGCCTGAGCTGGTGCGCGAGGTGAAGAAGTTCCGGCTAGATATAGTTGGACTCACTTCGACGCACAGCAAGGGCTCTGGAACCTGTTCTCTCAAGAGGGGCTGGACTCTCTTCCACTCTGGCGTTGCAAGCAATGAGAGGCTGGGGTGGCAATTGTTGTTGCTCAAAGCCTGCACGTTGGACCCAGTAGACGAGATGGTAGCTTCCCTCCGCCTTCGGGTTGGGTGACGGGTCCTGACTGTTGTTTGTGTTTACGCACCAAACAGCAGCTCAGAGTACCCACTCTTTTTGGATTCCCTTGAGGGAGTACTGGAGAGTGCTCCCTCGGGTGATTCCCTTGTTCTGTTGGGGGACTTCAATGCTCATGTTGGCAAGGACAGTGAAACCTGGAGAGTCGTGATTGGGAAAAATGGCCACCCGGATCTGAACCCAAGTGGTGCTTTGTTATTGGACTTTTGTGCTCGTCACGGATTGTCCATAACAAACACAATGTTCAAACATAAGGAAGAACTTTAAACATGTCACGAGGGAGGTGCTGGACATTGAGTCTGAGTGGACCATGTTCCGTGCCTCTCTTGTCGAGCCTGCTGATTGGAGCTGTGGCCGCAAGGTGTTTGGTGCCTGTCGTGGCGGTAATCCTAGAACTCGCTGGTGGCCACCAGCAGGGAGGGATGCCGTCAAGCTGAAGAAAGAGCCTATCGGGTCCTTTTGGCTCATGGGACTCCAGAGGCAGCGGGCATACCGACAGGCCAAGCAGTGCCTGGGGAATCTGTGGTGGACTCTCCTATTTCTGGGGCTTAGGTTGCCTAGGTAGTTAAAAAGCTCCTCTGTGGCAAGGCCCCGGTGGTGGATGAGTTCCTTAAGGCTCTGGATACTGTGGGGCTGTCTTGGTTGACAAGACTCTGCAACATCGCGTGAACATTGGGGGTGGTACCTCTGGATTGGCACACCGGGGTGGTGGTTCCTCTCTTTAAGAAGGGGAACCGGAGGGTGTGTTCCAACTATCGTGAAACACACTCCTCAGCCTTCCCGGTAAGGTCTATTCATGTGTACTGGAGAGGAGGAAACTCGGATCCAGGACGAACAGTGTGGTTTTCGTCCTGGTCGTGGAACGGTAGACCAGGTCTATACTCTCGGCAGGGTCCTTGAGTGTGAAGCGACTGGGATGAGAATCAGCACCTCCAAGTCCAACTCCATGGTTCTCGCGCAGGAAAGGGTCGAGTGCCATCTCCAGGTTGGGGAGGAGATCTTGCCCCAAGTGGAAGAGTTCAAGTACCTAGGAGTCTTGTTCACGAGTGAGGATAGAGTGGATCGAGAGATCCACAGGCGATTTGGTGCGGCGTCTTCAGTATTGAGGACGCTATATCGATCCGTTGTGGTGAAGAAGGAGCTGAGCCAGAAGGAAAAGCTCTCAATTTACCGTCGATCTACGTTCCCAGCTTTGGGTTATGACCGAAAGGACAAGCGGCCGAAATGCGTTTCCTCTGCCGGGTGGTGGGTCTCTACCTTAGAGACAGGGTGAGAAGCTCTGTCATCCGGGAGGAACTCAAAGTAAAGCCGCTGCTCCTCCACATTGAGAGGAGCCATGAGGTGGTTCGGGCATCTGCTCAGGATGCCACCCGAACGCCTCTAGGGAGGTGTGGCAGGAGGCCACGGGGAAGACCTAGGACACATTGGAAAGACTATGTCCCCGGCTGGCCTGGGAACGCCTCGGAATACCCCGAGAAGAGCTGGACGAAGTGGCTGGGGAGAGGGAAGTCTGGGATTTTCTGCTCAGGCTGCTGCCCCCGCAACCCGACCTCGGATAAGCGGAAGAAAATGGATGGATTTAGAATGACAGTTATACTGTCAGATTGAGTACAAAAACTAACTAAACCTTACACAATATAATGTTTCTAGTAAAACTCACAAAGATACATATCTCCAGGCATTATTAGCCATTTTGCATGTGTGGTTTAGGAGTTATGTTTAAATAAATAACTGTCAGATTGAGTGTGACAGTAAACTGTCATAGTGAGTAAAACCCTTATTTTGTATTTGCAAACCTTACAAAAACAACTAAATCTAGTTAAACTCACACAGATACAATATTACAGGCATTTTTAGACACAATGCATGTTTGGTTTTAGAGTTATGTTTATATAACTTTCATATTTAGTATGACAGTTATACTGTCATATTGAATAAAAACAACAACTAACTTGTGTCTTTGCAAACCTTACAAAATACAATTTTTCTAGTAAAACTAACTAAGATACATGCTCCAGGCATTATTAGCTATTTTGCATGTGTTGTTTGAGTTATGTTTAAATAACTGTCATATTGAGTGTGACAGTATACTGTCATAAAACCCAATTTTTGTATTTGCAACCCTGATTCTAGTAAAACTCACATATATACAATATTACAGGCAGTTTTGGACATAATGGTTTGGTTTTGGAGTTATGTTTATATAACTTTCATATATAGTATGACAGCTAAACTGTTATATTGAGTAAAAAAACTAACTTGTGTTTGTCATAAAACCCAATTTTTGTATTAGCAAACCATACAACTGATTCTAATAAAACTCACATGGATTCAATATTACAGGCATTTTCAGACATTTTGCATGTTTGGTTTAGGAATCATGTTGGAATCATTTTTATTAATTTGTTCGTATTTTCTCAGAATTTTAGAACATTACTGTCATATTGAGTAAAAAAATAATTTTTGTGTTTGCAAGCCTTAAAAAAAGCATATGTTTCCAGTAAAACTCCCAAAGATGCATTATTTCAGGCATTATTAGCCATTTTTCAGGTGTGGTTTAGGAGTTATGTTTAAATAACTGTCATATTGAGTGTGGCGTTATACTGTCATATTGAGTTAAAAAAATCTAACTTGTGTCTTTGCAAACCTTACAAAAGAAAATGTTTCTAGCAACACTCACAAAGATAATTTTTTTCACGCTATTAGACATGTTTCATGTGTATTTAGGAGTTATAATTAAATAACTTTCATATTGAGTGTTAAAGTTATAATGTCATTATGTGTAAAACCTAATTTTTGTATTTGCAAACCTTACAAAAACAATTGATTCTAGTAAAACTTACATAAATTCAATATTACAGGCATTTTTAGACAATTGACATGTTTGGTTTAAAAATTGTGTTTGAATACATTTGTATTGCTTTTTTCGCATTATCTCAGGATTCTAAGATCATTACTTTCATATTGAGTAAAACACTACTTTTTGTTTTTGCAAACCTTACAAACCCACATGAATACATTATTATAAGCAATTTTAGACATGACACACGTTTGGTTCTGGAGTTATGTTTATATAACTTTTATATTTAGTATGACTGTTATACTGTCATATTGAACTTAAAAAAAACTAGCTTGTGTCTTTTCAAACTTTACAAAAGATCATTTTTCTAGTAAAACTAACAAAGATACATGTCTTCAGGCATTATTACCCATTTTGCATGGGTTGTTTAGGAATTATCTTTAAATACATTTTTATTGCTTTTTTCGCATTATTTAGGATTCTAAAATCCTTACTTTCTTATTGAGGAAAAAACTACTTTTTGTTTTTGCAAACCTTACAAACTCACATAAATACATTATTACAGACATTTTTAGAAACGACACATGTTTGGTTTTGGAGTTATGTTTATATAACTTTCATATTTAGTATGACTGTTATACTGTCATATTGAATAAGAAAAAACTAGCTTGTGTCTTTGCAAACTTTACAAAAGATAATTTTTCTAGTAAAACTAACAAAGATACATGTCTCCAGGCATTATTACCCATTTTGCATGGGTTGTTTAGGAATTATGTTTAAATACATTTTTATTGCTTTTTTCGCATTATCTCAGGATTCTAAAATCCTTACTTTCATATTGAGGAAAACACTACTTTTTGTTTTGCAAACCTTACAAACTCACATAAATACATTATTACAGGCATTTTTAGACACAACACATGTTTGGTTTTGGAGTTATGTTTTGATAACTTTCATATTTAGTAGGACTGTTATACTGTCATATTTAATTTTAAAAAACTAGCTTGTGTCTTTGCGAACTTTACAAAATATAATTTTTCTAGTAAAACTAACAAAGATACATGTGTCCAGGCATTATTACCCATTTTGCATGGGTTGTTTAGGAATTATGTTTAAATACATTTTTATTGCTTTTTTTGCATTATCTCAGGATTCCAAGATCATTACTTTCATATTGAGTAAAAAACTACTTTTTGTTTTTGCAAACCTTACAAACTCACATAAATACATTATTATAGACATTTTTAGACATGACACATGTTTGGTTTTGGAGTTATGTTTATATAACTTTCATATTTAGTATGATTGTTATACTGTCATATTGAATAAAAAAAAACTAGCTTGTGTCTTTGCAAACATTACAAAAGATCATTTTTCTAGTAAAACTAACAAAGATACATGTCTCCAGGCATTATTACCCATTTTGCATGGGTTGTTTAGGAATTATGTTTAAAGAAATATGTATTGCTTTTTTCGCATTATCTCAGGATTCTAAGATCATTACTTTCATATTGAGTAAAAAACTACTTTTTGTTTTTGCAAACCTTACAAACTCACATAAATACATTATTACAGGCAATTTTAGACATGACACATGTTTGGTTTTGGAGTTATGTTTATATAACTTTTATATTTAATATGACTGTTATACTGTCATATTAATTAAAAAAAACTAGCTTGTGTCTTTGCAAACTTTACAAAAGATACATTTTTCTAGTAAAACTAACAAACATGCATGTCTCCAGGCATTATTACCCATTTTGCATGGGTTGTTTAGGAATTATGTTTAAATACATTTTTATTGCTTTTTTCGCATTATCTCAGGATTTTAAGATCATTACTTTCATATTGAGTAAAAAACTACTTTTTGTTTTTGCAAACCTTACAAACTCACATTAATACATTATTACAGGCATTTTTAGACATGACACATGTTTGGTTTTGGAGTTATGTTTATATAACTTTTATATTTAGTATGACTGTTATACTGTCATATTGAATAAAAAACAACTAGCTCGTGTCTTTGCAAACTTTACAAAAGATCATTTTTCTAGTAAAACTAACAAAGATACATGTCTCCAGGCATTATTACCCATTTTGCCTGGGTTGTTTAGGAGTTATGTTTAAATAATTTTTTATTGCTTTTTTCGCATTATCTCAGGATTCTAAGATCATTACTTTCATATTGAGTAAAAAACTAGTTTTTGTTTTTGCAAACCTTACAAACTCACATTAATACATTATTACAGGCATTTTTAGACATGACACATGTTTGGTTTTGGAGTTATGTTTATATAACTTTCATATTTAATATGACTGTTATACTGTCATATTGAATTAAAAAAAACTGGCTTGTGTCTTTGCAAACTTTACATAAGATCATTTTTCCAGTAAAACTAACAAAGATACATGTTTCCAGGCATTATTAGCCATTTTGCATATGTTGTTTAGGAGTAATGTTTAAATACATTTTTATTGCTTTTTTCGCATTATCTCAGGATTTTAAGAACATTACAGTCATATTGAGGAAAAAAACTACTTTTTGTGTTTGCAAGATTTAAAAAAGCATGTGTTTCGAGTAAAACGGCCAAGGATGCATTATTTCAGGCATTATTAGCCATTTTTCATGTGTGGTTTGAGTTATGGTTAAATAACTGTCATATACTGTCAGTTATGACATAGTAAGTAAAACCTAATTTATGTATTTGCAAACCTTACAAAATCATTTAAATCTAGTAAAACTCACATGGATTCAATATTACAGACATTTTTAGACATTTTGCATGTTTGGTTTAGGAATTATGTTGGAATCATTTTTATTAATTTGTTCGTATTTTCTCAGAATTTTAGAACATTACTGTCATATTGAGTAAAAAAATAATTTTTGTGTTTGCAAGCCTTAAAAAAGCATATGTTTCGAGTAAAACTTACAAGAATGCATTATTTCAGGCATTGTTAATCATTTTTCATGTGTAGTTTAAGAGTTATGTTTAAATAACTGTCATATTGAGTGTGGCAGTTATACTGTCATATTGAGTAAAAAAAACTAACCTGTCTTTGCAAACCTTACAAAAGAAAATGTTTCTAGTAACACTCACAAAGATAAATTTTTTCACGCATTATTAGACATGTTTCATGTGTGGTTAGGAGTTATAAATAAATAATTGTCATATTGAGTGTTACAGTTTTAATGTCATTATGTGTAAAACCTAATTTTTGTATTTGCAAACCTTACAAAAACAATTGATTCTAGTAAAACGTATATAGATTCAATATTACAGGCATTTTTAGACATTTTACATGTTTGGTTTAAAATTTGTGTTTGAATACATTTGTATTGCTTTTTTCGAATTATCTCAGGATTCTAAGAACATTACTTTCATATTGAGTAAAAAACTACTTTTTGTTTTTGCAAACCTTACAAACTCACATAAATACATTATTACAGGCATTTTTAGACATGACACATGTTTGGTTTTGGAGTTATGTTTATATAACTTTCATATTTAGTATGACTGTTATACTGTCATATTGAATAAAAAAAACTAGCTTGTGTCTTTGATATCTTTACAAAAGATCATTTTTTTAAACTAACAACGTTACATGTCTCCCTAGGTATTATTAGCCATTTTGCATGTGTTGTTTAGGAGTTAGGTTTAAATACATTTTTATTGCTTTTTTCCCTTTATCTCAGGGTTCTAAGAACATTACAGTCAAGTAAAAAAATACTTTTTGTGTTTGCAAAATGTAAAACTCAGTAAAACTCCCAATGATTCATTATTTCAGGCATTATTAGCCATTTTTTTGTGTGGTTTATGAGTTATGTTTAAATAACTGTCATATTGAGTGTGATTTTGTCATTGTGAGTAAAACCTAATTTTTGTATTTGCAAACCTTACAAAAACAACCGATTCTAGGAAAAGTCACATTGATACAATATTACAGGCATGTTTAGGCATATTGCATGTTTGGTTTTGGAGTTATATTTATATAACCTGCTTTCTGAGCCGCCACCCTTGTGGTTTGCGTGTCCCACTGATCCAGGAACTATGTTGTCCGGGGGCTTCTATGGTCTCCCAAGACAAACAGGTCCTAGGTGAGGGATCAGACAAAGAGCAGCTCAAAGACCTTTATTAAAAGTACAATTGAGGACCTAGATTTTTTCTCGCCGGGACGCAGGTCACCGTGGCTCCCCTGTGGAGCCAGGCCCAGAGGTGTGGCACGATGGCGATTGACGGGCCAGTCCCCATGGGGCCCAGCCGTGCTCAGCTCGAAGAGGCAACGTGGATCCCCCCTCCAGGGCTCACCACTCATGGGCTGGGTCATAGAGGGTGCAGTGTGAGCTGGGCGGCAGCCGAAGGCAGGGCACTTGGTGGTCCGATTATCGGCTACATAAGCTCGCTCTTGGGACATGGAACGTCACCTCGCTGGGAGGGAAGGAGCCTGAGCTGGTGCATGAGGTGGAGACGTTCCCGGCTAGATATAGTTGGACTCACAGCAAGGGCTCTGGAACCTGTTCTCTCAGAGGGGCTGGACTGAGCTGAACTTTCATTACTTGCAACGCCAGAGTGGAAGAGATTCCACACTGGCGTTGCAACTAATGAGAGGCTGGGGTGGCAATTCTTGTTGCCCGCCGGCTCAAAGCCTGCACGTTGGACTTTAAACCCAATAAACGAGATGGTAGCTTCCTTCAGCCTTCGGGTTGGGTGACGGGTCCTGACTGTTGTTTGTGTTTACACACCAAACAGCAGCTCAGAGTACCAACTCTTTTTGGATTCCCTTGAGGGAGTACTGGAGAGTGCTCCCGCGGGTGATTCCCTTGTTCTGCTGGTGGACTTCAACGCTATGTTGGCAACGACAGTGAAACCTGGAGAGTCGTGATTGGGAAAAATGGCCACCCGGATCTGAACCCAAGTGGTGCTTTGTTATTGGAGTTTTGTGCTTGTCACGGATTGTCCATAACAAACACAATGTTCAAACATAAGGGTGTCCATATGTGCACTTGGCACAAGGACACCCTCGGCCGCATGATTGACTTTGTAGTTGTGTCATGGGATTTGCGGCCTCATGTTTTGGACACTCGGTGAAGAGAGGGGCAGAGCTTTCCACCAACCACCACCTGGTGGTGAGCTGGCTCCGATGGTAGGGGAGGATGCCGGTCAGACCTGGCAGGCCCAAACGTATTGTAAGGGTCTGCTGGGAACACCTAGCAGAGTCTCCTGAAGAACTTTCAACATGTCCGGAAGAACTTTGAACATGTCACGAGGGAGGTGCTGGACATTGAGTCTGAGTGGACCATGTTCTGGACCGTTCCTCTCTTGTTGAGCCAGCTGATTGAAGCTGTGGCCGCAAGGTGTTTGGTGCCTGTCGTGGCGGTAATCCACCAGCAGTGAGGGATGCTGTCAAGCTGAAGAAAGAGCCACCGGGTCCTTTTGGCTCATGGGACTCCAGAGGCAGTGGGCATACCGACAGGCCAAGCGAGACCTCCTCAGTCCCACCAACACGTCTTCCTATGAGGAAACAGTGCCTGGGAAGTCTGTGGTGGGCTCTCCTATTTCTGGGGCTGAGGTTGCCAAGGTAGTTAAAAAGCTCCTCGGTGGCAAGGCCCCGGGGGTATGAGCTCCGTCCGGAGTTCCTTAAGGCTCTGGATGCTGTGGGGCAGTCTTGGTTGACAAGACTCTGCAACATTGCGTCTACATCGGGGGCGGTACCTCTGGATTGGCAGACCGGGGTGGTGGTACCTCTCTTTAAGAAGGGGAACCGGAGGGTGTGTTCCAACTATCGTAGATCACACTCCTCAGCCTTCCCGGTAAGGTCTATTCATGTGTAATGGAGAGGAGGAACCTCGGATCCAGGACGAACAGTGTGGTTTTCGTCCTGGTCGTGGAACGGTAGACCAGCTCTATACTCTCGGCAGGGTCCTTGAGTGTGCATGGGAGTTTGCCCAACCAGTCTACATAAGTTTTGTGGACTTGGAGAAGACATTCGACCTTGGTCCCCGGTAAATCCTGTGGGGAGTGCTCAGAGAGTATGGAGTATCGGCATGTCTGATTGTGGCGGGTGTCTCCCTGTATGATCAGTGTCAGAGCTTGGTCCGCATTGCCGGCAGTATGTCGGACCCCTTTCCAGTGAGGGTTGGACTCCGCCAAGGCTGCCCTTTGTCACCGATTCTGTTCATAACTTTAATGGACAGAATATCTAGGCGCAGTCATGGCTTTGAGGATCCCCTCAACGCCATGACTGCGCCTGGTTTGGTGGCTGCAGGATTAGGTCTCTGCTTTTTGCAGATGATGTGGTCCTGATGGCTTCAACTGGCCAAGATCTTCAGCTTTCATTGGATCGGTTCGCAGTGAAGCGACTGGGATGAGAATCAGCACCTCCAAGTCCGAGTCCATGGTTCTCGCCCGGGAAAGGGTGTAGTGCCATCTCGAGGTTGGGAAAGAGATCTTGCCCCAAGTGAAGGAGTTCAAGTACCTAGGAGTCTTGTTCACGAGTGAGGATAGAGTGGATTTTGAGATCTACAGGCGGATCGGTGCGGCGTCTTCAGTAATGAGGACGCTATATCGATCCGTTGTGGTGAAGAAGGTGCTGAGCCAGAAGGAAAAGCTTTCAATTTACCGGTCGATCAACGTTCCCATCCTCACCTATGGTCATGAGCTTTGGGTTATGACCGAAAGGACAAGGTCACGGGTACAAGCGGCCGAAATGAGTTTCCTCCGCCGAGTGGTGGGTCTCTCCCTTAGAGATACGGTGAGAAGCTCTGTCATCTGGGAGGAACTCAGTGTAAAGCCGCTGCTCCTCCACATTGAGAGGAGCCAGATGAGGTGGTTCGGGCATCTGCTCAGGATGCCACCCGAACGCCTCCCTAGGTCCGAACGGCAGGAGGCCATGGGGAAGACCTAGGATACATTGGAAAGACTATGGCCTGGGAACGCCTCGGGATCCCCCGAGAAGAGCTGGACGAAGTGGCTGGGGAGAGGGAAGTCTGGGCTCTCTGCTTAGGCTGCTGCCCCCGCAACCCGACCTCGGATAAGCGGAAGAAAATGGATGGATTTAGTATGACAGTTATACTGTCATATTGAGTGTGACAGTATACTGTCATAAAACCCAATTTTTGTATTTGCAAACCTGATTCTAGTAAAACTCACATCTATACAATATTACAGGCAATTTTGGACATAATGCACGTTTGGTTTTCGAGTTATGTTTATATAACTTTAATATATAGTATGACATCTATACTGTTATAATGAGTAAAAAAACTAACTTGTGTCTGTCATAAAACTCAATTTTTGTATTTGCAAACCTTACAAAAACAAATGATTCTAGTAAAACTCACATGGATTCAATATTACAGGCATTTTTAGACATTTTGCATGTTTGGTTTAGGAATTATGTTGGAATACATTTGTATTGCTTTTTTTCACATTATCTCAGCATTTTAAGAACTTACTGTCATATTGAGTAAAAAAAACTTTTTGTGTTTGCAAGCCTTAAAAAAACAACCGATTCTAGTAAAACTCACATTGATACAATATTACAGGCATGTTTAGACATCTTGCATGTTTGGTTTTGGAGTTATGTTTATATAACCTGCTTTCTGAGCCGCCACCTTTGTGGTTTGCGTGTCCCACTGATTCTAGGAGCTATGTTGTCCGGGGGCTTCTATGCCCCCTGGTAGGGTCCCCCAAGACAAACAGGTCCTAGGTGAGGAATCAGACAAAGAGCAGCTCAAAGACCTTTATGAAAAGTACAAATCGAGGACCTAGATATTTTCTCGCCCGGACGCGGGTCACCGTGGCTCCCCTGTGGAGCCAGGCCCAGAGGTGGGGCACGATGGCGAGCGACTGGTGCCCATGGGGCCCAGCTCGAAGAGGCAACGTGGGCCCCCCCTGCAATAGGCTCACCACTCATGGGCTGGGTCATAGAGGTCGGGTGCAGTGTTAGCTGGGCGGAAGCCGAAGGCAGGGCACTTGGCGGTCCGATTATCGGCTACATAAGCTCGCTCTTGGGACGTGGAACGTCACCTCGCGAGGTGGAGAAGTTCCCGGCTAGATAAAGCTGGACTCACTTCGACGCACAGCAAGGGCTCTGGAACCTGTTCTCTCAAGAGGGGTTGGACTCTCTTCCACTCTGGCGTTGCAAGTAATGAGAGGCTGGGTTGGCAATTCTTGTTGCCCCCCGGCTCAAAGCCTGCACGTTGGACTTAACCCAGAAGACGAGATGGTAACTTCCCTCCACTTTTGGGTTGGGTGACGGGTCCTGACTGTTGTTGGTGTTTACGCACCAAACAGCAGCTCAGAGTACCCACTCTTTTTGGATTCCCTTGAGAGTGCTCCCTCGGGTGATTCCTTTGTTCTGCTGGGGGTCTTCAACGCTGATGTTGGCAACGACTTTGAAACCTGGAGAGTCGTGATTGGGAAAAATGGCCACCCAGATCTGAACCCAAGTGGTGCTTTATTATTGGACTTTTGTGCTCGTCACGGATTGTCCATAACAAACACAATGTTCAAACATAAGGGTGTCCATATGTGCACTTGGCACCAGGACACCCTCGGCCGCAGTTCCATTATTGACTTTGTAGTTGTGTCATGGGATTTGCGGCCTCATGTTTTGGACACTCGGGTGAAGAGAGGGGCGAGCTTTCTACCGATCACCACCTGGTGAGCTGGCTCCGATGGTGGGGTAGGATCCCGGACAGACCTGGCAGGCCCAAACGCATTGTGAGAGTCTTTTGGGAATGCCTAGCAGTGTCCTGTCAGAGAGAGTTTCTTTTTCTACCTCCGGAGGAACTTTGAACATGTCACAAAGGAGGTGCTGGACATTGAGTCTGAATGGATCATGTTCCGTGCCTCTCTTGTCAAGCCAGCTGATTGGAGCTGTGGCCGCAAGGTGTTTGGTGCCTGTCGTGGCGGTAATCCTAGAACCCGCTGGTGGCCACCAGCAGTGCGGGATGCCGTCAAGCTGAAGAAAGAGCTTATCTGGTCCTTTTGGCTCATGGGACTCCAGAGGCAGCGGGCATACCGACAGGCCAAGCAGTGCCTGGGGAGTCTGTGGTGGGCTCTCCTATTTCTGGGGCTGAGGTTGCCAAGGTAGTTAAAAAGCTCCTCGGTGGCAAGGCCGCGGGGGTGGATGAGCTCCGTCCGGAGTTCCTTAAGGCTCTGGATGCTGTGGGGCTGTTTTAGTTGACAAGACTCTGCAACATCGCATGGACATCAGGGGCGGTACCTCTGGATTGGCAGACCGGGGTGGTGGTTCCTCTCTTTAAGAAGGGGAACCGGAGGGTGTGTTCCAACTATCGTAGATCACACTCCTCAGCCTTCCCGGTAAGGTCTATTCATGTGTACTGGAGAGGAGGAACCTCGGATCCAGGACGAACAGTGTGGTTTTCGTCCTGGTCGTGGAACGGTAGACCAGCTCTATACTCTCGGCAGGGTCCTTGAGTGTGCATGGGAGTTTGTCCAACCAGTCTACATGTGCTTTGTGGACTTGGAGAAGACATTCGACCGTGGCCACCCCGGGAAGTCCTGTGGGGAGTGCTCAGAGAGTATGGGGTATCGGCATGTCTGATTGTGGCGGGTCGCTCCCTGTATGATCAGTGTCAGAGCTTGGTCCGCATTGCCAGCAGTATGTCGGACCCCTTTCCAGTGAGGGTTGGACCGGAGTCCAACCCTCGTGTTGGCTGCCCTTAGTCACCAAATGTGTTCATAAATTTTATGGACAGAATTTCTAGGCGCAGTCATGGCGTTGAGGGGATCCGGTTTGGTGGCTGCAGGATTAGGTCTCTCCTTTTTGCAGATGATGTGGTCCTTATGGCTTTAACTGGCCAGGATCTTCAGCTCTCATTGGATTGGTTCGCAGCCGAGTGTGAAGCGACTGGGATGAGAATCAGCACCTCCAAGTCCGAGGTTCTCGCCCGGGAAAGGGTGGAGTGCCATTTCGAGGTTGGGCAGGAGATCTTGCCCCAAGTGGATGAGTTCAAGTACCTGGAGTCTTGTTCATGAGTGAGGGAAGAGTGGATCGTGAGATGCACAGGCTGGCGGCCGAAATGAGTTTTCTCCGCTGGGTGGCGGGTCTCTCCCTTACTGTAAGAATTTTCACCGTTTAATTACAGTAACCTACTGGCAGCTAACGGTTCCAGTATAAAACTGTTTTTCTACAGCACACATACTGTGATTTATCACTACACTTTATTACTGTAAAAAGTATCACAGTACTGTGCTGTATCAAATATACGCTTCACAGCATAATACTGTCATCTGTTTAGCGGCATTACACTGTTATTTTAGTGTATCTACTGTAATATCCATTAACAGTTAATTACAGTAAAATAATTGTAAGCACTATAGACTGAGCTTTACAGTATAATGCCACTAGAAGTTAATGAGTTGAACTTTTAATTTTTCAAAATCAAAATCCCTGCAATCTGCTGGCATAAAAATGACTGGAGAAATGGCCTTGCAAGATTATGTTTTTATTAACCAATTATTTTAAAGTGCATCAAATACATTCAATGTACATTTAGTGCATTCTTCTTATTTTCAGTAAAGCATTTTAACATGTATAACATGTCCACTTAATTTCTAACTGGAGACAAAACACTGAACACGAGTCCAGTGTTTAGTTGTCGGCTACATAAAGCCCCACTCAAAGTCTGTGAGATGTTTTATAAGGGTGGCTACGTGAGGATTTACAGTTGCTGCCTTTTTCTGGACCAGCTTCCCGGTCTTCTTGGACACCACCTTTCCCTGGCTAGCCTTTGTTCCCCTCTCAGGGTTAACGCCAATGAATCGCCTAAAAAAGAGAGAAAGCATATTAGATATTCTGTTGTGATTGAAGATTACTTGTAGTCGATACAGAACCCCCCCTCACATTGTTATTTAGGAATATGCACTGCACAAATATTAATATCAATTTTAGGATATATGTGAGCCTATACCATAACCACAGCTGTAGATGAGTGAATGCTCTAAAACCCATTAAGACAAATTCAGAGAGGAAGACAATGCTAAAGCCTCCCCAACCCCTCTCTCTATTCATGTTTTCTCTCCATCTACGGGACCGTGTATTTACGCTGATGTTTCCTGCTTTCACCCATTTAACATATAGTTACCTGCTCATTACCTATCTTCTCTGCATCCTGGGGTCACACTGGTGCTTCTTGCCTTTACCCAATCAACATATCTTTACCTGCACATTACCTACCTTCTCTGCATAGTGTGGTCACGCTGGTGCTTTCTACCTTTACCCATTCAACATATCTTTACCTGCACATTACCTACCTTCTCTATATCCTGGAGTCAAGCTGGTGTTTCCTGCCTTTACTCATTCAACATATCTTTACCTGCACATTACCTACCTTCTCTGTATCCTGGCGTCTAGCTGGTGTTTCCTGCCTTCACCCATTCAACATATCTTTACCTGCACATTACCTACCTTCCCTGCATCCTTGGGTCACATTGGTGCTTCTTTCTTTCACCATACAACATATCTTCACCTGCACATACCTACCTTGTCTGCATGGCCTCGACCACACCTGCGCTTCCTTCTTTCACCCATTCAACATACCTTCACCCGCACATTACCTACCTTCCCTGCATAGTGGGGTCACACTGGTGCTTCCTGCCTTTACCCATTCAACATATCTTCACCCGCACATTACCTACTTGCTCTGCATTCTCGGGTCAAGCTGGTGCTTCCTGCCATCATCCAGTCAACATGTCTTTACCTGCAAATTATCTACTTTTTCTGCATCCTGGGGTCAAACAGGTGCTTCCTTCTTTGACCCAGTCAACATATCTTTACCTGCACATTACCTACCTTCTCTGTATCCTAGAGTCAAACTGGTGCTTCGGTCCCTAATAAGAAGGTCCACAAAGGAACAGAAGAGTCATTGATTTAAGGCACACAATTGGGGAAATGACAAGTCAAATTCCTGAACAGAGGTGAGAAATATAAAATAAAATATCCTAACAGTATTTTAACAGTATCAAGAGGATTTACCTTTGAACAAATTCCAATGTCCGAGGACCTTCCTCTTGGTATTCCAAGTTGAACACATAGTATGTGGCAAGAAGGGCAGCAAGCCCTGAGATTAAGCTAGGTTGGACGCCTTTGCAGATGACATCACCTTCCATGCTGATCATCCAACGTTTTATTGTGACTTTGTCACCAGCAACTGGTACAGTCAAGAAATGCAGTTTATTTTCCTAAACAGTATCCAATATGGGTAGCATTTTAAAAGTATTTGGAATGGCCACCTCACTCGCTCTCTCTTTCCTCTGTTTACATCTAGTCTCCTAAGGCAGTGGTTCTCAAATGGGGGTACGCGTACTCCTGGGGGTACTTGAAGGTATGCCAAGGGGTACGTGAGATTTTTTTTAAATATTCTAAAAATAGCAACAATTCAAAAATCCTTTATAAATATATTTATTGAATAATACTTCGACAAAATATGAATGTAAGTTCATAAACTGAACAACTAATCAAGTAGGCTATTCCATTCATTACCATAAAGCCAGAGTTTCCCCCATGCCATGATGGTTTGACCCTACCTGGCGGTGCCACACGGCACCAACTGTCAATCAACTATCCATGTAGAAAACAATGGAGGCTTGGTTAAAGCGTAGTGGACATGTTCCATAAATATTGATGTTAAAGATTTCTTTTTTTGTGAAGAAATGTTGAGAATGAAGTTCATGAATCCAGATGGATCTCTATTACAATCCCCAAAGAGGGCACTTTAAGTTGATTACTTCTATGTGTAAAAATCTTTATTTATAATTGAATCACTTGGTTATTTTTCAACAAGTTTTTAGTTATTTTTATATCTTTTTTTCCAAATAGTTCAAGAAAGACCACAACAAATGAGCAATATTTTGCACTGTTATACAATTTAATAAATCAGAAACTGATGACATAGTGCTGTATTTTACTTCTTTATCTCTTTTTTTCAACCAAAAATGCTTTGCTCTGATTAGGGGGTACTTGAATTTAAAAAATGTTCACAGGGGTACATCACTGAAAAAAGGTTGAGAACCACTGTCCTAAGGCAGTGGTTCTCAACCTTTTTTCAGTGCTGTGAACATTTTTTTAATGCAAGTAGACCTCCATGTCTTCATAACAGGAATATCCTGAATCCTCAAGTTGCATATCACAATAGTCATCATCAGTGTTAATAACACAAGAGCTGCTTGGATTTGCTGTTGATCAATTCAAACTTCGTTCAGTGTAGCCGTAGTGCTTCCTTGACACGTGCGATGTGAAAGTAGACTTAACTGTAAATCTTTTTTCACATTGACTGAAGGGGCACGTAACTGTCCTACCTTCGGTAATATGACTTTTCAAATGCAGGAGAAAGGCTCGTATATCATCGCACTTCGCGCTACATGAGACAATATTACAAGGTAAACCTTCTGCGCTATACATATCAGTCCTACTCTTGCCATATTTATGACAACGGCTGTGAGTTTTGAAGGCTGAGAAGTTGGAAAAAACTCTTGTGCATTTAGGGAAAGAACACTTAAACGATGCATTAGGCATACAACTATGACTTCGCATGTGTCTAACATACGCAAATACATTGCTGCAAGTCGTAGCACATATGTTGCAAGTTATCATCTTTTATGATGACTATGACAAAAAAGAAGAAAACTTAGCTAGCTAGCATGCGGCGGTACACGCGCGTGGTCAACGATAGTGTCTGTGATGCTGACTGTGACGCTATGTCATTTCGGACTTTATAAATATATATATAAAGTAATTCAAACAGAAAATGACACATCAAGGTACAAGTGACTCTTACCTTGTTATCAAAAACACACGATGCAGTAGGATGGATTTAGCAGGGTCGGCCAGGTGAAATGAAGCTCGGTTGGACGAATTGTGGGCGGACCCAAGAAACAAGTCTGAAAAATACTGAATTACACTGTAGGTTTTACAGTAACTTACTGCTGGTCGATATTTTTTGAAAAATGCAACAAAATTTACAGTACTTAACTGCATTTAAGAAGAACATGATAGGTTGATTGGCAACACTAAATTGGCCCTAGTGTGTGAATGTGAGTGTGAATGTTGTCTGTCTATCTGTGTTGGCCCTGCGATGAGGTGGCGACTTGTCCAGGGTGTACCCCGCCTTCCGCCTGATTGTAGCTGAGATAGGCTCCAGCGCCCCCCGCGACCCCGAAGGGAATAAGCGGTAGAAAATGGATGGATGGATGGAGTATATAACTGTAATTTTATTTTTTATTTTTACAGTAATTTTTTACAGTGAAGGTCATGGGTGTCAAACTCTGGCCCGTGGGCCAAATTTGGCCCAACGTGTAATTTGACTTGGCCCTTGAGGCAATATCAAATTAACACTAAAGCTGGACCTTCGATTATACATTGCGGCAGTGCCGCTACTTCTAATACTTGCCAACCCTCCCGGGAGTGACTCCAGCACTCCTCCCGAATTTTTTTTTTTTTTCCAGCTAGTCAAACGAGTGCCAGCCCAGTTTCATGTCAGTGCAGCTTCTGCACCCACACACAATTGAATGCAACGCATACTTCATCAACAGCGATACAGGTTACACTGACGGTAGCCAAATAAAAAACTTTAACACTTTTAGAAATATACGCCACACTGTGAATCCACACCAAACAAGAATGACAAACACATTTCGGGAGAACATCCGCACCGTAACACAACATAAACACAACACAACAAATACCCAGAACCCTTTGTAGCACTAAATCTTCCGAGACGCTACAAGGTGTGTGTGTGTGGGGGGGGGAGGTTTGGTGGTAGCGGGGGTGTATTTTGTAGCGTCCCGAAAGAGTTAGTGCTGCAAAAGATTCTGGGTATTTGTTCTTTTGTGTTTATGTTGTGTTACGGTGCGGATGTTCTCCCGAAAAGTGTTTTTTATTTTTGTTTGGTGTGGGTTCACAGTGTGGCGTATATTTCTAACAGTGTTAAAGTTTTTTATACTGGCACCCTCAGTGTAACCTGTATCGCTGTTGATGAAGTATGCGTTGCATTCATTTGTGCATGCGTGCTGTAGCTGCACATATCTTGTGACTGGGTCTGAATGATGTTAGAATTGGGTGTACGAGATATGACTGTTGAACATCTTGTTCGATAATGAAAGTTGCCTCAGCTCAAAGCCTGAGCCCCGACATTAAAGAACTAGCATCTAAAAAAAGATGCCAGGTATCTGGCTTGGGCACATCAAATTAGATCAGTGTGTTGCAAACTGAGCAGTTTAAAGTCCTGAATGGTTGTTTTATTCATTGTTATTTTATTTTCAAATTTATTAGCCTGTGGATAAAGTTAATGTTGATATTTACCTCAGAAGGCTGCAAATAGAAAAGAGGCATTCAATTTGTATTTAAATTATATTTGATATGCAATTGATATTTTTTAATTATTATTATTATTATTTGAAACTCCATTTCGCATGTCACTATAAAGTTATATAAGCCTTGCTTGTTCAATATTCAATGCAAAACTTGTTTGGGTCCCTATTAAAAGGTTAATTTGTTCAACCTTGGCCCGCGGCTTTGTTCAGTTTTAAACTTTGGCCCACTCTGTATTTGAGTTTGACACCCCTGGTGAAGGTGAAGCTCTGTCATCCTGGAGGCCACGGGGAAGACCCAGGACACATTGGGAACACTATGTCTCCCGGCTGGCCTGGGAACGCCTCGGGATCCCCTGAGAAAAGGTCCTAGGTGAGGGATCAGACAAAGAGCAGCTCAAAGACCTTTATGAAAAGTACAAATCGAGGACCTAGATTTTTTCTCGCCCAGGCGCAGGTCACCGTGGCTCCCCTGTGGAGCCAGGCGCAGAGGTGGGGCACGATGGCGAGCGACTGGTGGCCGGGCCTGTCTCCATGGGGCCCTGCCGGGCTCATTTCGAAGAGGCAACGTGGGTCAACCCTCCAATGGGCTCACCACTCATGGGCCCATTGAGGTCATAGAGGTCGGATGCAGTGTGAACTGGGCGGCAGCCGAAGGCAGGGCACTTGGCAGTCCGATTATCGGCTACATAAGCTCGCTCTTGGGACGTGGCACGTCACCTCGCTGGGAGGGAAAGAGCCTGAGCTGGTGCGCGAGGTGAAGAAGTTCCGGCTAGATATAGTTGGACTCACTTCGACGCACAGCAAGGGCTCTGGAACCTGTTCTCTCAAGAGGGGCTGGACTCTCTTCCACTCTGGCGTTGCAAGCAATGAGAGGCTGGGGTGGCAATTGTTGTTGCTCAAAGCCTGCACGTTGGACCCAGTAGACGAGATGGTAGCTTCCCTCCGCCTTCGGGTTGGGTGACGGGTCCTGACTGTTGTTTGTGTTTACGCACCAAACAGCAGCTCAGAGTACCCACTCTTTTTGGATTCCCTTGAGGGAGTACTGGAGAGTGCTCCCTCGGGTGATTCCCTTGTTCTGTTGGGGGACTTCAATGCTCATGTTGGCAAGGACAGTGAAACCTGGAGAGTCGTGATTGGGAAAAATGGCCACCCGGATCTGAACCCAAGTGGTGCTTTGTTATTGGACTTTTGTGCTCGTCACGGATTGTCCATAACAAACACAATGTTCAAACATAAGGAAGAACTTTAAACATGTCACGAGGGAGGTGCTGGACATTGAGTCTGAGTGGACCATGTTCCGTGCCTCTCTTGTCGAGCCTGCTGATTGGAGCTGTGGCCGCAAGGTGTTTGGTGCCTGTCGTGGCGGTAATCCTAGAACTCGCTGGTGGCCACCAGCAGGGAGGGATGCCGTCAAGCTGAAGAAATAGCCTATCGGGTCCTTTTGGCTCATGGGACTCCAGAGGCAGCGGGCATACCGACAGGCCAAGCAGTGCCTGGGGAGTCTGTGGTGGACTCTCCTATTTCTGGGGCTTAGGTTGCCTAGGTAGTTAAAAAGCTCCTCTGTGGCAAGGCCCCGGTGGTGGATGAGTTCCTTAAGGCTCTGGATACTGTGGGGCTGTCTTGGTTGACAAGACTCTGCAACATCGCGTGAACATTGGGGGTGGTACCTCTGGATTGGCACACCGGGGTGGTGGTTCCTCTCTTTAAGAAGGGGAACCGGAGGGTGTGTTCCAACTATCGTGAAACACACTCCTCAGCCTTCCCGGTAAGGTCTATTCATGTGTACTGGGGAAACTCGGATCCAGGACGAACAGTGTGGTTTTCGTCCTGGTCGTGGAACGGTAGACCAGGTCTATACTCTCGGCAGGGTCCTTGAGTGTGAAGCGACTGGGATGAGAATCAGCACCTCCAAGTCCAAGTCCATGGTTTCGCGCAGGAAAGGGTCGAGTGCCATCTCCAGGTTGGGGAGGAGATCTTGCCCCAAGTGGAGGAGTTCAAGTACCTAGGAGTCTTGTTCACGAGTGAGGATAGAGTGGATCGAGAGATCCACAGGCGATTTGGTGCGGCGTCTTCAGTATTGAGGACGCTATATCGATCCGTTGTGGTGAAGAAGGAGCTGAGCCAGAAGGAAAAGCTCTCAATTTACCGTCGATCTACGTTCCCAGCTTTGGGTTATGACCGAAAGGACAAGCGGCCGAAATGCGTTTCCTCTGCCGGGTGGTGGGTCTCTACCTTAGAGACAGGGTGAGAAGCTCTGTCATCCGGGAGGAACTCAAAGTAAAGCCGCTGCTCCTCCACATTGAGAGGAGCCATGAGGTGGTTCGGGCATCTGCTCAGGATGCCACCCGAACGCCTCTAGGGAGGTGTGGCAGGAGGCCACGGGGAAGACCTAGGACACATTGGAAAGACTATGTCCCCGGCTGGCCTGGGAACGCCTCGGAATACCCCGAGAAGAGCTGGACAAAGTGGCTGGGGACAGGGAAGTCTGGGATTTTCTGCTCAGGCTGCTGCCCCCGCAACCCGACCTCGGATAAGCGGAAGAAAATGGATGGATTTAGAATGACAGTTATACTGTCAGATTGAGTACAAAAACTAACTAAACCTTACACAATATAATGTTTCTAGTATTATTATTATCCAGGCATTATTAGCCATTTTGCATATGTTGTTTAGGAGTTATGTTTAAATAAATAACTGTCAGATTGAGTGTGACAGTAAACTGTCATAGTGAGTAAAACCCTTATTTTGTATTTGCAAACCTTACAAAAACAACTAAATCTAGTTAAACTCACACAGATACAATATTAGAGGCATTTTTGGACACAATGCATGTTTGGTTTTAGAGTTATGTTTATATAACTTTCATATTTAGTATGACAGTTATACTGTCATATTGAATAAAAACAACAACTAACAAAACCTTACAAAATACAATTTTTCTAGTAAAACTAACTAAGATACATGCTCCAGGCATTATTAGCTATTTTGCATGTGTTGTTTGAGTTATGTTTAAATAACTGTCATATTGAGTGTGACAGTATACTGTCATAAAACCCAATTTTTGTATTTGCAACCCTGATTCTAGTAAAACTCACATATATACAATATTACAGGCAGTTTTGGACATAATGGTTTGGTTTTGGAGTTATGTTTATATAACTTTCATATATAGTATGACAGCTAAACTGTTATATTGAGTAAAAAAAACTAACTTGTGTTTGTCATAAAACCCAATTTTTGTATTAGCAAACCATACAACTGATTCAAATAAAACTCACATGGATTCAATATTACAGGCATTTTCAGACATTTTGCATGTTTGGTTTAGGAATTATGTTGGAATCATTTTTATTAATTTGTTCGTATTTTCTCAGAATTTTAGAAGATTACTGTCATATTGAGTAAAAAAATAATTTTTGTGTTTGCAAGCCTTAAAAAAAGCATATGTTTCCAGTAAAACTCCCAAAGATGCATTATTTCAGGCATTATTAGCCATTTTTCAGGTGTGGTTTAGGAGTTATGTTTAAATAACTGTCATATTGAGTGTGGCGTTATACTGTCATATTGAGTTAAAAAAATCTAACTTGTGTCTTTGCAAACCTTACAAAAGAAAATGTTTCTAGCAACACTCACAAAGATAATTTTTTTCACGCTATTAGACATGTTTCATGTGTATTTAGGAGTTATAATTAAATAACTTTCATATTGAGTGTTAAAGTTATAATGTCATTATGTGTAAAACCTAATTTTTGTATTTGCAAACCTTACAAAAACAATTGATTCTAGTAAAACTTACATAAATTCAATATTACAGGCATTTTTAGACAATTCACATGTTTGGTTTAAAAATTGTGTTTGAATACATTTGTATTGCTTTTTTCGCATTATCTCAGGATTCCAAGATCATTACTTTCATATTGAGTAAAACACTACTTTTTGTTTTTGCAAACCTTACAAACCCACATGAATACATTATTATAAGCAATTTTAGACATGACACACGTTTGGTTCTGGAGTTATGTTTATATAACTTTTATATTTAGTATGACTGTTATACTGTCATATTGAATAAAAAAAACTAGCTTGTGTCTTTGCAAACTTTACAAAAGATCATTTTTCTAGTAAAACTAACAAAGATACATGTCTCCAGTTTGTCACTTCACCTGTCCAGTGCCAAGGTGCACTGGGATAGGCTCCAGTAGATTAATGCTGCTTTAACATCTGCTGACTGAAGAATCCTCCATCAAGTCTTTTATTGGGCGCCAAACAATCATCCATGCCATACCCACTTCAAGTCCCAAAGATCATTTTTCTAGTAAAACTAACAAAGATACATGTCTCCAGGCATTATTAGCCATTTTGCATGGGTTGTTTAGGAATTATGTTTAAATACATTTTTATTGCTTTTTTCGCATTATCTCAGGATTCTTAGATCATTACTTTCATATTGAGTAAAAAACTACTTTTTGTTTTTGCAAACCTTACAAACTCACATAAATACATTATTACAGGCATTTTTAGATATGACACATGTTTGGTTTTGGAGCTATGTTTATATAACTTTTATATTTAATATGACTGTTATACTGTCATATTGAATAAAAAAAAACTAGCTTGTGTCTTTGCAAACTTTACAAAATATCATTTTTCTAGTAAAACTAACAAAGATACATGTCTCCAGGCATTATTAGCCATTTTGCATGGGTTGTTTAGGAATTATCTTTAAATACATTTTTATTGCTTTTTTCGCATTATTTAGGATTCTAAAATCCTTACTTTCATATTGAGGAAAAAACTACTTTTTGTTTTTGCAAACCTTACAAACTCACATAAATACATTATTATAGGCAATTTTAGACATGACACACGTTTAGTTCTGGAGTTTTGTTTATATAACTTTCATATTTAGTATGACTGTTATACTGTCTTATTGAATAAAAACAACTAGCTTGTGTCTTTGCAAACTTTACAAAATATACATTTCCTAGTAAAACTAACAAAGATACATGTCTCCAGGCATTATTACCCATTTTGCCTGGGTTGTTTAGGAGTTATGTTTAAATACACTTTTATTGCTTTTTTCGCATTATCTCAGGATTCTAAGATCATTACTTTCATATTGAGTAAAAAACTACTTTTTGTTTTTGCAAACCTTACAAACTCACATAAATACATTATTACAGACATTTTTAGACATGACACATGTTTGGTTTTGGAGTTATGTTTATATAACTTTTATATTTAGTATGACTGTTATACTGTCATATTGAATTAAAAAAAAACTAGCTTGTGTCTTTGAAAACTTTACAAAGGATCATTTTTCTAGTAAAACTAACAAAGATACATGTCTCCAGGCATTATTACCCATTTTGCATGGGTTGTTTAGGAATTATGTTTGAATACAGTTTTATTGCTTTTTTTGCATTATCTCAGGATTTTAAGATCATTACTTTCATATTGAGTAAAAAACTAGTTTTTGTTTTTGCAAACCTTACAAACTCACATTAATACATTAATACAGGCATTTTTAGACATGACACATGTTTGGTTTTGTAGTTATGTTTATATAACTTTCATATTTAGTATGACTGTTATACTGTCATATTGAATAAGAAAAAACTAGCTTGTGTCTTTGCAAACTTTACAAAAGATCATTTTTCTAGTAAAACTAACAAAGATACATGTCTCCAGGCATTATTACCCATTTTGCATGGGTTGTTTAGGAATTATGTTTAAATACATTTTTATTGCTTTTTTCGCATTATCTCAGGATTCTAAAATCCTTACTTTCATATTGAGGAAAAAACTACTTTTTTTTTGCAAACCTTACAAACTCACATAAATACATTATTACAGGCATTTTTAGACATAACACATGTTTGGTTTTGGAGTTATGTTTTGATAACTTTCATATTTAGTAGGACTGTTATACTGTCATATTTGATTTTAAAAAACTAGCTTGTGTCTTTGCAAACTTTACAAAACATCATTTTTCTAGTAAAACTAACAAAGATACATGTGTCCAGGCATTATTACCCATTTTGCATGGGTTGTTTAGGAATTATGTTTAAATACATTTTTTATTGCTTTTTTCGCATTATCTCAGGATTCTAAGCTCATTACTTTCATATTGAGTAAAAAACTACTTTTTGTTTTTGCAAACCTTACAAACTCACATAAATACATTATTACAGGCATTTTTAGACATGACACATGTTTGGTTTTGGAGTTATGTTTATATAACTTTCATATTTAGTATGATTGTTATACTGTCATATTGAATAAAAAAAAACTAGCTTGTGTCTTTGCAAACATTACAAAAGATCATTTTTCTAGTAAAACTAACAAAGATACATGTCTCCAGGCATTATTAGCCATTTTGCATGGGTTGTTTAGGAATTATCTTTAAATACATTTTTATTGCTTTTTTCGCATTATCTCAGGATTCTTAGATCATTACTTTCATATTGAGTAAAAAACTACTTTTTGTTTTTGCAAACCTTACAAACTCACATAAATACATTATTACAGGCATTTTTAGATATGACACATGTTTGGTTTTGGAGCTATGTTTATATAACTTTTATATTTAATATGACTGTTATACTGTCATATTGAATAAAAAAAAACTAGCTTGTGTCTTTGCAAACTTTACAAAATATCATTTTTCTAGTAAAACTAACAAAGATACATGTCTCCAGGCATTATTAGCCATTTTGCATGGGTTGTTTAGGAATTATCTTTAAATACATTTTTATTGCTTTTTTCGCATTATTTAGGATTCTAAAATCCTTACTTTCATATTGAGGAAAAAACTACTTTTTGTTTTTGCAAACCTTACAAACTCACATAAATACATTATTATAGGCAATTTTAGACATGACACACGTTTAGTTCTGGAGTTTTGTTTATATAACTTTCATATTTAGTATGACTGTTATACTGTCTTATTGAATAAAAACAACTAGCTTGTGTCTTTGCAAACTTTACAAAATATACATTTCCTAGTAAAACTAACAAAGATACATGTCTCCAGGCATTATTACCCATTTTGCCTGGGTTGTTTAGGAGTTATGTTTAAATACACTTTTATTGCTTTTTTCGCATTATCTCAGGATTCTAAGATCATTACTTTCATATTGAGTAAAAAACTACTTTTTGTTTTTGCAAACCTTACAAACTCACATAAATACATTATTACAGACATTTTTAGACATGACACATGTTTGGTTTTGGAGTTATGTTTATATAACTTTTATATTTAGTATGACTGTTATACTGTCATATTGAATTAAAAAAAAACTAGCTTGTGTCTTTGAAAACTTTACAAAGGATCATTTTGCTAGTAAAACTAACAAAGATACATGTCTCCAGGCATTATTACCCATTTTGCATGGGTTGTTTAGGAATTATGTTTGAATACAGTTTTATTGCTTTTTTTGCATTATCTCAGGATTTTAAGATCATTACTTTCATATTGAGTAAAAAACTAGTTTTTGTTTTTGCAAACCTTACAAACTCACATTAATACATTAATACAGGCATTTTTAGACATGACACATGTTTGGTTTTGTAGTTATGTTTATATAACTTTCATATTTAGTATGACTGTTATACTGTCATATTGAATAAGAAAAAACTAGCTTGTGTCTTTGCAAACTTTACAAAAGATCATTTTCCTAGTAAAACTAACAAAGATACATGTCTCCAGGCATTATTACCCATTTTGCATGGGTTGTTTAGGAATTATGTTTAAATACATTTTTATTGCTTTTTTCGCATTATCTCAGGATTCTAAAATCCTTACTTTCATATTGAGGAAAAAACTACTTTTTGTTTTGCAAACCTTACAAACTCACATAAATACATTATTACAGGCATTTTTAGACATAACACATGTTTGGTTTTGGAGTTATGTTTTGATAACTTTCATATTTAGTAGGACTGTTATACTGTCATATTTGATTTTAAAAAACTAGCTTGTGTCTTTGCAAACTTTACAAAACATCATTTTTCTAGTAAAACTAACAAAGATACATGTGTCCAGGCATTATTACCCATTTTGCATGGGTTGTTTAGGAATTATGTTTAAATACATTTTTTATTGCTTTTTTCGCATTATCTCAGGATTCTAAGCTCATTACTTTCATATTGAGTAAAAAACTACTTTTTGTTTTTGCAAACCTTACAAACTCACATAAATACATTATTACAGGCATTTTTAGACATGACACATGTTTGGTTCTGGAGTTATGTTTATATAACTTTCATATTTAGTATGATTGTTATACTGTCATATTGAATAAAAAAAAACTAGCTTGTGTCTTTGCAAACATTACAAAAGATCATTTTTCTAGTAAAACTAACAAAGATACATGTCTCCAGGCATTATTAGCCATTTTGCATGGGTTGTTTAGGAATTATCTTTAAATACATTTTTATTGCTTTTTTCGCATTATTTAGGATTCTAAAATCCTTACTTTCTTATTGAGGAAAAAACTACTTTTTGTTTTTGCAAACCTTACAAACTCACATAAATACATTATTACAGACATTTTTAGAAACGACACATGTTTGGTTTTGGAGTTATGTTTATATAACTTTCATATTTAGTATGACTGTTATACTGTCATATTGAATAAGAAAAAACTAGCTTGTGTCTTTGCAAACTTTACAAAAGATAATTTTTCTAGTAAAACTAACAAAGATACATGTCTCCAGGCATTATTACCCATTTTGCATGGGTTGTTTAGGAATTATGTTTAAATACATTTTTATTGCTTTTTTCGCATTATCTCAGGATTCTAAAATCCTTACTTTCATATTGAGGAAAAAACTACTTTTTGTTTTGCAAACCTTACAAACTCACATAAATACATTATTACAGGCATTTTTAGACACAACACATGTTTGGTTTTGGAGTTATGTTTTGATAACTTTCATATTTAGTAGGACTGTTATACTGTCATATTTAATTTTAAAAAACTAGCTTGTGTCTTTGCAAACTTTACAAAATATAATTTTTCTAGTAAAACTAACAAAGATACATGTGTCCAGGCATTATTACCCATTTTGCATGGGTTGTTTAGGAATTATGTTTAAATACATTTGTATTGCTTTTTTTGCATTATCTCAGGATTCCAAGATCATTACTTTCATATTGAGTAAAAAACTACTTTTTGTTTTTGCAAACCTTACAAACTCACATAAATACATTATTATAGACATTTTTAGACATGACACATGTTTGGTTTTGGAGTTATGTTTATATAACTTTTATATTTAATATGACTGTTATACTGTCATATTAATTAAAAAAAACTAGCTTGTGTCTTTGCAAACTTTACAAAAGATCATTTTTCTAGTAAAACTAATAAAGATGCATGTCTCCAGGCATTATTACCCTTGCATGGGTTGTTTAGGAATTATGTTTAAATACATTTTTATTGCTTTTTTCGCATTATCTCAGGATTTTAAGATCATTACTTTCATATTGAGTAAAAAACTACTTTTTGTTTTTGCAAACCTTACAAACTCACATTAATACATTATTACAGGCATTTTTAGACATGACACATGTTTGGTTTTGGAGTTATGTTTATATAACTTTTATATTTAGTATGACTGTTATACTGTCATATTGAATAAAAAACAACTAGCTCGTGTCTTTGCAAACTTTACAAAAGATCATTTTTCTAGTAAAACTAACAAAGATACATGTCTCCAGGCATTATTACCCATTTTGCCTGGGTTGTTTAGGAGTTATGTTTAAATAATTTTTTATTGCTTTTTTCGCATTATCTCAGGATTCTAAGATCATTACTTTCATATTGAGTAAAAAACTAGTTTTTGTTTTTGCAAACCTTACAAACTCACATTAATACATTATTACAGGCATTTTTAGACATGACACATGTTTGGTTTTGGAGTTATGTTTATATAACTTTCATATTTAATATGACTGTTATACTGTCATATTGAATTAAAAAAAACTGGCTTGTGTCTTTGCAAACTTTACATAAGATCATTTTTCCAGTAAAACTAACAAAGATACATGTTTCCAGGCATTATTAGCCATTTTGCATATGTTGTTTAGGAGTAATGTTTAAATACATTTTTATTGCTTTTTTCGCATTATCTCAGGATTTTAAGAACATTACAGTCATGTTGAGGAAAAAAACTACTTTTTGTGTTTGCAAGATTTAAAAAAGCATGTGTTTCGAGTAAAACGGCCAAGGATGCATTATTTCAGGCATTATTAGCCATTTTTCATGTGTGGTTTGAGTTATGGTTAAATAACTGTCATATACTGTCAGTTATGACATAGTAAGTAAAACCTAATTTATGTATTTGCAAACCTTACAAAATCATTTAAATCTAGTAAAACTCACATGGATTCAATATTACAGACATTTTTAGACATTTTGCATGTTTGGTTTAGGAATTATGTTGGAATCATTTTTATTAATTTGTTCGTATTTTCTCAGAATTTTAGAACATTACTGTCATATTGAGTAAAAAATAATTTTTGTGTTTGCAAGCCTTAAAAAAGCATATGTTTCGAGTAAAACTTACAAGAATGCATTATTTCAGGCATTGTTAATCATTTTTCATGTGTAGTTTAAGAGTTATGTTTAAATAACTGTCATATTGAGTGTGGCAGTTATACTGTCATATTGAGTAAAAAAAACTAACCTGTCTTTGCAAACCTTACAAAAGAAAATGTTTCTAGTAACACTCACAAAGATAAATTTTTTCACGCATTATTAGACATGTTTCATGTGTGGTTAGGAGTTATAAATAAATAATTGTCATATTGAGTGTTACAGTTTTAATGTCATTATGTGTAAAACCTAATTTTTGTATTTGCAAACCTTACAAAAACAATTGATTCTAGTAAAACGTATATAGATTCAATATTACAGGCATTTTTAGACATTTTACATGTTTGGTTTAAAATTTGTGTTTGAATACATTTGTATTGCTTTTTTCGAATTATCTCAGGATTCTAAGAACATTACTTTCATATTGAGTAAAAAACTACTTTTTGTTTTTGCAAACCTTACAAACTCACATAAATACATTATTACAGGCATTTTTAGACATGACACATGTTTGGTTTTGGAGTTATGTTTATATAACTTTCATATTTAGTATGACTGTTATACTGTCATATTGAATAAAAAAAACTAGCTTGTGTCTTTGATATCTTTACAAAAGATCATTTTTTTAAACTAACAACGTTACATGTCTCCCTAGGTATTATTAGCCATTTTGCATGTGTTGTTTAGGAGTTAGGTTTAAATACATTTTTATTGCTTTTTTCCCTTTATCTCAGGGTTCTAAGAACATTACAGTCAAGTAAAAAAATACTTTTTGTGTTTGCAAAATGTAAAACTCAGTAAAACTCCCAATGATTCATTATTTCAGGCATTATTAGCCATTTTTTTGTGTGGTTTATGAGTTATGTTTAAATAACTGTCATATTGAGTGTGATTTTGTCATTGTGAGTAAAACCTAATTTTTGTATTTGCAAACCTTACAAAAACAACCGATTCTAGGAAAAGTCACATTGATACAATATTACAGGCATGTTTAGGCATATTGCATGTTTGGTTTTGGAGTTATATTTATATAACCTGCTTTCTGAGCCGCCACCCTTGTGGTTTGCGTGTCCCACTGATCCAGGAACTATGTTGTCCGGGGGCTTCTATGGTCTCCCAAGACAAACAGGTCCTAGGTGAGGGATCAGACAAAGAGCAGCTCAAAGACCTTTATTAAAAGTACAATTGAGGACCTAGATTTTTTCTCGCCGGGACGCAGGTCACCGTGGCTCCCCTGTGGAGCCAGGCCCAGAGGTGTGGCACGATGGCGATTGACGGGCCAGTCCCCATGGGGCCCAGCCGTGCTCAGCTCGAAGAGGCAACGTGGATCCCCCCTCCAGGGCTCACCACTCATGGGCTGGGTCATAGAGGGTGCAGTGTGAGCTGGGCGGCAGCCGAAGGCAGGGCACTTGGTGGTCCGATTATCGGCTACATAAGCTCGCTCTTGGGACATGGAACGTCACCTCGCTGGGAGGGAAGGAGCCTGAGCTGGTGCATGAGGTGGAGACGTTCCCGGCTAGATATAGTTGGACTCACAGCAAGGGCTCTGGAACCTGTTCTCTCAGAGGGGCTGGACTGAGCTGAACTTTCATTACTTGCAACGCCAGAGTGGAAGAGATTCCACACTGGCGTTGCAACTAATGAGAGGCTGGGGTGGCAATTCTTGTTGCCCGCCGGCTCAAAGCCTGCACGTTGGACTTTAAACCCAATAAACGAGATGGTAGCTTCC
Organism: Entelurus aequoreus; assembly: GCF_033978785.1. Lineage (NCBI taxonomy): Eukaryota > Metazoa > Chordata > Actinopteri > Syngnathiformes > Syngnathidae > Entelurus > Entelurus aequoreus. The sequence continues at coordinate 61,546,147 of NC_084735.1, forward strand.
TTCAGCCTTCGGGTTGGGTGACGGGTCCTGACTGTTGTTTGTGTTTACACACCAAACAGCAGCTCAGAGTACCAACTCTTTTTGGATTCCCTTGAGGGAGTACTGGAGAGTGCTCCCGCGGGTGATTCCCTTGTTCTGCTGGTGGACTTCAACGCTATGTTGGCAACGACAGTGAAACCTGGAGAGTCGTGATTGGGAAAAATGGCCACCCGGATCTGAACCCAAGTGGTGCTTTGTTATTGGAGTTTTGTGCCTGTCACGGATTGTCCATAACAAACACAATGTTCAAACATAAGGGTGTCCATATGTGCACTTGGCACAAGGACACCCTCGGCCGCATGATTGACTTTGTAGTTGTGTCATGGGATTTGCGGCCTCATGTTTTGGACACTCGGTGAAGAGAGGGGCAGAGCTTTCCACCAACCACCACCTGGTGGTGAGCTGGCTCCGATGGTAGGGGAGGATGCCGGTCAGACCTGGCAGGCCCAAACGTATTGTAAGGGTCTGCTGGGAACACCTAGCAGAGTCTCCTGAAGAACTTTCAACATGTCCGGAAGAACTTTGAACATGTCACGAGGGAGGTGCTGGACATTGAGTCTGAGTGGACCATGTTCTGGACCGTTCCTCTCTTGTTGAGCCAGCTGATTGAAGCTGTGGCCGCAAGGTGTTTGGTGCCTGTCGTGGCGGTAATCCACCAGCAGTGAGGGATGCTGTCAAGCTGAAGAAAGAGCCACCGGGTCCTTTTGGCTCATGGGACTCCAGAGGCAGTGGGCATACCGACAGGCCAAGCGAGACCTCCTCAGTCCCACCAACACGTCTTCCTATGAGGAAACAGTGCCTGGGAAGTCTGTGGTGGGCTCTCCTATTTCTGGGGCTGAGGTTGCCAAGGTAGTTAAAAAGCTCCTCGGTGGCAAGGCCCCGGGGGTATGAGCTCCGTCCGGAGTTCCTTAAGGCTCTGGATGCTGTGGGGCAGTCTTGGTTGACAAGACTCTGCAACATTGCGTCTACATCGGGGGCGGTACCTCTGGATTGGCAGACCGGGGTGGTGGTACCTCTCTTTAAGAAGGGGAACCGGAGGGTGTGTTCCAACTATCGTAGATCACACTCCTCAGCCTTCCCGGTAAGGTCTATTCATGTGTAATGGAGAGGAGGAACCTCGGATCCAGGACGAACAGTGTGGTTTTCGTCCTGGTCGTGGAACGGTAGACCAGCTCTATACTCTCGGCAGGGTCCTTGAGTGTGCATGGGAGTTTGCCCAACCAGTCTACATAAGTTTTGTGGACTTGGAGAAGACATTCGACCTTGGTCCCCGGTAAATCCTGTGGGGAGTGCTCAGAGAGTATGGAGTATCGGCATGTCTGATTGTGGCGGGTGTCTCCCTGTATGATCAGTGTCAGAGCTTGGTCCGCATTGCCGGCAGTATGTCGGACCCCTTTCCAGTGAGGGTTGGACTCCGCCAAGGCTGCCCTTTGTCACCGATTCTGTTCATAACTTTAATGGACAGAATATCTAGGCGCAGTCATGGCTTTGAGGATCCCCTCAACGCCATGACTGCGCCTGGTTTGGTGGCTGCAGGATTAGGTCTCTGCTTTTTGCAGATGATGTGGTCCTGATGGCTTCAACTGGCCAAGATCTTCAGCTTTCATTGGATCGGTTCGCAGTGAAGCGACTGGGATGAGAATCAGCACCTCCAAGTCCGAGTCCATGGTTCTCGCCCGGGAAAGGGTGTAGTGCCATCTCGAGGTTGGGAAAGAGATCTTGCCCCAAGTGAAGGAGTTCAAGTACCTAGGAGTCTTGTTCACGAGTGAGGATAGAGTGGATTTTGAGATCTACAGGCGGATCGGTGCGGCGTCTTCAGTAATGAGGACGCTATATCGATCCGTTGTGGTGAAGAAGGTGCTGAGCCAGAAGGAAAAGCTTTCAATTTACCGGTCGATCAACGTTCCCATCCTCACCTATGGTCATGAGCTTTGGGTTATGACCGAAAGGACAAGGTCACGGGTACAAGCGGCCGAAATGAGTTTCCTCCGCCGAGTGGTGGGTCTCTCCCTTAGAGATACGGTGAGAAGCTCTGTCATCTGGGAGGAACTCAGTGTAAAGCCGCTGCTCCTCCACATTGAGAGGAGCCAGATGAGGTGGTTCGGGCATCTGCTCAGGATGCCACCCGAACGCCTCCCTAGGTCCGAACGGCAGGAGGCCATGGGGAAGACCTAGGATACATTGGAAAGACTATGGCCTGGGAACGCCTCGGGATCCCCCGAGAAGAGCTGGACGAAGTGGCTGGGGAGAGGGAAGTCTGGGCTCTCTGCTTAGGCTGCTGCCCCCGCAACCCGACCTCGGATAAGCGGAAGAAAATGGATGGATTTAGTATGACAGTTATACTGTCATATTGAGTGTGACAGTATACTGTCATAAAACCCAATTTTTGTATTTGCAAACCTGATTCTAGTAAAACTCACATCTATACAATATTACAGGCAATTTTGGACATAATGCACGTTTGGTTTTCGAGTTATGTTTATATAACTTTAATATATAGTATGACATCTATACTGTTATAATGAGTAAAAAAACTAACTTGTGTCTGTCATAAAACTCAATTTTTGTATTTGCAAACCTTACAAAAACAAATGATTCTAGTAAAACTCACATGGATTCAATATTACAGGCATTTTTAGACATTTTGCATGTTTGGTTTAGGAATTATGTTGGAATACATTTGTATTGCTTTTTTTCACATTATCTCAGCATTTTAAGAACTTACTGTCATATTGAGTAAAAAAAACTTTTTGTGTTTGCAAGCCTTAAAAAAACAACCGATTCTAGTAAAACTCACATTGATACAATATTACAGGCATGTTTAGACATCTTGCATGTTTGGTTTTGGAGTTATGTTTATATAACCTGCTTTCTGAGCCGCCACCTTTGTGGTTTGCGTGTCCCACTGATTCTAGGAGCTATGTTGTCCGGGGGCTTCTATGCCCCCTGGTAGGGTCCCCCAAGACAAACAGGTCCTAGGTGAGGAATCAGACAAAGAGCAGCTCAAAGACCTTTATGAAAAGTACAAATCGAGGACCTAGATATTTTCTCGCCCGGACGCGGGTCACCGTGGCTCCCCTGTGGAGCCAGGCCCAGAGGTGGGGCACGATGGCGAGCGACTGGTGCCCATGGGGCCCAGCTCGAAGAGGCAACGTGGGCCCCCCCTGCAATAGGCTCACCACTCATGGGCTGGGTCATAGAGGTCGGGTGCAGTGTTAGCTGGGCGGAAGCCGAAGGCAGGGCACTTGGCGGTCCGATTATCGGCTACATAAGCTCGCTCTTGGGACGTGGAACGTCACCTCGCGAGGTGGAGAAGTTCCCGGCTAGATAAAGCTGGACTCACTTCGACGCACAGCAAGGGCTCTGGAACCTGTTCTCTCAAGAGGGGTTGGACTCTCTTCCACTCTGGCGTTGCAAGTAATGAGAGGCTGGGTTGGCAATTCTTGTTGCCCCCCGGCTCAAAGCCTGCACGTTGGACTTAACCCAGAAGACGAGATGGTAACTTCCCTCCACTTTTGGGTTGGGTGACGGGTCCTGACTGTTGTTGGTGTTTACGCACCAAACAGCAGCTCAGAGTACCCACTCTTTTTGGATTCCCTTGAGAGTGCTCCCTCGGGTGATTCCTTTGTTCTGCTGGGGGTCTTCAACGCTGATGTTGGCAACGACTTTGAAACCTGGAGAGTCGTGATTGGGAAAAATGGCCACCCAGATCTGAACCCAAGTGGTGCTTTATTATTGGACTTTTGTGCTCGTCACGGATTGTCCATAACAAACACAATGTTCAAACATAAGGGTGTCCATATGTGCACTTGGCACCAGGACACCCTCGGCCGCAGTTCCATTATTGACTTTGTAGTTGTGTCATGGGATTTGCGGCCTCATGTTTTGGACACTCGGGTGAAGAGAGGGGCGAGCTTTCTACCGATCACCACCTGGTGAGCTGGCTCCGATGGTGGGGTAGGATCCCGGACAGACCTGGCAGGCCCAAACGCATTGTGAGAGTCTTTTGGGAATGCCTAGCAGTGTCCTGTCAGAGAGAGTTTCTTTTTCTACCTCCGGAGGAACTTTGAACATGTCACAAAGGAGGTGCTGGACATTGAGTCTGAATGGATCATGTTCCGTGCCTCTCTTGTCAAGCCAGCTGATTGGAGCTGTGGCCGCAAGGTGTTTGGTGCCTGTCGTGGCGGTAATCCTAGAACCCGCTGGTGGCCACTAGCAGTGCGGGATGCCGTCAAGCTGAAGAAAGAGCTTATCTGGTCCTTTTGGCTCATGGGACTCCAGAGGCAGCGGGCATACCGACAGGCCAAGCAGTGCCTGGGGAATCTGTGGTGGGCTCTCCTATTTCTGGGGCTGAGGTTGCCAAGGTAGTTAAAAAGCTCCTCGGTGGCAAGGCCGCGGGGGTGGATGAGCTCCGTCCGGAGTTCCTTAAGGCTCTGGATGCTGTGGGGCTGTTTTAGTTGACAAGACTCTGCAACATCGCATGGACATCAGGGGCGGTACCTCTGGATTGGCAGACCGGGGTGGTGGTTCCTCTCTTTAAGAAGGGGAACCGGAGGGTGTGTTCCAACTATCGTAGATCACACTCCTCAGCCTTCCCGGTAAGGTCTATTCATGTGTACTGGAGAGGAGGAACCTCGGATCCAGGACGAACAGTGTGGTTTTCGTCCTGGTCGTGGAACGGTAGACCAGCTCTATACTCTCGGCAGGGTCCTTGAGTGTGCATGGGAGTTTGTCCAACCAGTCTACATGTGCTTTGTGGACTTGGAGAAGACATTCGACCGTGGCCACCCCGGGAAGTCCTCTGGGGAGTGCTCAGAGAGTATGGGGTATCGGCATGTCTGATTGTGGCGGGTCGCTCCCTGTATGATCAGTGTCAGAGCTTGGTCCGCATTGCCAGCAGTATGTCGGACCCCTTTCCAGTGAGGGTTGGACCGGAGTCCAACCCTCGTGTTGGCTGCCCTTAGTCACCAAATGTGTTCATAAATTTTATGGACAGAATTTCTAGGCGCAGTCATGGCGTTGAGGGGATCCGGTTTGGTGGCTGCAGGATTAGGTCTCTCCTTTTTGCAGATGATGTGGTCCTTATGGCTTTAACTGGCCAGGATCTTCAGCTCTCATTGGATTGGTTCGCAGCCGAGTGTGAAGCGACTGGGATGAGAATCAGCACCTCCAAGTCCGAGGTTCTCGCCCGGGAAAGGGTGGAGTGCCATTTCGAGGTTGGGCAGGAGATCTTGCCCCAAGTGGATGAGTTCAAGTACCTGGAGTCTTGTTCATGAGTGAGGGAAGAGTGGATCGTGAGATGCACAGGCTGGCGGCCGAAATGAGTTTTCTCCGCTGGGTGGCGGGTCTCTCCCTTACTGTAAGAATTTTCACCGTTTAATTACAGTAACCTACTGGCAGCTAACGGTTCCAGTATAAAACTGTTTTTCTACAGCACACATACTGTGATTTATCACTACACTTTATTACTGTAAAAAGTATCACAGTACTGTGCTGTATCAAATATACGCTTCACAGCATAATACTGTCATCTGTTTAGCGGCATTACACTGTTATTTTAGTGTATCTACTGTAATATCCATTAACAGTTAATTACAGTAAAATAATTGTAAGCACTATAGACTGAGCTTTACAGTATAATGCCACTAGAAGTTAATGAGTTGAACTTTTAATTTTTCAAAATCAAAATCCCTGCAATCTGCTGGCATAAAAATGACTGGAGAAATGGCCTTGCAAGATTATGTTTTTATTAACCAATTATTTTAAAGTGCATCAAATACATTCAATGTACATTTAGTGCATTCTTCTTATTTTCAGTAAAGCATTTTAACATGTATAACATGTCCACTTAATTTCTAACTGGAGACAAAACACTGAACACGAGTCCTGTGTTTAGTTGTCGGCTACATAAAGCCCCACTCAAAGTCTGTGAGATGTTTTATAAGGGTGGCTACGTGAGGATTTACAGTTGCTGCCTTTTTCTGGACCAGCTTCCCGGTCTTCTTGGACACCACCTTTCCCTGGCTAGCCTTTGTTCCCCTCTCAGGGTTAACGCCAATGAATCGCCTAAAAAAGAGAGAAAGCATATTAGATATTCTGTTGTGATTGAAGATTACTTGTAGTCGATACAGAACCCCCCCTCACATTGTTATTTAGGAATATGCACTGCACAAATATTAATATCAATTTTAGGATATATGTGAGCCTATACCATAACCACAGCTGTAGATGAGTGAATGCTCTAAAACCCATTAAGACAAATTCAGAGAGGAAGACAATGCTAAAGCCTCCCCAACCCCTCTCTCTATTCATGTTTTCTCTCCATCTACGGGACCGTGTATTTACGCTGATGTTTCCTGCTTTCACCCATTTAACATATAGTTACCTGCTCATTACCTATCTTCTCTGCATCCTGGGGTCACACTGGTGCTTCTTGCCTTTACCCAATCAACATATCTTTACCTGCACATTACCTACCTTCTCTGCATAGTGTGGTCACGCTGGTGCTTTCTACCTTTACCCATTCAACATATCTTTACCTGCACATTACCTACCTTCTCTATATCCTGGAGTCAAGCTGGTGTTTCCTGCCTTTACTCATTCAACATATCTTTACCTGCACATTACCTACCTTCTCTGTATCCTGGCGTCTAGCTGGTGTTTCCTGCCTTCACCCATTCAACATATCTTTACCTGCACATTACCTACCTTCCCTGCATCCTTGGGTCACACTGGTGCTTCTTTCTTTCACCATACAACATATCTTCACCTGCACATACCTACCTTGTCTGCATGGCCTCGACCACACCTGCGCTTCCTTCTTTCACCCATTCAACATACCTTCACCCGCACATTACCTACCTTCCCTGCATAGTGGGGTCACACTGGTGCTTCCTGCCTTTACCCATTCAACATATCTTCACCCGCACATTACCTACTTGCTCTGCATTCTCGGGTCAAGCTGGTGCTTCCTGCCATCATCCAGTCAACATGTCTTTACCTGCAAATTATCTACTTTTTCTGCATCCTGGGGTCAAACAGGTGCTTCCTTCTTTGACCCAGTCAACATATCTTTACCTGCACATTACCTACCTTCTCTGTATCCTAGAGTCAAACTGGTGCTTCGGTCCCTAATAAGAAGGTCCACAAAGGAACAGAAGAGTCATTGATTTAAGGCACACAATTGGGGAAATGACAAGTCAAATTCCTGAACAGAGGTGAGAAATATAAAATAAAATATCCTAACAGTATTTTAACAGTATCAAGAGGATTTACCTTTGAACAAATTCCAATGTCCGAGGACCTTCCTCTTGGTATTCCAAGTTGAACACATAGTATGTGGCAAGAAGGGCAGCAAGCCCTGAGATTAAGCTAGGTTGGACGCCTTTGCAGATGACATCACCTTCCATGCTGATCATCCAACGTTTTATTGTGACTTTGTCACCAGCAACTGGTACAGTCAAGAAATGCAGTTTATTTTCCTAAACAGTATCCAATATGGGTAGCATTTTAAAAGTATTTGGAATGGCCACCTCACTCGCTCTCTCTTTCCTCTGTTTACATCTAGTCTCCTAAGGCAGTGGTTCTCAAATGGGGGTACGCGTACTCCTGGGGGTACTTGAAGGTATGCCAAGGGGTACGTGAGATTTTTTTTAAATATTCTAAAAATAGCAACAATTCAAAAATCCTTTATAAATATATTTATTGAATAATACTTCGACAAAATATGAATGTAAGTTCATAAACTGAACAACTAATCAAGTAGGCTATTCCATTCATTACCATAAAGCCAGAGTTTCCCCCATGCCATGATGGTTTGACCCTACCTGGCGGTGCCACACGGCACCAACTGTCAATCAACTATCCATGTAGAAAACAATGGAGGCTTGGTTAAAGCGTAGTGGACATGTTCCATAAATATTGATGTTAAAGATTTCTTTTTTTGTGAAGAAATGTTGAGAATGAAGTTCATGAATCCAGATGGATCTCTATTACAATCCCCAAAGAGGGCACTTTAAGTTGATTACTTCTATGTGTAAAAATCTTTATTTATCATTGAATCACTTGGTTATTTTTCAACAAGTTTTTAGTTATTTTTATATCTTTTTTTCCAAATAGTTCAAGAAAGACCACAACAAATGAGCAATATTTTGCACTGTTATACAATTTAATAAATCAGAAACTGATGACATAGTGCTGTATTTTACTTCTTTATCTCTTTTTTTCAACCAAAAATGCTTTGCTCTGATTAGGGGGTACTTGAATTTAAAAAATGTTCACAGGGGTACATCACTGAAAAAAGGTTGAGAACCACTGTCCTAAGGCAGTGGTTCTCAACCTTTTTTCAGTGCTGTGAACATTTTTTTAATGCAAGTAGACCTCCATGTCTTCATAACAGGAATATCCTGAATCCTCAAGTTGCATATCACAATAGTCATCATCAGTGTTAATAACACAAGAGCTGCTTGGATTTGCTGTTGATCAATTCAAACTTCGTTCAGTGTAGCCGTAGTGCTTCCTTGACACGTGCGATGTGAAAGTAGACTTAACTGTAAATCTTTTTTCACATTGACTGAAGGGGCACGTAACTGTCCTACCTTCGGTAATATGACTTTTCAAATGCAGGAGAAAGGCTCGTATATCATCGCACTTCGCGCTACATGAGACAATATTACAAGGTAAACCTTCTGCGCTATACATATCAGTCCTACTCTTGCCATATTTATGACAACGGCTGTGAGTTTTGAAGGCTGAGAAGTTGGAAAAAACTCTTGTGCATTTAGGGAAAGAACACTTAAACGATGCATTAGGCATACAACTATGACTTCGCATGTGTCTAACATACGCAAATACATTGCTGCAAGTCGTAGCACATATGTTGCAAGTTATCATCTTTTATGATGACTATGACAAAAAAGAAGAAAACTTAGCTAGCTAGCATGCGGCGGTACATGCGCGTGGTCAACGATAGTGTCTGTGATGCTGACTGTGACGCTATGTCATTTCGGACTTTATAAATATATATATAAAGTAATTCAAACAGAAAATGACACATCAAGGTACAAGTGACTCTTACCTTGTTATCAAAAACACACGATGCAGTAGGATGGATTTAGCAGGGTCGGCCAGGTGAAATGAAGCTCGGTTGGACGAATTGTGGGCGGACCCAAGAAACAAGTCTGAAAAATACTGAATTACACTGTAGGTTTTACAGTAACTTACTGCTTGTCGATATTTTTTGAAAAATGCAACAAAATTTACAGTACTTAACTGCATTTAAGAAGAATATGATAGGTTGATTGGCAACACTAAATTGGCCCTAGTGTGTGAATGTGAGTGTGAATGTTGTCTGTCTATCTGTGTTGGCCCTGCGATGAGGTGGCGACTTGTCCAGGGTGTACCCCGCCTTCCGCCTGATTGTAGCTGAGATAGGCTCCAGCGCCCCCCGCGACCCCGAAGGGAATAAGCGGTAGAAAATGGATGGATGGATGGAGTATATAACTGTAATTTTATTTTTTATTTTTACAGTAATTTTTTACAGTGAAGGTCATGGGTGTCAAACTCTGGCCCGTGGGCCAAATTTGGCCCAACGTGTAATTTGACTTGGCCCTTGAGGCAATATCAAATTAACACTAAAGCTGGACCTTCGATTATACATTGCGGCAGTGCCGCTACTTCTAATACTTGCCAACCCTCCCGGGAGTGACTCCAGCACTCCTCCCGAATTATTTTTTTTTTTCCAGCTAGTCAAACGAGTGCCAGCCCAGTTTCATGTCAGTGCAGCTTCTGCACCCACACACAATTGAATGCAACGCATACTTCATCAACAGCGATACAGGTTACACTGACGGTAGCCAAATAAAAAACTTTAACACTTTTAGAAATATACGCCACACTGTGAATCCACACCAAACAAGAATGACAAACACATTTCGGGAGAACATCCGCACCGTAACACAACATAAACACAACACAACAAATACCCAGAACCCTTTGTAGCACTAAATCTTCCGAGACGCTACAAGGTGTGTGGGGGGGGAGGTTTGGTGGTAGCGGGGGTGTATTTTGTAGCGTCCCGAAAGAGTTAGTGCTGCAAAAGATTCTGGGTATTTGTTCTTTTGTGTTTATGTTGTGTTACGGTGCGGATGTTCTCCCGAAAAGTGTTTTTTATTTTTGTTTGGTGTGGGTTCACAGTGTGGCGTATATTTCTAACAGTGTTAAAGTTTTTTATACTGGCACCCTCAGTGTAACCTGTATCGCTGTTGATGAAGTATGCGTTGCATTCATTTGTGCATGCGTGCTGTAGCTGCACATATCTTGTGACTGGGTCTGAATGATGTTAGAATTGGGTGTACGAGATATGACTGTTGAACATCTTGTTCGATAATGAAAGTTGCCTCAGCTCAAAGCCTGAGCCCCGACATTAAAGAACTAGCATCTAAAAAAAGATGCCAGGTATCTGGCTTGGGCACATCAAATTAGATCAGTGTGTTGCAAACTGAGCAGTTTAAAGTCCTGAATGGTTGTTTTATTCATTGTTATTTCATTTTCAAATTTATTAGCCTGTGGATAAAGTTAATGTTGATATTTACCTCAGAAGGCTGCAAATAGAAAAGAGGCATTCAATTTGTATTTAAATTATATTTGATATGCAATTGATATTTTTTAATTATTATTATTATTATTTGAAACTCCATTTTGCATGTCACTATAAAGTTATATAAGCCTTGCTTGTTCAATATTCAATGCAAAACTTGTTTGGGTCCCTATTAAAAGGTTAATTTGTTCAACCTTGGCCCGCGGCTTTGTTCAGTTTTAAACTTTGGCCCACTCTGTATTTGAGTTTGACACCCCTGGTGAAGGTGAAGCTCTGTCATCCTGGAGGCCACGGGGAAGACCCAGGACACATTGGGAACACTATGTCTCCCGGCTGGCCTGGGAACGCCTCGGGATCCCCTGAGAAAAGGTCCTAGGTGAGGGATCAGACAAAGAGCAGCTCAAAGACCTTTATGAAAAGTACAAATCGAGGACCTAGATTTTTTCTCGCCCAGGCGCAGGTCACCGTGGCTCCCCTGTGGAGCCAGGCGCAGAGGTGGGGCACGATGGCGAGCGACTGGTGGCCGGGCCTGTCTCCATGGGGCCCTGCCGGGCTCATTTCGAAGAGGCAACGTGGGTCAACCCTCCAATGGGCTCACCACTCATGGGCCCATTGAGGTCATAGAGGTCGGATGCAGTGTGAACTGGGCGGCAGCCGAAGGCAGGGCACTTGGCAGTCCGATTATCGGCTACATAAGCTCGCTCTTGGGACGTGGAACGTCACCTCGCTGGGAGGGAAAGAGCCTGAGCTGGTGCGCGAGGTGAAGAAGTTCCGGCTAGATATAGTTGGACTCACTTCGACGCACAGCAAGGGCTCTGGAACCTGTTCTCTCAAGAGGGGCTGGACTCTCTTCCACTCTGGCGTTGCAAGCAATGAGAGGCTGGGGTGGCAATTGTTGTTGCTCAAAGCCTGCACGTTGGACCCAGTAGACGAGATGGTAGCTTCCCTCCGCCTTCGGGTTGGGTGACGGGTCCTGACTGTTGTTTGTGTTTACGCACCAAACAGCAGCTCAGAGTACCCACTCTTTTTGGATTCCCTTGAGGGAGTACTGGAGAGTGCTCCCTCGGGTGATTCCCTTGTTCTGTTGGGGGACTTCAATGCTCATGTTGGCAAGGACAGTGAAACCTGGAGAGTCGTGATTGGGAAAAATGGCCACCCGGATCTGAACCCAAGTGGTGCTTTGTTATTGGACTTTTGTGCTCGTCACGGATTGTCCATAACAAACACAATGTTCAAACATAAGGAAGAACTTTAAACATGTCACGAGGGAGGTGCTGGACATTGAGTCTGAGTGGACCATGTTCCGTGCCTCTCTTGTCGAGCCTGCTGATTGGAGCTGTGGCCGCAAGGTGTTTGGTGCCTGTCGTGGCGGTAATCCTAGAACTCGCTGGTGGCCACCAGCAGGGAGGGATGCCGTCAAGCTGAAGAAATAGCCTATCGGGTCCTTTTGGCTCATGGGACTCCAGAGGCAGCGGGCATACCGACAGGCCAAGCAGTGCCTGGGGAGTCTGTGGTGGACTCTCCTATTTCTGGGGCTTAGGTTGCCTAGGTAGTTAAAAAGCTCCTCTGTGGCAAGGCCCCGGTGGTGGATGAGTTCCTTAAGGCTCTGGATACTGTGGGGCTGTCTTGGTTGACAAGACTCTGCAACATCGCGTGAACATTGGGGGTGGTACCTCTGGATTGGCACACCGGGGTGGTGGTTCCTCTCTTTAAGAAGGGGAACCGGAGGGTGTGTTCCAACTATCGTGAAACACACTCCTCAGCCTTCCCGGTAAGGTCTATTCATGTGTACTGGGGAAACTCGGATCCAGGACGAACAGTGTGGTTTTCGTCCTGGTCGTGGAACGGTAGACCAGGTCTATACTCTCGGCAGGGTCCTTGAGTGTGAAGCGATTGGGATGAGAATCAGCACCTCCAAGTCCAAGTCCATGGTTTCGCGCAGGAAAGGGTCGAGTGCCATCTCCAGGTTGGGGAGGAGATCTTGCCCCAAGTGGAGGAGTTCAAGTACCTAGGAGTCTTGTTCACGAGTGAGGATAGAGTGGATCGAGAGATCCACAGGCGATTTGGTGCGGCGTCTTCAGTATTGAGGACGCTATATCGATCCGTTGTGGTGAAGAAGGAGCTGAGCCAGAAGGAAAAGCTCTCAATTTACCGTCGATCTACGTTCCCAGCTTTGGGTTATGACCGAAAGGACAAGCGGCCGAAATGCGTTTCCTCTGCCGGGTGGTGGGTCTCTACCTTAGAGACAGGGTGAGAAGCTCTGTCATCCGGGAGGAACTCAAAGTAAAGCCGCTGCTCCTCCACATTGAGAGGAGCCATGAGGTGGTTCGGGCATCTGCTCAGGATGCCACCCGAACGCCTCTAGGGAGGTGTGGCAGGAGGCCACGGGGAAGACCTAGGACACATTGGAAAGACTATGTCCCCGGCTGGCCTGGGAACGCCTCGGAATACCCCGAGAAGAGCTGGACAAAGTGGCTGGGGACAGGGAAGTCTGGGATTTTCTGCTCAGGCTGCTGCCCCCGCAACCCGACCTCGGATAAGCGGAAGAAAATGGATGGATTTAGAATGACAGTTATACTGTCAGATTGAGTACAAAAACTAACTAAACCTTACACAATATAATGTTTCTAGTATTATTATTATCCAGGCATTATTAGCCATTTTGCATATGTTGTTTAGGAGTTATGTTTAAATAAATAACTGTCAGATTGAGTGTGACAGTAAACTGTCATAGTGAGTAAAACCCTTATTTTGTATTTGCAAACCTTACAAAAACAACTAAATCTAGTTAAACTCACACAGATACAATATTAGAGGCATTTTTGGACACAATGCATGTTTGGTTTTAGAGTTATGTTTATATAACTTTCATATTTAGTATGACAGTTATACTGTCATATTGAATAAAAACAACAACTAACAAAACCTTACAAAATACAATTTTTCTAGTAAAACTAACTAAGATACATGCTCCAGGCATTATTAGCTATTTTGCATGTGTTGTTTGAGTTATGTTTAAATAACTGTCATATTGAGTGTGACAGTATACTGTCATAAAACCCAATTTTTGTATTTGCAACCCTGATTCTAGTAAAACTCACATATATACAATATTACAGGCAGTTTTGGACATAATGGTTTGGTTTTGGAGTTATGTTTATATAACTTTCATATATAGTATGACAGCTAAACTGTTATATTGAGTAAAAAAACTAACTTGTGTTTGTCATAAAACCCAATTTTTGTATTAGCAAACCATACAACTGATTCAAATAAAACTCACATGGATTCAATATTACAGGCATTTTCAGACATTTTGCATGTTTGGTTTAGGAATTATGTTGGAATCATTTTTATTAATTTGTTCGTATTTTCTCAGAATTTTAGAAGATTACTGTCATATTGAGTAAAAAAATAATTTTTGTGTTTGCAAGCCTTAAAAAAAGCATATGTTTCCAGTAAAACTCCCAAAGATGCATTATTTCAGGCATTATTAGCCATTTTTCAGGTGTGGTTTAGGAGTTATGTTTAAATAACTGTCATATTGAGTGTGGCGTTATACTGTCATATTGAGTTAAAAAAATCTAACTTGTGTCTTTGCAAACCTTACAAAAGAAAATGTTTCTAGCAACACTCACAAAGATAATTTTTTTCACGCTATTAGACATGTTTCATGTGTATTTAGGAGTTATAATTAAATAACTTTCATATTGAGTGTTAAAGTTATAATGTCATTATGTGTAAAACCTAATTTTTGTATTTGCAAACCTTACAAAAACAATTGATTCTAGTAAAACTTACATAAATTCAATATTACAGGCATTTTTAGACAATTCACATGTTTGGTTTAAAAATTGTGTTTGAATACATTTGTATTGCTTTTTTCGCATTATCTCAGGATTCCAAGATCATTACTTTCATATTGAGTAAAACACTACTTTTTGTTTTTGCAAACCTTACAAACCCACATGAATACATTATTATAAGCAATTTTAGACATGACACACGTTTGGTTCTGGAGTTATGTTTATATAACTTTTATATTTAGTATGACTGTTATACTGTCATATTGAATAAAAAAAACTAGCTTGTGTCTTTGCAAACTTTACAAAAGATCATTTTTCTAGTAAAACTAACAAAGATACATGTCTCCAGTTTGTCACTTCACCTGTCCAGTGCCAAGGTGCACTGGGATAGGCTCCAGTAGATTAATGCTGCTTTAACATCTGCTGACTGAAGAATCCTCCATCAAGTCTTTTATTGGGCGCCAAACAATCATCCATGCCATACCCACTTCAAGTCCCAAAGATCATTTTTCTAGTAAAACTAACAAAGATACATGTCTCCAGGCATTATTAGCCATTTTGCATGGGTTGTTTAGGAATTATGTTTAAATACATTTTTATTGCTTTTTTCGCATTATCTCAGGATTCTTAGATCATTACTTTCATATTGAGTAAAAAACTACTTTTTGTTTTTGCAAACCTTACAAACTCACATAAATACATTATTACAGGCATTTTTAGATATGACACATGTTTGGTTTTGGAGCTATGTTTATATAACTTTTATATTTAATATGACTGTTATACTGTCATATTGAATAAAAAAAAACTAGCTTGTGTCTTTGCAAACTTTACAAAATATCATTTTTCTAGTAAAACTAACAAAGATACATGTCTCCAGGCATTATTAGCCATTTTGCATGGGTTGTTTAGGAATTATCTTTAAATACATTTTTATTGCTTTTTTCGCATTATTTAGGATTCTAAAATCCTTACTTTCATATTGAGGAAAAAACTACTTTTTGTTTTTGCAAACCTTACAAACTCACATAAATACATTATTATAGGCAATTTTAGACATGACACACGTTTAGTTCTGGAGTTTTGTTTATATAACTTTCATATTTAGTATGACTGTTATACTGTCTTATTGAATAAAAACAACTAGCTTGTGTCTTTGCAAACTTTACAAAATATACATTTCCTAGTAAAACTAACAAAGATACATGTCTCCAGGCATTATTACCCATTTTGCCTGGGTTGTTTAGGAGTTATGTTTAAATACACTTTTATTGCTTTTTTCGCATTATCTCAGGATTCTAAGATCATTACTTTCATATTGAGGAAAAAACTACTTTTTGTTTTGCAAACCTTACAAACTCACATAAATACATTATTACAGGCATTTTTAGACATAACACATGTTTGGTTTTGGAGTTATGTTTTGATAACTTTCATATTTAGTAGGACTGTTATACTGTCATATTTGATTTTAAAAAACTAGCTTGTGTCTTTGCAAACTTTACAAAACATCATTTTTCTAGTAAAACTAACAAAGATACATGTGTCCAGGCATTATTACCCATTTTGCATGGGTTGTTTAGGAATTATGTTTAAATACATTTTTTATTGCTTTTTTCGCATTATCTCAGGATTCTAAGCTCATTACTTTCATATTGAGTAAAAAACTACTTTTTGTTTTTGCAAACCTTACAAACTCACATAAATACATTATTACAGGCATTTTTAGACATGACACATGTTTGGTTTTGGAGTTATGTTTATATAACTTTCATATTTAGTATGATTGTTATACTGTCATATTGAATAAAAAAAAACTAGCTTGTGTCTTTGCAAACATTACAAAAGATCATTTTTCTAGTAAAACTAACAAAGATACATGTCTCCAGGCATTATTACCCATTTTGCATGGGTTGTTTAGGAATTATGTTTAAAGACATTTTCATTGCTTTTTTCGCATTATCTCAGGATTCTAAGATCATTACTTTCATATTGAGTAAAAAACTACTTTTTGTTTTTGCAAACCTTACAAACTCACATAAATACATTATTACAGGCATTTTTAGACATGACACATGTTTGGTTTTGGAGTTATGTTTATATAACTTGTATATTTAATATGACTGATATACTGTCATATTGAATTAAAAACAACTAGCTTGTGTCTTTGCAAACTTTACAAAATATACATTTCCTAGTAAAACTAACAAAGATACATGTCTCCAGGCATTATTACCTTTTTTAAATGGGTTGTTTAGGAATTATGTTTAAATACATTTTTATTGCTTTTTTCGCATTATCTCAGGATTTTAAGATCATTACTTTCATATTGAGTAAAAAACTACTTTTTGTTTTTGCAAACCTTACAAACTCACATTAATACATTATTACAGGCATTTTTAGACATGACACATGTTTGGTTTTGGAGTTATGTTTATATAACTTTTATATTTAGTATGACTGTTACACAGTCATATTGAATTAAAAAAAACTGGCTTCTGTCTTTGCAAACTTTACAAAAGATCATTTTTCTAGTAAAACTAACAAAGATACATGTCTCCAGGCATTATTACCCATTTTACATGGGTTGTTTAGGAATTATGTTTAAATACATTTTTATTGCTTTTTTTGCATTATCTCAGGATTCTAAGATCATTACTTTCATATTGAGTAAAAAACTACTTTTTGTTTTTGCAAACCTTACAAACTCACATAAATACATTATTACAGGCATTTTTAGACATAACAAATTTTTGGTTTTGGAGTTATGTTTATATAACTTTTATATTTAGTATGACTGTTATACAGTCATATTGAATAAAAAAAACTGGCTTCTGTCTTTGCAAACTTTACAAAAGATCATTTTTCTAGTAAAACTAACAAAGATACATGTTTCCAGGCATTATTAGCCATTTTGCATATGTTGTTTAGGAGTAATGTTTAAATACATTTTTATTGCTTTTTCGCATTATCTCAGGATTTTAAGAACATTACAGTCATATTGAGTAAAAAAACTACTTTTTGTGTTTGCAAGATTTAAAAAAGCATGTGTTTCGAGTAAAACGGCCAAGGATGCATTATTTCAGGCATTATTAGCCATTTTTCATGTGTGGTTTGAGTTATGGTTAAATAACTGTCATATACTGTCAGTTATGACATAGTAAGTAAAACCTAATTTATGTATTTGCAAACCTTACAAAATCATTTAAATCTAGTAAAACTCACATGGATTCAATATTACAGACATTTTTAGATATTTTGCATATTTGGTTTAGGAATTATGTTGGAATCATTTTTTTTAATTTGTTCGTATTTTCTCAGAATTTTAGAACATTACTGTCATATTGAGTAAAAAAATAATTTTTGTGTTTGCAAGCCTTAAAAAAGCATATGTTTCGAGTAAAACTTACAAGAATGCATTATTTCAGGCATTGTTAATCATTTTTCATGTGTAGTTTAAGAGTTATGTTTAAATAACTGTCATATTGAGTGTGGCAGTTATACTGTCATATTGAGTAAAAAAAACTAACCTGTCTTTGCAAACTTTACAAAAGAAAATGTTTCTAGTAACACTCACAAAGATAAATTTTTTCACGCATTATTAGACATGTTTCATGTGTGGTTAGGAGTTATAAATAAATAATTGTCATATTGAGTGTTACAGTTTTAATGTCATTATGTGTAAAACCTAATTTTTGTATTTGCAAACCTTACAAAAACAATTGATTCTAGTAAAACTTATATAGATTCAACATTACAGGATTTTTTAGACATTTTACATGTTTGGTTTAAAATTTGTGTTTGAATACATTTGTATTGCTTTTTTCGAATTATCTCAGGATTCTAAGAACATTACTTTCATATTGAGTAAAAAACTACTTTTTGTTTTTGCAAACCTTACAAACTCACATAAATACATTATTACAGGCATTTTTAGACATGACACATGTTTGGTTTTGGAGTTATGTTTATATAACTTTCATATTTAGTATGACTGTTATACTGTCATATTGAATAAAAAAAACTAGCTTGTGTCTTTGATATCTTTACAAAAGATCATTTTTTTAAACTAACATATCTCCCTAGGCATTATTAGCCATTTTGCATGTGTTGTTTAGGAGTTAGGTTTAAATACATTTTTATTGCTTTTTTCCCTTTATCTCGGGGTTCTAAGAACCTTACAGTCAAGTAAAAAAATACTTTTTGTGTTTGCAAAATGTAAAACTCAGTAAAACTCCCAATGATTCATTATTTCAGGCATTATTAGCCATTTTTTTGTGTAGTTTATGAGTTATGTTTAAATAACTGTCATATTGAGTGTGATTTTGTCATTGTGAGTAAAACCTAATTTTTGTATTTGCAAACCTTACAAAAACAACCAATTCTAGGAAAACTCACATTGATACAATATTACAGGCATGTTTAGGCATATTGCATGTTTGGTTTTGGAGTTATATTTATATAACCTGCTTTCTGAGCCGCCACCCTTGTGGTTTGCGTGTCCCACTGATCCAGGAACTATGTTGTCCGGGGGCTTCTATGGTCTCCCAAGACAAACAGGTCCTAGGTGAGGGATCAGACAAAGAGCAGCTCAAAGACCTTTATTAAAAGTACAATTGAGGACCTAGATTTTTTCTCGCCCGGACGCAGGTCACCGTGGCTCCCCTGTTGAGCCAGGCCCAGAGGTGTGGCACGATGGCGATTGACGGGCCAGTCCCCATGGGGCCCAGCCGTGCTCAGCTCGAAGAGGCAACGTGGATCCCCCCCCCCCCCAGGGCTCACCACTCATGGGCTGGGTCATAGAGGGTGCAGTGTGAGCTGGGCGGCAGCCGAAGGCAGGGCACTTGGTGGTCCGATTATCGGCTACATAAGCTCGCTCTTGGGACATGGAACGTCACCTCGCTGGGAGGGAAGGAGCCTGAGCTGGTGCATGAGGTGGAGACGTTCCCGGCTAGATATAGTTGGACTCACAGCAAGGGCTCTGGAACCTGTTCTCTCAGAGGGGCTGGACTGAGCTGAACTTTCATTACTTGCAACGCCAGCGTGGAAGAGATTTCACACTGGCGTTGCAACTAATGAGAGGCTGGGGTGGAAATTCTTGTTGCCCGCCGGCTCAAAGCCTGCACGTTGGACTTTAAACCCAATAGACGAGATGGTAGCTTCCTTCAGCCTTCGGGTTGGGTGACGGGTCCTGACTGTTGTTTGTGTTTACACACCAAACAGCAGCTCAGAGTACCAACTCTTTTTGGATTCCCTTGAGGGAGTACTGGAGAGTGCTCCCGCGGGTGATTCCCTTGTTCTGCTGGTGGACTTCAACGCTATGTTGTGTGGTGCTTTGTTATTGGACTTTTGTGCTTGTCATGGATTGTCCATAACAAACACAATGTTCAAACATAAGGGTGTCCATATGTGCACTTGGCACAAGGACACCCTCGGCCGCATGATTGACTTTGTAGTTGTGTCATGGGATTTGCGGCCTCATGTTTTGGACACTCGGTGAAGAGAGGGGCAGAGCTTTCCACCAACCACCACCTGGTGGTGAGCTGGCTCCGATGGTAGGGGAGGATGCCGGTCAGACCTGGCAGGCCCAAACGTATTGTAAGGGTCTGCTGGGAACACCTAGCAGAGTCTCCTGAAGAACTTTCAACATGTCCGGAAGAACTTTGAACATGTCACGAGGGAGGTGCTGGACATTGAGTCTGAGTGGACCATGTTCTGGACCGTTCCTCTCTTGTTGAGCCAGCTGATTGAAGCTGTGGCCGCAAGGTGTTTGGTGCCTGTCGTGGCGGTAATCCACCAGCAGTGAGGGATGCTGTCAAGCTGAAGAAAGAGCCACCGGGTCCTTTTGGCTCATGGGACTCCAGAGGCAGTGGGCATACCGACAGGCCAAGCGAGACCTCCTCAGTCCCACCAACACGTCTTCCTATGAGGAAACAGTGCCTGGGAAGTCTGTGGTGGGCTCTCCTATTTCTGGGGCTGAGGTTGCCAAGGTAGTTAAAAAGCTCCTCGGTGGCAAGGCCCCGGGGGTATGAGCTCCGTCCGGAGTTCCTTAAGGCTCTGGATGCTGTGGGGCAGTCTTGGTTGACAAGACTCTGCAACATTGCGTCTACATCGGGGGCGGTACCTCTGGATTGGCAGACCGGGGTGGTGGTACCTCTCTTTAAGAAGGGGAACCGGAGGGTGTGTTCCAACTATCGTAGATCACACTCCTCAGCCTTCCCGGTAAGGTCTATTCATGTGTAATGGAGAGGAGGAACCTCGGATCCAGGACGAACAGTGTGGTTTTCGTCCTGGTCGTGGAACGGTAGACCAGCTCTATACTCTCGGCAGGGTCCTTGAGTGTGCATGGGAGTTTGCCCAACCAGTCTACATAAGTTTTGTGGACTTGGAGAAGACATTCGACCTTGGTCCCCGGTAAATCCTGTGGGGAGTGCTCAGAGAGTATGGAGTATCGGCATGTCTGATTGTGGCGGGTGTCTCCCTGTATGATCAGTGTCAGAGCTTGGTCCGCATTGCCGGCAGTATGTCGGACCCCTTTCCAGTGAGGGTTGGACTCCGCCAAGGCTGCCCTTTGTCACCGATTCTGTTCATAACTTTAATGGACAGAATATCTAGGCGCAGTCATGGCTTTGAGGATCCCCTCAACGCCATGACTGCGCCTGGTTTGGTGGCTGCAGGATTAGGTCTCTGCTTTTTGCAGATGATGTGGTCCTGATGGCTTCAACTGGCCAAGATCTTCAGCTTTCATTGGATCGGTTCGCAGTGAAGCGACTGGGATGAGAATCAGCACCTCCAAGTCCGAGTCCATGGTTCTCGCCCGGGAAAGGGTGTAGTGCCATCTCGAGGTTGGGAAAGAGATCTTGCCCCAAGTGAAGGAGTTCAAGTACCTAGGAGTCTTGTTCACGAGTGAGGATAGAGTGGATTTTGAGATCTACAGGCGGGTCGGTGCGGCGTCTTCAGTAATGAGGACGCTATATCGATCCGTTGTGGTGAAGAAGGTGCTGAGCCAGAAGGAAAAGCTTTCAATTTACCGGTCGATCAACGTTCCCATCCTCACCTATGGTCATGAGCTTTGGGTTATGACCGAAAGGACAAGGTCACGGGTACAAGCGGCCGAAATGAGTTTCCTCCGCCGGGTGGTGGGTCTCTCCCTTAGAGATACGGTGAGAAGCTCTGTCATCTGGGAGGAACTCAGTGTAAAGCCGCTGCTCCTCCACATTGAGAGGAGCCAGATGAGGTGGTTCGGGCATCTGCTCAGGATGCCACCCGAACGCCTCCCTAGGTCCGAACGGCAGGAGGCCATGGGGAAGACCTAGGATACATTGGAAAGACTATGGCCTGGGAACGCCTCGGAATCCCCCGAGAAGAGCTGGACGAAGTGGCTGGGGAGAGGGAAGTCTGGGCTCTCTGCTTAGGCTGCTGCCCCCGCAACCCGACCTCGGATAAGCGGAAGAAAATGGATGGATTTAGTATGACAGTTATACTGTCATATTGAGTGTGACAGTATACTGTCATAAAACCCAATTTTTGTATTTGCAAACCTGATTCTAGTAAAACTCACATCTATACAATATTACAGGCAATTTTGGACATAATGCACGTTTGGTTTTCGAGTTATGTTTATATAACTTTAATATATAGTATGACATCTATACTGTTATAATGAGTAAAAAAACTAACTTGTGTCTGTCATAAAACTCAATTTTTGTATTTGCAAACCTTACAAAAACAAATGATTCTAGTAAAACTCACATGGATTCAATATTACAGGCATTTTTAGACATTTTGCATGTTTGGTTTAGGAATTATGTTGGAATACATTTGTATTGCTTTTTTTCACATTATCTCAGCATTTTAAGAACTTACTGTCATATTGAGTAAAAAAAACTTTTTGTGTTTGCAAGCCTTAAAAAAACAACCGATTCTAGTAAAACTCACATTGATACAATATTACAGGCATGTTTAGACATCTTGCATGTTTGGTTTTGGAGTTATGTTTATATAACCTGCTTTCTGAGCCGCCACCTTTGTGGTTTGCGTGTCCCACTGATTCTAGGAGCTATGTTGTCCGGGGGCTTCTATGCCCCCTGGTAGGGTCCCCCAAGACAAACAGGTCCTAGGTGAGGAATCAGACAAAGAGCAGCTCAAAGACCTTTATGAAAAGTACAAATCGAGGACCTAGATATTTTCTCGCCCGGACGCGGGTCACCGTGGCTCCCCTGTGGAGCCAGGCCCAGAGGTGGGGCACGATGGCGAGCGACTGGTGCCCATGGGGCCCAGCTCAAAGAGGCAACGTGGGCCCCCCCTGCAATAGGCTCACCACTCATGGGCTGGGTCATAGAGGTCGGGTGCAGTGTTAGCTGGGCGGAAGCCGAAGGCAGGGCACTTGGCGGTCCGATTATCGGCTACATAAGCTCGCTCTTGGGACGTGGAACGTCACCTCGCGAGGTGGAGAAGTTCCCGGCTAGATAAAGCTGGACTCACTTCGACGCACAGCAAGGGCTCTGGAACCTGTTCTCTCAAGAGGGGTTGGACTCTCTTCCACTCTGGCGTTGCAAGTAATGAGAGGCTGGGTTGGCAATTCTTGTTGCCCCCCGGCTCAAAGCCTGCACGTTGGACTTAACCCAGAAGACGAGATGGTAACTTCCCTCCACTTTCGGGTTGGGTGACGGGTCCTGACTGTTGTTGGTGTTTACGCACCAAACAGCAGCTCAGAGTACCCACTCTTTTTGGATTCCCTTGAGAGTGCTCCCTCGGGTGATTCCTTTGTTCTGCTGGGGGTCTTCAACGCTGATGTTGGCAACGACTTTGAAACCTGGAGAGTCGTGATTGGGAAAAATGGCCACCCAGATCTGAACCCAAGTGGTGCTTTATTATTGGACTTTTGTGCTCGTCACGGATTGTCCATAACAAACACAATGTTCAAACATAAGGGTGTCCATATGTGCACTTGGCACCAGGACACCCTCGGCCGCAGTTCCATTATTGACTTTGTAGTTGTGTCATGGGATTTGCGGCCTCATGTTTTGGACACTCGGGTGAAGAGAGGGGCGAGCTTTCTACCGATCACCACCTGGTGAGCTGGCTCCGATGGTGGGGTAGGATCCCGGACAGACCTGGCAGGCCCAAACGCATTGTGAGAGTCTTTTGGGAATGCCTAGCAGTGTCCTGTCAGAGAGAGTTTCTTTTTCTACCTCCGGAGGAACTTTGAACATGTCACAAAGGAGGTGCTGGACATTGAGT
Source organism: Entelurus aequoreus (assembly GCF_033978785.1). Taxonomy (NCBI): domain Eukaryota; kingdom Metazoa; phylum Chordata; class Actinopteri; order Syngnathiformes; family Syngnathidae; genus Entelurus; species Entelurus aequoreus. The sequence continues at coordinate 61,569,832 of NC_084735.1, forward strand.
CTGAATGGATCATGTTCCGTGCCTCTCTTGTCAAGCCAGCTGATTGGAGCTGTGGCCGCAAGGTGTTTGGTGCCTGTCGTGGCGGTAATCCTAGAACCCGCTGGTGGCCACCAGCAGTGCGGGATGCCGTCAAGCTGAAGAAAGAGCTTATCTGGTCCTTTTGGCTCATGGGACTCCAGAGGCAGCGGGCATACCGACAGGCCAAGCAGTGCCTGGGGAGTCTGTGGTGGGCTCTCCTATTTCTGGGGCTGAGGTTGCCAAGGTAGTTAAAAAGCTCCTCGGTGGCAAGGCCGCGGGGGTGGATGAGCTCCGTCCGGAGTTCCTTAAGGCTCTGGATGCTGTGGGGCTGTTTTAGTTGACAAGACTCTGCAACATCGCATGGACATCAGGGGCGGTACCTCTGGATTGGCAGACCGGGGTGGTGGTTCCTCTCTTTAAGAAGGGGAACCGGAGGGTGTGTTCCAACTATCGTAGATCACACTCCTCAGCCTTCCCGGTAAGGTCTATTCATGTGTACTGGAGAGGAGGAACCTCGGATCCAGGACGAACAGTGTGGTTTTCGTCCTGGTCGTGGAACGGTAGACCAGCTCTATACTCTCGGCAGGGTCCTTGAGTGTGCATGGGAGTTTGTCCAACCAGTCTACATGTGCTTTGTGGACTTGGAGAAGACATTCGACCGTGGCCACCCCGGGAAGTCCTGTGGGGAGTGCTCAGAGAGTATGGGGTATCGGCATGTCTGATTGTGGCGGGTCGCTCCCTGTATGATCAGTGTCAGAGCTTGGTCCGCATTGCCAGCAGTATGTCGGACCCCTTTCCAGTGAGGGTTGGACCGGAGTCCAACCCTCGTGTTGGCTGCCCTTAGTCACCAAATGTGTTCATAAATTTTATGGACAGAATTTCTAGGCGCAGTCATGGCGTTGAGGGGATCCGGTTTGGTGGCTGCAGGATTAGGTCTCTCCTTTTTGCAGATGATGTGGTCCTTATGGCTTTAACTGGCCAGGATCTTCAGCTCTCATTGGATTGGTTCGCAGCCGAGTGTGAAGCGACTGGGATGAGAATCAGCACCTCCAAGTCCGAGGTTCTCGCCCGGGAAAGGGTGGAGTGCCATTTCGAGGTTGGGCAGGAGATCTTGCCCCAAGTGGATGAGTTCAAGTACCTGGAGTCTTGTTCATGAGTGAGGGAAGAGTGGATCGTGAGATGCACAGGCTGGCGGCCGAAATGAGTTTTCTCCGCTGGGTGGCGGGTCTCTCCCTTACTGTAAGAATTTTCACCGTTTAATTACAGTAACCTACTGGCAGCTAACGGTTCCAGTATAAAACTGTTTTTCTACAGCACACATACTGTGATTTATCACTACACTTTATTACTGTAAAAAGTATCACAGTACTGTGCTGTATCAAATATACGCTTCACAGCATAATACTGTCATCTGTTTAGCGGCATTACACTGTTATTTTAGTGTATCTACTGTAATATCCATTAACAGTTAATTACAGTAAAATAATTGTAAGCACTATAGACTGAGCTTTACAGTATAATGCCACTAGAAGTTAATGAGTTGAACTTTTAATTTTTCAAAATCAAAATCCCTGCAATCTGCTGGCATAAAAATGACTGGAGAAATGGCCTTGCAAGATTATGTTTTTATTAACCAATTATTTTAAAGTGCATCAAATACATTCAATGTACATTTAGAGCATTCTTCTTATTTTCAGTAAAGCATTTTAACATGTATAACATGTCCACTTAATTTCTAACTGGAGACAAAACACTGAACACGAGTCCAGTGTTTAGTTGTCGGCTACATAAAGCCCCACTCAAAGTCTGTGAGATGTTTTATAAGGGTGGCTACGTGAGGATTTACAGTTGCTGCCTTTTTCTGGACCAGCTTCCCGGTCTTCTTGGACACCACCTTTCCCTGGCTAGCCTTTGTTCCCCTCTCAGGGTTAACGCCAATGAATCGCCTAAAAAAGAGAGAAAGCATATTAGATATTCTGTTGTGATTGAAGATTACTTGTAGTCGATACAGAACCCCCCCTCACATTGTTATTTAGGAATATGCACTGCACAAATATTAATATCAATTTTAGGATATATGTGAGCCTATACCATAACCACAGCTGTAGATGAGTGAATGCTCTAAAACCCATTAAGACAAATTCAGAGAGGAAGACAATGCTAAAGCCTCCCCAACCCCTCTCTCTATTCATGTTTTCTCTCCATCTACGGGACCGTGTATTTACGCTGATGTTTCCTGCTTTCACCCATTTAACATATAGTTACCTGCTCATTACCTATCTTCTCTGCATCCTGGGGTCACACTGGTGCTTCTTGCCTTTACCCAATCAACATATCTTTACCTGCACATTACCTACCTTCTCTGCATAGTGTGGTCACGCTGGTGCTTTCTACCTTTACCCATTCAACATATCTTTACCTGCACATTACCTACCTTCTCTATATCCTGGAGTCAAGCTGGTGTTTCCTGCCTTTACTCATTCAACATATCTTTACCTGCACATTACCTACCTTCTCTGTATCCTGGCGTCTAGCTGGTGTTTCCTGCCTTCACCCATTCAACATATCTTTACCTGCACATTACCTACCTTCCCTGCATCCTTGGGTCACACTGGTGCTTCTTTCTTTCACCATACAACATATCTTCACCTGCACATACCTACCTTGTCTGCATGGCCTCGACCACACCTGCGCTTCCTTCTTTCACCCATTCAACATACCTTCACCCGCACATTACCTACCTTCCCTGCATAGTGGGGTCACACTGGTGCTTCCTGCCTTTACCCATTCAACATATCTTCACCCGCACATTACCTACTTGCTCTGCATTCTCGGGTCAAGCTGGTGCTTCCTGCCATCATCCAGTCAACATGTCTTTACCTGCAAATTATCTACTTTTTCTGCATCCTGGGGTCAAACAGGTGCTTCCTTCTTTGACCCAGTCAACATATCTTTACCTGCACATTACCTACCTTCTCTGTATCCTAGAGTCAAACTGGTGCTTCGGTCCCTAATAAGAAGGTCCACAAAGGAACAGAAGAGTCATTGATTTAAGGCACACAATTGGGGAAATGACAAGTCAAATTCCTGAACAGAGGTGAGAAATATAAAATAAAATATCCTAACAGTATTTTAACAGTATCAAGAGGATTTACCTTTGAACAAATTCCAATGTCCGAGGACCTTCCTCTTGGTATTCCAAGTTGAACACATAGTATGTGGCAAGAAGGGCAGCAAGCCCTGAGATTAAGCTAGGTTGGACGCCTTTGCAGATGACATCACCTTCCATGCTGATCATCCAACGTTTTATTGTGACTTTGTCACCAGCAACTGGTACAGTCAAGAAATGCAGTTTATTTTCCTAAACAGTATCCAATATGGGTAGCATTTTAAAAGTATTTGGAATGGCCACCTCACTCGCTCTCTCTTTCCTCTGTTTACATCTAGTCTCCTAAGGCAGTGGTTCTCAAATGGGGGTACGCGTACTCCTGGGGGTACTTGAAGGTATGCCAAGGGGTACGTGAGATTTTTTTTAAATATTCTAAAAATAGCAACAATTCAAAAATCCTTTATAAATATATTTATTGAATAATACTTCGACAAAATATGAATGTAAGTTCATAAACTGAACAACTAATCAAGTAGGCTATTCCATTCATTACCATAAAGCCAGAGTTTCCCCCATGCCATGATGGTTTGACCCTACCTGGCGGTGCCACACGGCACCAACTGTCAATCAACTATCCATGTAGAAAACAATGGAGGCTTGGTTAAAGCGTAGTGGACATGTTCCATAAATATTGATGTTAAAGATTTCTTTTTTTGTGAAGAAATGTTGAGAATGAAGTTCATGAATCCAGATGGATCTCTATTACAATCCCCAAAGAGGGCACTTTAAGTTGATTACTTCTATGTGTAAAAATCTTTATTTATAATTGAATCACTTGGTTATTTTTCAACAAGTTTTTAGTTATTTTTATATCTTTTTTTCCAAATAGTTCAAGAAAGACCACAACAAATGAGCAATATTTTGCACTGTTATACAATTTAATAAATCAGAAACTGATGACATAGTGCTGTATTTTACTTCTTTATCTCTTTTTTTCAACCAAAAATGCTTTGCTCTGATTAGGGGGTACTTGAATTTAAAAAATGTTCACAGGGGTACATCACTGAAAAAAGGTTGAGAACCACTGTCCTAAGGCAGTGGTTCTCAACCTTTTTTCAGTGCTGTGAACATTTTTTTAATGCAAGTAGACCTCCATGTCTTCATAACAGGAATATCCTGAATCCTCAAGTTGCATATCACAATAGTCATCATCAGTGTTAATAACACAAGAGCTGCTTGGATTTGCTGTTGATCAATTCAAACTTCGTTCAGTGTAGCCGTAGTGCTTCCTTGACACGTGCGATGTGAAAGTAGACTTAACTGTAAATCTTTTTTCACATTGACTGAAGGGGCACGTAACTGTCCTACCTTCGGTAATATGACTTTTCAAATGCAGGAGAAAGGCTCGTATATCATCGCACTTCGCGCTACATGAGACAATATTACAAGGTAAACCTTCTGCGCTATACATATCAGTCCTACTCTTGCCATATTTATGACAACGGCTGTGAGTTTTGAAGGCTGAGAAGTTGGAAAAAACTCTTGTGCATTTAGGGAAAGAACACTTAAACGATGCATTAGGCATACAACTATGACTTCGCATGTGTCTAACATACGCAAATACATTGCTGCAAGTCGTAGCACATATGTTGCAAGTTATCATCTTTTATGATGACTATGACAAAAAAGAAGAAAACTTAGCTAGCTAGCATGCGGCGGTACATGCGCGTGGTCAACGATAGTGTCTGTGATGCTGACTGTGACGCTATGTCATTTCGGACTTTATAAATATATATATAAAGTAATTCAAACAGAAAATGACACATCAAGGTACAAGTGACTCTTACCTTGTTATCAAAAACACACGATGCAGTAGGATGGATTTAGCAGGGTCGGCCAGGTGAAATGAAGCTCGGTTGGACGAATTGTGGGCGGACCCAAGAAACAAGTCTGAAAAATACTGAATTACACTGTAGGTTTTACAGTAACTTACTGCTGGTCGATATTTTTTGAAAAATGCAACAAAATTTACAGTACTTAACTGCATTTAAGAAGAACATGATAGGTTGATTGGCAACACTAAATTGGCCCTAGTGTGTGAATGTGAGTGTGAATGTTGTCTGTCTATCTGTGTTGGCCCTGCGATGAGGTGGCGACTTGTCCAGGGTGTACCCCGCCTTCCGCCTGATTGTAGCTGAGATAGGCTCCAGCGCCCCCCGCGACCCCGAAGGGAATAAGCGGTAGAAAATGGATGGATGGATGGAGTATATAACTGTAATTTTATTTTTTATTTTTACAGTAATTTTTTACAGTGAAGGTCATGGGTGTCAAACTCTGGCCCGTGGGCCAAATTTGGCCCAACGTGTAATTTGACTTGGCCCTTGAGGCAATATCAAATTAACACTAAAGCTGGACCTTCGATTATACATTGCGGCAGTGCCGCTACTCCTAATACTTGCCAACCCTCCCGGGAGTGACTCCAGCACTCCTCCCGAATTTTTTTTTTTTTTCCAGCTAGTCAAACGAGTGCCAGCCCAGTTTCATGTCAGTGCAGCTTCTGCACCCACACACAATTGAATGCAACGCATACTTCATCAACAGCGATACAGGTTACACTGACGGTAGCCAAATAAAAAACTTTAACACTTTTAGAAATATACGCCACACTGTGAATCCACACCAAACAAGAATGACAAACACATTTCGGGAGAACATCCGCACCGTAACACAACATAAACACAACACAACAAATACCCAGAACCCTTTGTAGCACTAAATCTTCCGAGACGCTACAAGGTGTGTGTGGGGGGGGGGGGGGGGGGAGGTTTGGTGGTAGCGGGGGTGTATTTTGTAGCGTCCCGAAAGAGTTAGTGCTGCAAAAGATTCTGGGTATTTGTTCTTTTGTGTTTATGTTGTGTTACGGTGCGGATGTTCTCCCGAAAAGTGTTTTTTATTTTTGTTTGGTGTGGGTTCACAGTGTGGCGTATATTTCTAACAGTGTTAAAGTTTTTTATACTGGCACCCTCAGTGTAACCTGTATCGCTGTTGATGAAGTATGCGTTGCATTCATTTGTGCATGCGTGCTGTAGCTGCACATATCTTGTGACTGGGTCTGAATGATGTTAGAATTGGGTGTACGAGATATGACTGTTGAACATCTTGTTCGATAATGAAAGTTGCCTCAGCTCAAAGCCTGAGCCCCGACATTAAAGAACTAGCATCTAAAAAAAGATGCCAGGTATCTGGCTTGGGCACATCAAATTAGATCAGTGTGTTGCAAACTGAGCAGTTTAAAGTCCTGAATGGTTGTTTTATTCATTGTTATTTTATTTTCAAATTTATTAGCCTGTGGATAAAGTTAATGTTGATATTTACCTCAGAAGGCTGCAAATAGAAAAGAGGCATTCAATTTGTATTTAAATTATATTTGATATGCAATTGATATTTTTTAATTATTATTATTATTATTTGAAACTCCATTTTGCATGTCACTATAAAGTTATATAAGCCTTGCTTGTTCAATATTCAATGCAAAACTTGTTTGGGTCCCTATTAAAAGGTTAATTTGTTCAACCTTGGCCCGCGGCTTTGTTCAGTTTTAAACTTTGGCCCACTCTGTATTTGAGTTTGACACCCCTGGTGAAGGTGAAGCTCTGTCATCCTGGAGGCCACGGGGAAGACCCAGGACACATTGGGAACACTATGTCTCCCGGCTGGCCTGGGAACGCCTCGGGATCCCCTGAGAAAAGGTCCTAGGTGAGGGATCAGACAAAGAGCAGCTCAAAGACCTTTATGAAAAGTACAAATCGAGGACCTAGATTTTTTCTCGCCCAGGCGCAGGTCACCGTGGCTCCCCTGTGGAGCCAGGCGCAGAGGTGGGGCACGATGGCGAGCGACTGGTGGCCGGGCCTGTCTCCATGGGGCCCTGCCGGGCTCATTTCGAAGAGGCAACGTGGGTCAACCCTCCAATGGGCTCACCACTCATGGGCCCATTGAGGTCATAGAGGTCGGATGCAGTGTGAACTGGGCGGCAGCCGAAGGCAGGGCACTTGGCAGTCCGATTATCGGCTACATAAGCTCGCTCTTGGGACGTGGAACGTCACCTCGCTGGGAGGGAAAGAGCCTGAGCTGGTGCGCGAGGTGAAGAAGTTCCGGCTAGATATAGTTGGACTCACTTCGACGCACAGCAAGGGCTCTGGAACCTGTTCTCTCAAGAGGGGATGGACTCTCTTCCACTCTGGCGTTGCAAGCAATGAGAGGCTGGGGTGGCAATTGTTGTTGCTCAAAGCCTGCACGTTGGACCCAGTAGACGAGATGGTAGCTTCCCTCCGCCTTCGGGTTGGGTGACGGGTCCTGACTGTTGTTTGTGTTTACGCACCAAACAGCAGCTCAGAGTACCCACTCTTTTTGGATTCCCTTGAGGGAGTACTGGAGAGTGCTCCCTCGGGTGATTCCCTTGTTCTGTTGGGGGACTTCAATGCTCACGTTGGCAAGGACAGTGAAACCTGGAGAGTCGTGATTGGGAAAAATGGCCACCCGGATCTGAACCCAAGTGGTGCTTTGTTATTGGACTTTTGTGCTCGTCACGGATTGTCCATAACAAACACAATGTTCAAACATAAGGAAGAACTTTAAACATGTCACGAGGGAGGTGCTGGACATTGAGTCTGAGTGGACCATGTTCCGTGCCTCTCTTGTCGAGCCTGCTGATTGGAGCTGTGGCCGCAAGGTGTTTGGTGCCTGTCGTGGCGGTAATCCTAGAACTCGCTGGTGGCCACCAGCAGGGAGGGATGCCGTCAAGCTGAAGAAATAGCCTATCGGGTCCTTTTGGCTCATGGGACTCCAGAGGCAGCGGGCATACCGACAGGCCAAGCAGTGCCTGGGGAGTCTGTGGTGGACTCTCCTATTTCTGGGGCTTAGGTTGCCTAGGTAGTTAAAAAGCTCCTCTGTGGCAAGGCCCCGGTGGTGGATGAGTTCCTTAAGGCTCTGGTTACTGTGGGGCTGTCTTGGTTGACAAGACTCTGCAACATCGCGTGAACATTGGGGGTGGTACCTCTGGATTGGCACACCGGGGTGGTGGTTCCTCTCTTTAAGAAGGGGAACCGGAGGGTGTGTTCCAACTATCGTGAAACACACTCCTCAGCCTTCCCGGTAAGGTCTATTCATGTGTACTGGGGAAACTCGGATCCAGGACGAACAGTGTGGTTTTCGTCCTGGTCGTGGAACGGTAGACCAGGTCTATACTCTCGGCAGGGTCCTTGAGTGTGAAGCGACTGGGATGAGAATCAGCACCTCCAAGTCCAAGTCCATGGTTTCGCGCAGGAAAGGGTCGAGTGCCATCTCCAGGTTGGGGAGGAGATCTTGCCCCAAGTGGAGGAGTTCAAGTACCTAGGAGTCTTGTTCACGAGTGAGGATAGAGTGGATCGAGAGATCCACAGGCGATTTGGTGCGGCGTCTTCAGTATTGAGGACGCTATATCGATCCGTTGTGGTGAAGAAGGAGCTGAGCCAGAAGGAAAAGCTCTCAATTTACCGTCGATCTACGTTCCCAGCTTTGGGTTATGACCGAAAGGACAAGCGGCCGAAATGCGTTTCCTCTGCCGGGTGGTGGGTCTCTACCTTAGAGACAGGGTGAGAAGCTCTGTCATCCGGGAGGAACTCAAAGTAAAGCCGCTGCTCCTCCACATTGAGAGGAGCCATGAGGTGGTTCGGGCATCTGCTCAGGATGCCACCCGAACGCCTCTAGGGAGGTGTGGCAGGAGGCCACGGGGAAGACCTAGGACACATTGGAAAGACTATGTCCCCGGCTGGCCTGGGAACGCCTCGGAATACCCCGAGAAGAGCTGGACAAAGTGGCTGGGGACAGGGAAGTCTGGGATTTTCTGCTCAGGCTGCTGCCCCCGCAACCCGACCTCGGATAAGCGGAAGAAAATGGATGGATTTAGAATGACAGTTATACTGTCAGATTGAGTACAAAAACTAACTAAACCTTACACAATATAATGTTTCTAGTATTATTATTATCCAGGCATTATTAGCCATTTTGCATATGTTGTTTAGGAGTTATGTTTAAATAAATAACTGTCGGATTGAGTGTGACAGTAAACTGTCATAGTGAGTAAAACCCTTATTTTGTATTTGCAAACCTTACAAAAACAACTAAATCTAGTTAAACTCACACAGATACAATATTAGAGGCATTTTTGGACACAATGCATGTTTGGTTTTAGAGTTATGTTTATATAACTTTCATATTTAGTATGACAGTTATACTGTCATATTGAATAAAAACAACAACTAACAAAACCTTACAAAATACAATTTTTCTAGTAAAACTAACTAAGATACATGCTCCAGGCATTATTAGCTATTTTGCATGTGTTGTTTGAGTTATGTTTAAATAACTGTCATATTGAGTGTGACAGTATACTGTCATAAAACCCAATTTTTGTATTTGCAACCCTGATTCTAGTAAAACTCACATATATACAATATTACAGGCAGTTTTGGACATAATGGTTTGGTTTTGGAGTTATGTTTATATAACTTTCATATATAGTATGACAGCTAAACTGTTATATTGAGTAAAAAAACTAACTTGTGTTTGTCATAAAACCCAATTTTTGTATTAGCAAACCATACAACTGATTCAAATAAAACTCACATGGATTCAATATTACAGGCATTTTCAGACATTTTGCATGTTTGGTTTAGGAATTATGTTGGAATCATTTTTATTAATTTGTTCGTATTTTCTCAGAATTTTAGAAGATTACTGTCATATTGAGTAAAAAAATAATTTTTGTGTTTGCAAGCCTTAAAAAAAGCATATGTTTCCAGTAAAACTCCCAAAGATGCATTATTTCAGGCATTATTAGCCATTTTTCAGGTGTGGTTTAGGAGTTATGTTTAAATAACTGTCATATTGAGTGTGGCGTTATACTGTCATATTGAGTTAAAAAAATCTAACTTGTGTCTTTGCAAACCTTACAAAAGAAAATGTTTCTAGCAACACTCACAAAGATAATTTTTTTCACGCTATTAGACATGTTTCATGTGTATTTAGGAGTTATAATTAAATAACTTTCATATTGAGTGTTAAAGTTATAATGTCATTATGTGTAAAACCTAATTTTTGTATTTGCAAACCTTACAAAAACAATTGATTCTAGTAAAACTTACATAAATTCAATATTACAGGCATTTTTAGACAATTCACATGTTTGGTTTAAAAATTGTGTTTGAATACATTTGTATTGCTTTTTTCGCATTATCTCAGGATTCCAAGATCATTACTTTCATATTGAGTAAAACACTACTTTTTGTTTTTGCAAACCTTACAAACCCACATGAATACATTATTATAAGCAATTTTAGACATGACACACGTTTGGTTCTGGAGTTATGTTTATATAACTTTTATATTTAGTATGACTGTTATACTGTCATATTGAATAAAAAAAACTAGCTTGTGTCTTTGCAAACTTTACAAAAGATCATTTTTCTAGTAAAACTAACAAAGATACATGTCTCCAGTTTGTCACTTCACCTGTCCAGTGCCAAGGTGCACTGGGATAGGCTCCAGTAGATTAATGCTGCTTTAACATCTGCTGACTGAAGAATCCTCCATCAAGTCTTTTATTGGGCGCCAAACAATCATCCATGCCATACCCACTTCAAGTCCCAAAGATCATTTTTCTAGTAAAACTAACAAAGATACATGTCTCCAGGCATTATTAGCCATTTTGCATGGGTTGTTTAGGAATTATCTTTAAATACATTTTTATTGCTTTTTTCGCATTATTTAGGATTCTAAAATCCTTACTTTCATATTGAGGAAAAAACTACTTTTTGTTTTTGCAAACCTTACAAACTCACATAAATACATTATTATAGGCAATTTTAGACATGACACACGTTTAGTTCTGGAGTTTTGTTTATATAACTTTCATATTTAGTATGACTGTTATACTGTCTTATTGAATAAAAACAACTAGCTTGTGTCTTTGCAAACTTTACAAAATATACATTTCCTAGTAAAACTAACAAAGATACATGTCTCCAGGCATTATTACCCATTTTGCCTGGGTTGTTTAGGAGTTATGTTTAAATACACTTTTATTGCTTTTTTCGCATTATCTCAGGATTCTAAGATCATTACTTTCATATTGAGTAAAAAACTACTTTTTGTTTTTGCAAACCTTACAAACTCACATAAATACATTATTACAGACATTTTTAGACATGACACATGTTTGGTTTTGGAGTTATGTTTATATAACTTTTATATTTAGTATGACTGTTATACTGTCATATTGAATTAAAAAAAAACTAGCTTGTGTCTTTGAAAACTTTACAAAGGATCATTTTTCTAGTAAAACTAACAAAGATACATGTCTCCAGGCATTATTACCCATTTTGCATGGGTTGTTTAGGAATTATGTTTGAATACAGTTTTATTGCTTTTTTTGCATTATCTCAGGATTTTAAGATCATTACTTTCATATTGAGTAAAAAACTAGTTTTTGTTTTTGCAAACCTTACAAACTCACATTAATACATTAATACAGGCATTTTTAGACATGACACATGTTTGGTTTTGTAGTTATGTTTATATAACTTTCATATTTAGTATGACTGTTATACTGTCATATTGAATAAGAAAAAACTAGCTTGTGTCTTTGCAAACTTTACAAAAGATCATTTTTCTAGTAAAACTAACAAAGATACATGTCTCCAGGCATTATTACCCATTTTGCATGGGTTGTTTAGGAATTATGTTTAAATACATTTTTATTGCTTTTTTCGCATTATCTCAGGATTCTAAAATCCTTACTTTCATATTGAGGAAAAAACTACTTTTTGTTTTGCAAACCTTACAAACTCACATAAATACATTATTACAGGCATTTTTAGACATAACACATGTTTGGTTTTGGAGTTATGTTTTGATAACTTTCATATTTAGTAGGACTGTTATACTGTCATATTTGATTTTAAAAAACTAGCTTGTGTCTTTGCAAACTTTACAAAACATCATTTTTCTAGTAAAACTAACAAAGATACATGTGTCCAGGCATTATTACCCATTTTGCATGGGTTGTTTAGGAATTATGTTTAAATACATTTTTTATTGCTTTTTTCGCATTATCTCAGGATTCTAAGCTCATTACTTTCATATTGAGTAAAAAACTACTTTTTGTTTTTGCAAACCTTACAAACTCACATAAATACATTATTACAGGCATTTTTAGACATGACACATGTTTGGTTTTGGAGTTATGTTTATATAACTTTCATATTTAGTATGATTGTTATACTGTCATATTGAATAAAAAAAAACTAGCTTGTGTCTTTGCAAACATTACAAAAGATCATTTTTCTAGTAAAACTAACAAAGATACATGTCTCCAGGCATTATTAGCCATTTTGCATGGGTTGTTTAGGAATTATCTTTAAATACATTTTTATTGCTTTTTTCGCATTATTTAGGATTCTAAAATCCTTACTTTCTTATTGAGGAAAAAACTACTTTTTGTTTTTGCAAACCTTACAAACTCACTTAAATACATTATTACAGACATTTTTAGAAACGACACATGTTTGGTTTTGGAGTTATGTTTATATAACTTTCATATTTAGTATGACTGTTATACTGTCATATTGAATAAGAAAAAACTAGCTTGTGTCTTTGCAAACTTTACAAAAGATCATTTTTCTAGTAAAACTAACAAAGATACATGTCTCCAGGCATTATTACCCATTTTGCATGGGTTGTTTAGGAATTATGTTTAAATACATTTTTATTGCTTTTTTCGCATTATCTCAGGATTCTAAAATCCTTACTTTCATATTGAGGAAAAAACTACTTTTTGTTTTGCAAATCTTACAAACTCACATAAATACATTATTACAGGCATTTTTAGACACAACACATGTTTGGTTTTGGAGTTATGTTTTGATAACTTTCATATTTAGTAGGACTGTTATACTGTCATATTTAATTTTAAAAAACTAGCTTGTGTCTTTGCGAACTTTACAAAATATAATTTTTCTAGTAAAACTAACAAAGATACATGTGTCCAGGCATTATTACCCATTTTGCATGGGTTGTTTAGGAATTATGTTTAAATACATTTTTATTGCTTTTTTTGCATTATCTCAGGATTCCAAGATCATTACTTTCATATTGAGTAAAAAACTACTTTTTGTTTTTGCAAACCTTACAAACTCACATAAATACATTATTATAGACATTTTTAGACATGACACATGTTTGGTTTTGGAGTTATGTTTATATAACTTTCATATTTAGTATGATTGTTATACTGTCATATTGAATAAAAAAAAACTAGCTTGTGTCTTTGCAAACATTACAAAAGATCATTTTTCTAGTAAAACTAACAAAGATACATGTCTCCAGGCATTATTACCCATTTTGCATGGGTTGTTTAGGAATTATGTTTAAAGAAATATGTATTGCTTTTTTGCATTATCTCAGGATTCTAAGATCATTACTTTCATATTGAGTAAAAAACTACTTTTTGTTTTTGCAAACCTTACAAACTCACATAAATACATTATTACAGGCAATTTTAGACATGACACATGTTTGGTTTTGGAGTTATGTTTATATAACTTTTATATTTAATATGACTGTTATACTGTCATATTAATTAAAAAAAACTAGCTTGTGTCTTTGCAAACTTTACAAAAGATCATTTTTCTAGTAAAACTAACAAACATGCATGTCTCCAGGCATTATTACCCATTTTGCATGGGTTGTTTAGGAATTATGTTTAAATACATTTTTATTGCTTTTTTCGCATTATCTCAGGATTTTAAGATCATTACTTTCATATTGAGTAAAAAACTACTTTTTGTTTTTGCAAACCTTACAAACTCACATTAATACATTATTACAGGCATTTTTAGACATGACACATGTTTGGTTTTGGAGTTATGTTTATATAACTTTTATATTTAGTATGACTGTTATACTGTCATATTGAATAAAAAACAACTAGCTTGTGTCTTTGCAAACTTTACAAAAGATCATTTTTCTAGTAAAACTAACAAAGATACATGTCTCCAGGCATTATTACCCATTTTGCCTGGGTTGTTTAGGAGTTATGTTTAAATAATTTTTTATTGCTTTTTTCGCATTATCTCAGGATTCTAAGATCATTACTTTCATATTGAGTAAAAAACTAGTTTTTGTTTTTGCAAACCTTACAAACTCACATTAATACATTATTACAGGCATTTTTAGACATGACACATGTTTGGTTTTGGAGTTATGTTTATATAACTTTCATATTTAATATGACTGTTATACTGTCATATTGAATTAAAAAAAACTGGCTTGTGTCTTTGCAAACTTTACATAAGATCATTTTTCCAGTAAAACTAACAAAGATACATGTTTCCAGGCATTATTAGCCATTTTGCATATGTTGTTTAGGAGTAATGTTTAAATACATTTTTATTGCTTTTTTCGCATTATCTCAGGATTTTAAGAACATTACAGTCATGTTGAGGAAAAAAAACTACTTTTTGTGTTTGCAAGATTTAAAAAAGCATGTGTTTCGAGTAAAACGGCCAAGGATGCATTATTTCAGGCATTATTAGCCATTTTTCATGTGTGGTTTGAGTTATGGTTAAATAACTGTCATATACTGTCAGTTATGACATAGTAAGTAAAACCTAATTTATGTATTTGCAAACCTTACAAAATCATTTAAATCTAGTAAAACTCACATGGATTCAATATTACAGACATTTTTAGACATTTTGCATGTTTGGTTTAGGAATTATGTTGGAATCATTTTTATTAATTTGTTCGTATTTTCTCAGAATTTTAGAACATTACTGTCATATTGAGTAAAAAATAATTTTTGTGTTTGCAAGCCTTAAAAAAGCATATGTTTCGAGTAAAACTTACAAGAATGCATTATTTCAGGCATTGTTAATCATTTTTCATGTGTAGTTTAAGAGTTATGTTTAAATAACTGTCATATTGAGTGTGGCAGTTATACTGTCATATTGAGTAAAAAAAACTAACCTGTCTTTGCAAACCTTACAAAAGAAAATGTTTCTAGTAACACTCACAAAGATAAATTTTTTCACGCATTATTACACATGTTTCATGTGTGGTTAGGAGTTATAAATAAATAATTGTCATATTGAGTGTTACAGTTTTAATGTCATTATGTGTAAAACCTAATTTTTGTATTTGCAAACCTTACAAAAACAATTGATTCTAGTAAAACGTATATAGATTCAATATTACAGGCATTTTTAGACATTTTACATGTTTGGTTTAAAATTTGTGTTTGAATACATTTGTATTGCTTTTTTCGAATTATCTCAGGATTCTAAGAACATTACTTTCATATTGAGTAAAAAACTACTTTTTGTTTTTGCAAACCTTACAAACTCACATAAATACATTATTACAGGCATTTTTAGACATGACACATGTTTGGTTTTGGAGTTATGTTTATATAACTTTCATATTTAGTATGACTGTTATACTGTCATATTGAATAAAAAAAACTAGCTTGTGTCTTTGATATCTTTACAAAAGATCATTTTTTTAAACTAACAACGTTACATGTCTCCCTAGGTATTATTAGCCATTTTGCATGTGTTGTTTAGGAGTTAGGTTTAAATACATTTTTATTGCTTTTTTCCCTTTATCTCAGGGTTCTAAGAACATTACAGTCAAGTAAAAAAATACTTTTTGTGTTTGCAAAATGTAAAACTCAGTAAAACTCCCAATGATTCATTATTTCAGGCATTATTAGCCATTTTTTTGTGTGGTTTATGAGTTATGTTTAAATAACTGTCATATTGAGTGTGATTTTGCCATTGTGAGTAAAACCTAATTTTTGTATTTGCAAACCTTACAAAAACAACCGATTCTAGGAAAAGTCACATTGATACAATATTACAGGCATGTTTAGGCATATTGCATGTTTGGTTTTGGAGTTATATTTATATAACCTGCTTTCTGAGCCGCCACCCTTGTGGTTTGCGTGTCCCACTGATCCAGGAACTATGTTGTCCGGGGGCTTCTATGGTCTCCCAAGACAAACAGGTCCTAGGTGAGGGATCAGACAAAGAGCAGCTCAAAGACCTTTATTAAAAGTACAATTGAGGACCTAGATTTTTTCTCGCCGGGACGCAGGTCACCGTGGCTCCCCTGTGGAGCCAGGCCCAGAGGTGTGGCACGATGGCGATTGACGGGCCAGTCCCCATGGGGCCCAGCCGTGCTCAGCTCGAAGAGGCAACGTGGATCCCCCCTCCAGGGCTCACCACTCATGGGCTGGGTCATAGAGGGTGCAGTGTGAGCTGGGCGGCAGCCGAAGGCAGGGCACTTGGTGGTCCGATTATCGGCTACATAAGCTCGCTCTTGGGACATGGAACGTCACCTCGCTGGGAGGGAAGGAGCCTGAGCTGGTGCATGAGGTGGAGACGTTCCCGGCTAGATATAGTTGGACTCACAGCAAGGGCTCTGGAACCTGTTCTCTCAGAGGGGCTGGACTGAGCTGAACTTTCATTACTTGCAACGCCAGAGTGGAAGAGATTCCACACTGGCGTTGCAACTAATGAGAGGCTGGGGTGGCAATTCTTGTTGCCCGCCGGCTCAAAGCCTGCACGTTGGACTTTAAACCCAATAAACGAGATGGTAGCTTCCTTCAGCCTTCGGGTTGGGTGACGGGTCCTGACTGTTGTTTGTGTTTACACACCAAACAGCAGCTCAGAGTACCAACTCTTTTTGGATTCCCTTGAGGGAGTACTGGAGAGTGCTCCCGCGGGTGATTCCCTTGTTCTGCTGGTGGACTTCAACGCTATGTTGGCAACGACAGTGAAACCTGGAGAGTCGTGATTGGGAAAAATGGCCACCCGGATCTGAACCCAAGTGGTGCTTTGTTATTGGAGTTTTGTGCTTGTCACGGATTGTCCATAACAAACACAATGTTCAAACATAAGGGTGTCCATATGTGCACTTGGCACAAGGACACCCTCGGCCGCATGATTGACTTTGTAGTTGTGTCATGGGATTTGCGGCCTCATGTTTTGGACACTCGGTGAAGAGAGGGGCAGAGCTTTCCACCAACCACCACCTGGTGGTGAGCTGGCTCCGATGGTAGGGGAGGATGCCGGTCAGACCTGGCAGGCCCAAACGTATTGTAAGGGTCTGCTGGGAACACCTAGCAGAGTCTCCTGAAGAACTTTGAACATGTCCGGAAGAACTTTGAACATGTCACGAGGGAGGTGCTGGACATTGAGTCTGAGTGGACCATGTTCTGGACCGTTCCTCTCTTGTTGAGCCAGCTGATTGAAGCTGTGGCCGCAAGGTGTTTGGTGCCTGTCGTGGCGGTAATCCACCAGCAGTGAGGGATGCTGTCAAGCTGAAGAAAGAGCCACCGGGTCCTTTTGGCTCATGGGACTCCAGAGGCAGTGGGCATACCGACAGGCCAAGCGAGACCTCCTCAGTCCCACCAACACGTCTTCCTATGAGGAAACAGTGCCTGGGAAGTCTGTGGTGGGCTCTCCTATTTCTGGGGCTGAGGTTGCCAAGGGAGTTAAAAAGCTCCTCGGTGGCAAGGCCCCGGGGGTATGAGCTCCGTCCGGAGTTCCTTAAGGCTCTGGATGCTGTGGGGCAGTCTTGGTTGACAAGACTCTGCAACATTGCGTCTACATCGGGGGCGGTACCTCTGGATTGGCAGACCGGGGTGGTGGTACCTCTCTTTAAGAAGGGGAACCGGAGGGTGTGTTCCAACTATCGTAGATCACACTCCTCAGCCTTCCCGGTAAGGTCTATTCATGTGTAATGGAGAGGAGGAACCTCGGATCCAGGACGAACAGTGTGGTTTTCGTCCTGGTCGTGGAACGGTAGACCAGCTCTATACTCTCGGCAGGGTCCTTGAGTGTGCATGGGAGTTTGCCCAACCAGTCTACATAAGTTTTGTGGACTTGGAGAAGACATTCGACCTTGGTCCCCGGTAAATCCTGTGGGGAGTGCTCAGAGAGTATGGAGTATCGGCATGTCTGATTGTGGCGGGTGTCTCCCTGTATGATCAGTGTCAGAGCTTGGTCCGCATTGCCGGCAGTATGTCGGACCCCTTTCCAGTGAGGGTTGGACTCCGCCAAGGCTGCCCTTTGTCACCGATTCTGTTCATAACTTTAATGGACAGAATATCTAGGCGCAGTCATGGCTTTGAGGATCCCCTCAACGCCATGACTGCGCCTGGTTTGGTGGCTGCAGGATTAGGTCTCTGCTTTTTGCAGATGATGTGGTCCTGATGGCTTCAACTGGCCAAGATCTTCAGCTTTCATTGGATCGGTTCGCAGTGAAGCGACTGGGATGAGAATCAGCACCTCCAAGTCCGAGTCCATGGTTCTCGCCCGGGAAAGGGTGTAGTGCCATCTCGAGGTTGGGAAAGAGATCTTGCCCCAAGTGAAGGAGTTCAAGTACCTAGGAGTCTTGTTCACGAGTGAGGATAGAGTGGATTTTGAGATCTACAGGCGGATCGGTGCGGCGTCTTCAGTAATGAGGACGCTATATCGATCCGTTGTGGTGAAGAAGGTGCTGAGCCAGAAGGAAAAGCTTTCAATTTACCGGTCGATCAACGTTCCCATCCTCACCTATGGTCATGAGCTTTGGGTTATGACCGAAAGGACAAGGTCACGGGTACAAGCGGCCGAAATGAGTTTCCTCCGCCGGGTGGTGGGTCTCTCCCTTAGAGATACGGTGAGAAGCTCTGTCATCTGGGAGGAACTCAGTGTAAAGCCGCTGCTCCTCCACATTGAGAGGAGCCAGATGAGGTGGTTCGGGCATCTGCTCAGGATGCCACCCGAACGCCTCCCTAGGTCCGAACGGCAGGAGGCCATGGGGAAGACCTAGGATACATTGGAAAGACTATGGCCTGGGAACGCCTCGGGATCCCCCGAGAAGAGCTGGACGAAGTGGCTGGGGAGAGGGAAGTCTGGGCTCTCTGCTTAGGCTGCTGCCCCCGCAACCCGACCTCGGATAAGCGGAAGAAAATGGATGGATTTAGTATGACAGTTATACTGTCATATTGAGTGTGACAGTATACTGTCATAAAACCCAATTTTTGTATTTGCAAACCTGATTCTAGTAAAACTCACATCTATACAATATTACAGGCAATTTTGGACATAATGCACGTTTGGTTTTCGAGTTATGTTTATATAACTTTAATATATAGTATGACATCTATACTGTTATAATGAGTAAAAAAACTAACTTGTGTCTGTCATAAAACTCAATTTTTGTATTTGCAAACCTTACAAAAACAAATGATTCTAGTAAAACTCACATGGATTCAATATTACAGGCATTTTTAGACATTTTGCATGTTTGGTTTAGGAATTATGTTGGAATACATTTGTATTGCTTTTTTTCACATTATCTCAGCATTTTAAGAACTTACTGTCATATTGAGTAAAAAAAACTTTTTGTGTTTGCAAGCCTTAAAAAAACAACCGATTCTAGTAAAACTCACATTGATACAATATTACAGGCATGTTTAGACATCTTGCATGTTTGGTTTTGGAGTTATGTTTATATAACCTGCTTTCTGAGCCGCCACCTTTGTGGTTTGCGTGTCCCACTGATTCTAGGAGCTATGTTGTCCGGGGGCTTCTATGCCCCCTGGTAGGGTCCCCCAAGACAAACAGGTCCTAGGTGAGGAATCAGACAAAGAGCAGCTCAAAGACCTTTATGAAAAGTACAAATCGAGGACCTAGATATTTTCTCGCCCGGACGCGGGTCACCGTGGCTCCCCTGTGGAGCCAGGCCCAGAGGTGGGGCACGATGGCGAGCGACTGGTGCCCATGGGGCCCAGCTCAAAGAGGCAACGTGGGCCCCCCCTGCAATAGGCTCACCACTCATGGGCTGGGTCATAGAGGTCGGGTGCAGTGTTAGCTGGGCGGAAGCCGAAGGCAGGGCACTTGGCGGTCCGATTATCGGCTACATAAGCTCGCTCTTGGGACGTGGAACGTCACCTCGCGAGGTGGAGAAGTTCCCGGCTAGATAAAGCTGGACTCACTTCGACGCACAGCAAGGGCTCTGGAACCTGTTCTCTCAAGAGGGGTTGGACTCTCTTCCACTCTGGCGTTGCAAGTAATGAGAGGCTGGGTTGGCAATTCTTGTTGCCCCCCGGCTCAAAGCCTGCACGTTGGACTTAACCCAGAAGACGAGATGGTAACTTCCCTCCACTTTCGGGTTGGGTGACGGGTCCTGACTGTTGTTGGTGTTTACGCACCAAACAGCAGCTCAGAGTACCCACTCTTTTTGGATTCCCTTGAGAGTGCTCCCTCGGGTGATTCCTTTGTTCTGCTGGGGGTCTTCAACGCTGATGTTGGCAACGACTTTGAAACCTGGAGAGTCGTGATTGGGAAAAATGGCCACCCAGATCTGAACCCAAGTGGTGCTTTATTATTGGACTTTTGTGCTCGTCACGGATTGTCCATAACAAACACAATGTTCAAACATAAGGGTGTCCATATGTGCACTTGGCACCAGGACACCCTCGGCCGCAGTTCCATTATTGACTTTGTAGTTGTGTCATGGGATTTGCGGCCTCATGTTTTGGACACTCGGGTGAAGAGAGGGGCGAGCTTTCTACCGATCACCACCTGGTGAGCTGGCTCCGATGGTGGGGTAGGATCCCGGACAGACCTGGCAGGCCCAAACGCATTGTGAGAGTCTTTTGGGAATGCCTAGCAGTGTCCTGTCAGAGAGAGTTTCTTTTTCTACCTCCGGA
The DNA here is from genome assembly GCF_033978785.1 of Entelurus aequoreus. Classification (NCBI taxonomy): domain Eukaryota; kingdom Metazoa; phylum Chordata; class Actinopteri; order Syngnathiformes; family Syngnathidae; genus Entelurus; species Entelurus aequoreus. The sequence continues at coordinate 61,590,759 of NC_084735.1, forward strand.
GGAACTTTGAACATGTCACAAAGGAGGTGCTGGACATTGAGTCTGAATGGATCATGTTCCGTGCCTCTCTTGTCAAGCCAGCTGATTGGAGCTGTGGCCGCAAGGTGTTTGGTGCCTGTCGTGGCGGTAATCCTAGAACCCGCTGGTGGCCACCAGCAGTGCGGGATGCCGTCAAGCTGAAGAAAGAGCTTATCTGGTCCTTTTGGCTCATGGGACTCCAGAGGCAGCGGGCATACCGACAGGCCAAGCAGTGCCTGGGGAGTCTGTGGTGGGCTCTCCTATTTCTGGGGCTGAGGTTGCCAAGGTAGTTAAAAAGCTCCTCGGTGGCAAGGCCGCGGGGGTGGATGAGCTCCGTCCGGAGTTCCTTAAGGCTCTGGATGCTGTGGGGCTGTTTTAGTTGACAAGACTCTGCAACATCGCATGGACATCAGGGGCGGTACCTCTGGATTGGCAGACCGGGGTGGTGGTTCCTCTCTTTAAGAAGGGGAACCGGAGGGTGTGTTCCAACTATCGTAGATCACACTCCTCAGCCTTCCCGGTAAGGTCTATTCATGTGTACTGGAGAGGAGGAACCTCGGATCCAGGACGAACAGTGTGGTTTTCGTCCTGGTCGTGGAACGGTAGACCAGCTCTATACTCTCGGCAGGGTCCTTGAGTGTGCATGGGAGTTTGTCCAACCAGTCTACATGTGCTTTGTGGACTTGGAGAAGACATTCGACCGTGGCCACCCCGGGAAGTCCTGTGGGGAGTGCTCAGAGAGTATGGGGTATCGGCATGTCTGATTGTGGCGGGTCGCTCCCTGTATGATCAGTGTCAGAGCTTGGTCCGCATTGCCAGCAGTATGTCGGACCCCTTTCCAGTGAGGGTTGGACCGGAGTCCAACCCTCGTGTTGGCTGCCCTTAGTCACCAAATGTGTTCATAAATTTTATGGACAGAATTTCTAGGCGCAGTCATGGCGTTGAGGGGATCCGGTTTGGTGGCTGCAGGATTAGGTCTCTCCTTTTTGCAGATGATGTGGTCCTTATGGCTTTAACTGGCCAGGATCTTCAGCTCTCATTGGATTGGTTCGCAGCCGAGTGTGAAGCGACTGGGATGAGAATCAGCACCTCCAAGTCCGAGGTTCTCGCCCGGGAAAGGGTGGAGTGCCATTTCGAGGTTGGGCAGGAGATCTTGCCCCAAGTGGATGAGTTCAAGTACCTGGAGTCTTGTTCATGAGTGAGGGAAGAGTGGATCGTGAGATGCACAGGCTGGCGGCCGAAATGAGTTTTCTCCGCTGGGTGGCGGGTCTCTCCCTTACTGTAAGAATTTTCACCGTTTAATTACAGTAACCTACTGGCAGCTAACGGTTCCAGTATAAAACTGTTTTTCTACAGCACACATACTGTGATTTATCACTACACTTTATTACTGTAAAAAGTATCACAGTACTGTGCTGTATCAAATATACGCTTCACAGCATAATACTGTCATCTGTTTAGCGGCATTACACTGTTATTTTAGTGTATCTACTGTAATATCCATTAACAGTTAATTACAGTAAAATAATTGTAAGCACTATAGACTGAGCTTTACAGTATAATGCCACTAGAAGTTAATGAGTTGAACTTTTAATTTTTCAAAATCAAAATCCCTGCAATCTGCTGGCATAAAAATGACTGGAGAAATGGCCTTGCAAGATTATGTTTTTATTAACCAATTATTTTAAAGTGCATCAAATACATTCAATGTACATTTAGAGCATTCTTCTTATTTTCAGTAAAGCATTTTAACATGTATAACATGTCCACTTAATTTCTAACTGGAGACAAAACACTGAACACGAGTCCAGTGTTTAGTTGTCGGCTACATAAAGCCCCACTCAAAGTCTGTGAGATGTTTTATAAGGGTGGCTACGTGAGGATTTACAGTTGCTGCCTTTTTCTGGACCAGCTTCCCGGTCTTCTTGGACACCACCTTTCCCTGGCTAGCCTTTGTTCCCCTCTCAGGGTTAACGCCAATGAATCGCCTAAAAAAGAGAGAAAGCATATTAGATATTCTGTTGTGATTGAAGATTACTTGTAGTCGATACAGAACCCCCCCTCACATTGTTATTTAGGAATATGCACTGCACAAATATTAATATCAATTTTAGGATATATGTGAGCCTATACCATAACCACAGCTGTAGATGAGTGAATGCTCTAAAACCCATTAAGACAAATTCAGAGAGGAAGACAATGCTAAAGCCTCCCCAACCCCTCTCTCTATTCATGTTTTCTCTCCATCTACGGGACCGTGTATTTACGCTGATGTTTCCTGCTTTCACCCATTTAACATATAGTTACCTGCTCATTACCTATCTTCTCTGCATCCTGGGGTCACACTGGTGCTTCTTGCCTTTACCCAATCAACATATCTTTACCTGCACATTACCTACCTTCTCTGCATAGTGTGGTCACGCTGGTGCTTTCTACCTTTACCCATTCAACATATCTTTACCTGCACATTACCTACCTTCTCTATATCCTGGAGTCAAGCTGGTGTTTCCTGCCTTTACTCATTCAACATATCTTTACCTGCACATTACCTACCTTCTCTGTATCCTGGCGTCTAGCTGGTGTTTCCTGCCTTCACCCATTCAACATATCTTTACCTGCACATTACCTACCTTCCCTGCATCCTTGGGTCACACTGGTGCTTCTTTCTTTCACCATACAACATATCTTCACCTGCACATACCTACCTTGTCTGCATGGCCTCGACCACACCTGCGCTTCCTTCTTTCACCCATTCAACATACCTTCACCCGCACATTACCTACCTTCCCTGCATAGTGGGGTCACACTGGTGCTTCCTGCCTTTACCCATTCAACATATCTTCACCCGCACATTACCTACTTGCTCTGCATTCTCGGGTCAAGCTGGTGCTTCCTGCCATCATCCAGTCAACATGTCTTTACCTGCAAATTATCTACTTTTTCTGCATCCTGGGGTCAAACAGGTGCTTCCTTCTTTGACCCAGTCAACATATCTTTACCTGCACATTACCTACCTTCTCTGTATCCTAGAGTCAAACTGGTGCTTCGGTCCCTAATAAGAAGGTCCACAAAGGAACAGAAGAGTCATTGATTTAAGGCACACAATTGGGGAAATGACAAGTCAAATTCCTGAACAGAGGTGAGAAATATAAAATAAAATATCCTAACAGTATTTTAACAGTATCAAGAGGATTTACCTTTGAACAAATTCCAATGTCCGAGGACCTTCCTCTTGGTATTCCAAGTTGAACACATAGTATGTGGCAAGAAGGGCAGCAAGCCCTGAGATTAAGCTAGGTTGGACGCCTTTGCAGATGACATCACCTTCCATGCTGATCATCCAACGTTTTATTGTGACTTTGTCACCAGCAACTGGTACAGTCAAGAAATGCAGTTTATTTTCCTAAACAGTATCCAATATGGGTAGCATTTTAAAAGTATTTGGAATGGCCACCTCACTCGCTCTCTCTTTCCTCTGTTTACATCTAGTCTCCTAAGGCAGTGGTTCTCAAATGGGGGTACGCGTACTCCTGGGGGTACTTGAAGGTATGCCAAGGGGTACGTGAGATTTTTTTTAAATATTCTAAAAATAGCAACAATTCAAAAATCCTTTATAAATATATTTATTGAATAATACTTCGACAAAATATGAATGTAAGTTCATAAACTGAACAACTAATCAAGTAGGCTATTCCATTCATTACCATAAAGCCAGAGTTTCCCCCATGCCATGATGGTTTGACCCTACCTGGCGGTGCCACACGGCACCAACTGTCAATCAACTATCCATGTAGAAAACAATGGAGGCTTGGTTAAAGCGTAGTGGACATGTTCCATAAATATTGATGTTAAAGATTTCTTTTTTTGTGAAGAAATGTTGAGAATGAAGTTCATGAATCCAGATGGATCTCTATTACAATCCCCAAAGAGGGCACTTTAAGTTGATTACTTCTATGTGTAAAAATCTTTATTTATAATTGAATCACTTGGTTATTTTTCAACAAGTTTTTAGTTATTTTTATATCTTTTTTTCCAAATAGTTCAAGAAAGACCACAACAAATGAGCAATATTTTGCACTGTTATACAATTTAATAAATCAGAAACTGATGACATAGTGCTGTATTTTACTTCTTTATCTCTTTTTTTCAACCAAAAATGCTTTGCTCTGATTAGGGGGTACTTGAATTTAAAAAATGTTCACAGGGGTACATCACTGAAAAAAGGTTGAGAACCACTGTCCTAAGGCAGTGGTTCTCAACCTTTTTTCAGTGCTGTGAACATTTTTTTAATGCAAGTAGACCTCCATGTCTTCATAACAGGAATATCCTGAATCCTCAAGTTGCATATCACAATAGTCATCATCAGTGTTAATAACACAAGAGCTGCTTGGATTTGCTGTTGATCAATTCAAACTTCGTTCAGTGTAGCCGTAGTGCTTCCTTGACACGTGCGATGTGAAAGTAGACTTAACTGTAAATCTTTTTTCACATTGACTGAAGGGGCACGTAACTGTCCTACCTTCGGTAATATGACTTTTCAAATGCAGGAGAAAGGCTCGTATATCATCGCACTTCGCGCTACATGAGACAATATTACAAGGTAAACCTTCTGCGCTATACATATCAGTCCTACTCTTGCCATATTTATGACAACGGCTGTGAGTTTTGAAGGCTGAGAAGTTGGAAAAAACTCTTGTGCATTTAGGGAAAGAACACTTAAACGATGCATTAGGCATACAACTATGACTTCGCATGTGTCTAACATACGCAAATACATTGCTGCAAGTCGTAGCACATATGTTGCAAGTTATCATCTTTTATGATGACTATGACAAAAAAGAAGAAAACTTAGCTAGCTAGCATGCGGCGGTACACGCGCGTGGTCAACGATAGTGTCTGTGATGCTGACTGTGACGCTATGTCATTTCGGACTTTATAAATATATATATAAAGTAATTCAAACAGAAAATGACACATCAAGGTACAAGTGACTCTTACCTTGTTATCAAAAACACACGATGCAGTAGGATGGATTTAGCAGGGTCGGCCAGGTGAAATGAAGCTCGGTTGGACGAATTGTGGGCGGACCCAAGAAACAAGTCTGAAAAATACTGAATTACACTGTAGGTTTTACAGTAACTTACTGCTGGTCGATATTTTTTGAAAAATGCAACAAAATTTACAGTACTTAACTGCATTTAAGAAGAACATGATAGGTTGATTGGCAACACTAAATTGGCCCTAGTGTGTGAATGTGAGTGTGAATGTTGTCTGTCTATCTGTGTTGGCCCTGCGATGAGGTGGCGACTTGTCCAGGGTGTACCCCGCCTTCCGCCTGATTGTAGCTGAGATAGGCTCCAGCGCCCCCCGCGACCCCGAAGGGAATAAGCGGTAGAAAATGGATGGATGGATGGATGGAGTATATAACTGTAATTTTATTTTTTATTTTTACAGTAATTTTTTACAGTGAAGGTCATGGGTGTCAAACTCTGGCCCGTGGGCCAAATTTGGCCCAACGTGTAATTTGACTTGGCCCTTGAGGCAATATCAAATTAACACTAAAGCTGGACCTTCGATTATACATTGCGGCAGTGCCGCTACTTCTAATACTTGCCAACCCTCCCGGGAGTGACTCCAGCACTCCTCCCGAATTTTTTTTTTTTTTCCAGCTAGTCAAACGAGTGCCAGCCCAGTTTCATGTCAGTGCAGCTTCTGCACCCACACACAATTGAATGCAACGCATACTTCATCAACAGCGATACAGGTTACACTGACGGTAGCCAAATAAAAAACTTTAACACTTTTAGAAATATACGCCACACTGTGAATCCACACCAAACAAGAATGACAAACACATTTCGGGAGAACATCCGCACCGTAACACAACATAAACACAACACAACAAATACCCAGAACCCTTTGTAGCACTAAATCTTCCGAGACGCTACAAGGTGTGTGTGTGTGGGGGGGGGGCGCGGGGGGGGGGGGGAGGTTTGGTGGTAGCGGGGGTGTATTTTGTAGCGTCCCGAAAGAGTTAGTGCTGCAAAAGATTCTGGGTATTTGTTCTTTTGTGTTTATGTTGTGTTACGGTGCGGATGTTCTCCCGAAAAGTGTTTTTTATTTTTGTTTGGTGTGGGTTCACAGTGTGGCGTATATTTCTAACAGTGTTAAAGTTTTTTATACTGGCACCCTCAGTGTAACCTGTATCGCTGTTGATGAAGTATGCGTTGCATTCATTTGTGCATGCGTGCTGTAGCTGCACATATCTTGTGACTGGGTCTGAATGATGTTAGAATTGGGTGTACGAGATATGACTGTTGAACATCTTGTTCGATAATGAAAGTTGCCTCAGCTCAAAGCCTGAGCCCCGACATTAAAGAACTAGCATCTAAAAAAAGATGCCAGGTATCTGGCTTGGGCACATCAAACTGAGCAGTTTAAAGTCCTGAATGGTTGTTTTATTCATTGTTATTTTATTTTCAAATTTATTAGCCTGTGGATAAAGTTAATGTTGATATTTACCTCAGAAGGCTGCAAATAGAAAAGAGGCATTCAATTTGTATTTAAATTATATTTGATATGCAATTGATATTTTTTAATTATTATTATTATTATTTGAAACTCCATTTTGCATGTCACTATAAAGTTATATAAGCCTTGCTTGTTCAATATTCAATGCAAAACTTGTTTGGGTCCCTATTAAAAGGTTAATTTGTTCAACCTTGGCCCGCGGCTTTGTTCAGTTTTAAACTTTGGCCCACTCTGTATTTGAGTTTGACACCCCTGGTGAAGGTGAAGCTCTGTCATCCTGGAGGCCACGGGGAAGACCCAGGACACATTGGGAACACTATGTCTCCCGGCTGGCCTGGGAACGCCTCGGGATCCCCTGAGAAAAGGTCCTAGGTGAGGGATCAGACAAAGAGCAGCTCAAAGACCTTTATGAAAAGTACAAATCGAGGACCTAGATTTTTTCTCGCCCAGGCGCAGGTCACCGTGGCTCCCCTGTGGAGCCAGGCGCAGAGGTGGGGCACGATGGCGAGCGACTGGTGGCCGGGCCTGTCTCCATGGGGCCCTGCCGGGCTCATTTCGAAGAGGCAACGTGGGTCAACCCTCCAATGGGCTCACCACTCATGGGACCATTGAGGTCATAGAGGTCGGATGCAGTGTGAACTGGGCGGCAGCCGAAGGCAGGGCACTTGGCAGTCCGATTATCGGCTACATAAGCTCGCTCTTGGGACGTGGAACGTCACCTCGCTGGGAGGGAAAGAGCCTGAGCTGGTGCGCGAGGTGAAGAAGTTCCGGCTAGATATAGTTGGACTCACTTCGACGCACAGCAAGGGCTCTGGAACCTGTTCTCTCAAGAGGGGCTGGACTCTCTTCCACTCTGGCGTTGCAAGCAATGAGAGGCTGGGGTGGCAATTGTTGTTGCTCAAAGCCTGCACGTTGGACCCAGTAGACGAGATGGTAGCTTCCCTCCGCCTTCGGGTTGGGTGACGGGTCCTGACTGTTGTTTGTGTTTACGCACCAAACAGCAGCTCAGAGTACCCACTCTTTTTGGATTCCCTTGAGGGAGTACTGGAGAGTGCTCCCTCGGGTGATTCCCTTGTTCTGTTGGGGGACTTCAATGCTCATGTTGGCAAGGACAGTGAAACCTGGAGAGTCGTGATTGGGAAAAATGGCCACCCGGATCTGAACCCAAGTGGTGCTTTGTTATTGGACTTTTGTGCTCGTCACGGATTGTCCATAACAAACACAATGTTCAAACATAAGGAAGAACTTTAAACATGTCACGAGGGAGGTGCTGGACATTGAGTCTGAGTGGACCATGTTCCGTGCCTCTCTTGTCGAGCCTGCTGATTGGAGCTGTGGCCGCAAGGTGTTTGGTGCCTGTCGTGGCGGTAATCCTAGAACTCGCTGGTGGCCACCAGCAGGGAGGGATGCCGTCAAGCTGAAGAAAGAGCCTATCGGGTCCTTTTGGCTCATGGGACTCCAGAGGCAGCGGGCATACCGACAGGCCAAGCAGTGCCTGGGGAATCTGTGGTGGACTCTCCTATTTCTGGGGCTTAGGTTGCCTAGGTAGTTAAAAAGCTCCTCTGTGGCAAGGCCCCGGTGGTGGATGAGTTCCTTAAGGCTCTGGATACTGTGGGGCTGTCTTGGTTGACAAGACTCTGCAACATCGCGTGAACATTGGGGGTGGTACCTCTGGATTGGCACACCGGGGTGGTGGTTCCTCTCTTTAAGAAGGGGAACCGGAGGGTGTGTTCCAACTATCGTGAAACACACTCCTCAGCCTTCCCGGTAAGGTCTATTCATGTGTACTGGAGAGGAGGAAACTCGGATCCAGGACGAACAGTGTGGTTTTCGTCCTGGTCGTGGAACGGTAGACCAGGTCTATACTCTCGGCAGGGTCCTTGAGTGTGAAGCGACTGGGATGAGAATCAGCACCTCCAAGTCCAACTCCATGGTTCTCGCGCAGGAAAGGGTCGAGTGCCATCTCCAGGTTGGGGAGGAGATCTTGCCCCAAGTGGAAGAGTTCAAGTACCTAGGAGTCTTGTTCACGAGTGAGGATAGAGTGGATCGAGAGATCCACAGGCGATTTGGTGCGGCGTCTTCAGTATTGAGGACGCTATATCGATCCGTTGTGGTGAAGAAGGAGCTGAGCCAGAAGGAAAAGCTCTCAATTTACCGTCGATCTACGTTCCCAGCTTTGGGTTATGACCGAAAGGACAAGCGGCCGAAATGCGTTTCCTCTGCCGGGTGGTGGGTCTCTACCTTAGAGACAGGGTGAGAAGCTCTGTCATCCGGGAGGTACTCAAAGTAATCCCGCTGCTCCTCCACATTGAGAGGAGCCATGAGGTGGTTCGGGCATCTGCTCAGGATGCCACCCGAACGCCTCTAGGGAGGTGTGGCAGGAGGCCACGGGGAAGACCTAGGACACATTGGAAAGACTATGTCCCCGGCTGGCCTGGGAACGCCTCGGAATACCCCGAGAAGAGCTGGACGAAGTGGCTGGGGAGAGGGAAGTCTGGGATTTTCTGCTCAGGCTGCTGCCCCCGCAACCCGACCTCGGATAAGCGGAAGAAAATGGATGGATTTAGAATGACAGTTATACTGTCAGATTGAGTACAAAAACTAACTAAACCTTACACAATATAATGTTTCTAGTAAAACTCACAAAGATACATATCTCCAGGCATTATTAGCCATTTTGCATGTGTGGTTTAGGAGTTATGTTTAAATAAATAACTGTCAGATTGAGTGTGACAGTAAACTGTCATAGTGAGTAAAACCCTTATTTTGTATTTGCAAACCTTACAAAAACAACTAAATCTAGTTAAACTCACACAGATACAATATTACAGGCATTTTTAGACACAATGCATGTTTGGTTTTAGAGTTATGTTTATATAACTTTCATATTTAGTATGACAGTTATACTGTCATATTGAATAAAAACAACAACTAACTTGTGTCTTTGCAAACCTTACAAAATACAATTTTTCTAGTAAAACTAACTAAGATACATGCTCCAGGCATTATTAGCTATTTTGCATGTGTTGTTTGAGTTATGTTTAAATAACTGTCATATTGAGTGTGACAGTATACTGTCATAAAACCCAATTTTTGTATTTGCAACCCTGATTCTAGTAAAACTCACATATATACAATATTACAGGCAGTTTTGGACATAATGGTTTGGTTTTGGAGTTATGTTTATATAACTTTCATATATAGTATGACAGCTAAACTGTTATATTGAGTAAAAAAACTAACTTGTGTTTGTCATAAAACCCAATTTTTGTATTAGCAAACCATACAACTGATTCTAATAAAACTCACATGGATTCAATATTACAGGCATTTTCAGACATTTTGCATGTTTGGTTTAGGAATCATGTTGGAATCATTTTTATTAATTTGTTCGTATTTTCTCAGAATTTTAGAACATTACTGTCATATTGAGTAAAAAAATAATTTTTGTGTTTGCAAGCCTTAAAAAAAGCATATGTTTCCAGTAAAACTCCCAAAGATGCATTATTTCAGGCATTATTAGCCATTTTTCAGGTGTGGTTTAGGAGTTATGTTTAAATAACTGTCATATTGAGTGTGGCGTTATACTGTCATATTGAGTTAAAAAAATCTAACTTGTGTCTTTGCAAACCTTACAAAAGAAAATGTTTCTAGCAACACTCACAAAGATAATTTTTTTCACGCTATTAGACATGTTTCATGTGTATTTAGGAGTTATAATTAAATAACTTTCATATTGAGTGTTAAAGTTATAATGTCATTATGTGTAAAACCTAATTTTTGTATTTGCAAACCTTACAAAAACAATTGATTCTAGTAAAACTTACATAAATTCAATATTACAGGCATTTTTAGACAATTGACATGTTTGGTTTAAAAATTGTGTTTGAATACATTTGTATTGCTTTTTTCGCATTATCTCAGGATTCTAAGATCATTACTTTCATATTGAGTAAAACACTACTTTTTGTTTTTGCAAACCTTACAAACCCACATGAATACATTATTATAAGCAATTTTAGACATGACACACGTTTGGTTCTGGAGTTATGTTTATATAACTTTTATATTTAGTATGACTGTTATACTGTCATATTGAACTTAAAAAAAACTAGCTTGTGTCTTTTCAAACTTTACAAAAGATCATTTTTCTAGTAAAACTAACAAAGATACATGTCTTCAGGCATTATTACCCATTTTGCATGGGTTGTTTAGGAATTATCTTTAAATACATTTTTATTGCTTTTTTCGCATTATTTAGGATTCTAAAATCCTTACTTTCTTATTGAGGAAAAAACTACTTTTTGTTTTTGCAAACCTTACAAACTCACATAAATACATTATTACAGACATTTTTAGAAACGACACATGTTTGGTTTTGGAGTTATGTTTATATAACTTTCATATTTAGTATGACTGTTATACTGTCATATTGAATAAGAAAAAACTAGCTTGTGTCTTTGCAAACTTTACAAAAGATAATTTTTCTAGTAAAACTAACAAAGATACATGTCTCCAGGCATTATTACCCATTTTGCATGGGTTGTTTAGGAATTATGTTTAAATACATTTTTATTGCTTTTTTCGCATTATCTCAGGATTTTAAAATCCTTACTTTCATATTGAGGAAAACACTACTTTTTGTTTTGCAAACCTTACAAACTCACATAAATACATTATTACAGGCATTTTTAGACACAACACATGTTTGGTTTTGGAGTTATGTTTTGATAACTTTCATATTTAGTAGGACTGTTATACTGTCATATTTAATTTTAAAAAACTAGCTTGTGTCTTTGCGAACTTTACAAAATATAATTTTTCTAGTAAAACTAACAAAGATACATGTGTCCAGGCATTATTACCCATTTTGCATGGGTTGTTTAGGAATTATGTTTAAATACATTTTTATTGCTTTTTTTGCATTATCTCAGGATTCCAAGATCATTACTTTCATATTGAGTAAAAAACTACTTTTTGTTTTTGCAAACCTTACAAACTCACATAAATACATTATTATAGACATTTTTAGACATGACACATGTTTGGTTTTGGAGTTATGTTTATATAACTTTCATATTTAGTATGATTGTTATACTGTCATATTGAATAAAAAAAAACTAGCTTGTGTCTTTGCAAACATTACAAAAGATCATTTTTCTAGTAAAACTAACAAAGATACATGTCTCCAGGCATTATTACCCATTTTGCATGGGTTGTTTAGGAATTATGTTTAAAGAAATATGTATTGCTTTTTTCGCATTATCTCAGGATTCTAAGATCATTACTTTCATATTGAGTAAAAAACTACTTTTTGTTTTTGCAAACCTTACAAACTCACATAAATACATTATTACAGGCAATTTTAGACATGACACATGTTTGGTTTTGGAGTTATGTTTATATAACTTTTATATTTAATATGACTGTTATACTGTCATATTAATTAAAAAAAACTAGCTTGTGTCTTTGCAAACTTTACAAAAGATACATTTTTCTAGTAAAACTAACAAACATGCATGTCTCCAGGCATTATTACCCATTTTGCATGGGTTGTTTAGGAATTATGTTTAAATACATTTTTATTGCTTTTTTCGCATTATCTCAGGATTTTAAGATCATTACTTTCATATTGAGTAAAAAACTACTTTTTGTTTTTGCAAACCTTACAAACTCACATTAATACATTATTACAGGCATTTTTAGACATGACACATGTTTGGTTTTGGAGTTATGTTTATATAACTTTTATATTTAGTATGACTGTTATACTGTCATATTGAATAAAAAACAACTAGCTCGTGTCTTTGCAAACTTTACAAAAGATCATTTTTCTAGTAAAACTAACAAAGATACATGTCTCCAGGCATTATTACCCATTTTGCCTGGGTTGTTTAGGAGTTATGTTTAAATAATTTTTTATTGCTTTTTTCGCATTATCTCAGGATTCTAAGATCATTACTTTCATATTGAGTAAAAAACTAGTTTTTGTTTTTGCAAACCTTACAAACTCACATTAATACATTATTACAGGCATTTTTAGACATGACACATGTTTGGTTTTGGAGTTATGTTTATATAACTTTCATATTTAATATGACTGTTATACTGTCATATTGAATTAAAAAAAACTGGCTTGTGTCTTTGCAAACTTTACATAAGATCATTTTTCCAGTAAAACTAACAAAGATACATGTTTCCAGGCATTATTAGCCATTTTGCATATGTTGTTTAGGAGTAATGTTTAAATACATTTTTATTGCTTTTTTCGCATTATCTCAGGATTTTAAGAACATTACAGTCATATTGAGGAAAAAAACTACTTTTTGTGTTTGCAAGATTTAAAAAAGCATGTGTTTCGAGTAAAACGGCCAAGGATGCATTATTTCAGGCATTATTAGCCATTTTTCATGTGTGGTTTGAGTTATGGTTAAATAACTGTCATATACTGTCAGTTATGACATAGTAAGTAAAACCTAATTTATGTATTTGCAAACCTTACAAAATCATTTAAATCTAGTAAAACTCACATGGATTCAATATTACAGACATTTTTAGACATTTTGCATGTTTGGTTTAGGAATTATGTTGGAATCATTTTTATTAATTTGTTCGTATTTTCTCAGAATTTTAGAACATTACTGTCATATTGAGTAAAAAAATAATTTTTGTGTTTGCAAGCCTTAAAAAAGCATATGTTTCGAGTAAAACTTACAAGAATGCATTATTTCAGGCATTGTTAATCATTTTTCATGTGTAGTTTAAGAGTTATGTTTAAATAACTGTCATATTGAGTGTGGCAGTTATACTGTCATATTGAGTAAAAAAAACTAACCTGTCTTTGCAAACCTTACAAAAGAAAATGTTTCTAGTAACACTCACAAAGATAAATTTTTTCACGCATTATTAGACATGTTTCATGTGTGGTTAGGAGTTATAAATAAATAATTGTCATATTGAGTGTTACAGTTTTAATGTCATTATGTGTAAAACCTAATTTTTGTATTTGCAAACCTTACAAAAACAATTGATTCTAGTAAAACGTATATAGATTCAATATTACAGGCATTTTTAGACATTTTACATGTTTGGTTTAAAATGTGTGTTTGAATACATTTGTATTGCTTTTTTCGAATTATCTCAGGATTCTAAGAACATTACTTTCATATTAAAAAACTACTTTTTGTTTTTGCAAACCTTACAAACTCACATAAATACATTATTACAGGCATTTTTAGACATGACACATGTTTGGTTTTGGAGTTATGTTTATATAACTTTCATATTTAGTATGACTGTTATACTGTCATATTGAATAAAAAAAACTAGCTTGTGTCTTTGATATCTTTACAAAAGATCATTTTTTTAAACTAACAACGTTACATGTCTCCCTAGGTATTATTAGCCATTTTGCATGTGTTGTTTAGGAGTTAGGTTTAAATACATTTTTATTGCTTTTTTCCCTTTATCTCAGGGTTCTAAGAACATTACAGTCAAGTAAAAAAATACTTTTTGTGTTTGCAAAATGTAAAACTCAGTAAAACTCCCAATGATTCATTATTTCAGGCATTATTAGCCATTTTTTTGTGTGGTTTATGAGTTATGTTTAAATAACTGTCATATTGAGTGTGATTTTGTCATTGTGAGTAAAACCTAATTTTTGTATTTGCAAACCTTACAAAAACAACCGATTCTAGGAAAAGTCACATTGATACAATATTACAGGCATGTTTAGGCATATTGCATGTTTGGTTTTGGAGTTATATTTATATAACCTGCTTTCTGAGCCGCCACCCTTGTGGTTTGCGTGTCCCACTGATCCAGGAACTATGTTGTCCGGGGGCTTCTATGGTCTCCCAAGACAAACAGGTCCTAGGTGAGGGATCAGACAAAGAGCAGCTCAAAGACCTTTATTAAAAGTACAATTGAGGACCTAGATTTTTTCTCGCCGGGACGCAGGTCACCGTGGCTCCCCTGTGGAGCCAGGCCCAGAGGTGTGGCACGATGGCGATTGACGGGCCAGTCCCCATGGGGCCCAGCCGTGCTCAGCTCGAAGAGGCAACGTGGATCCCCCCTCCAGGGCTCACCACTCATGGGCTGGGTCATAGAGGGTGCAGTGTGAGCTGGGCGGCAGCCGAAGGCAGGGCACTTGGTGGTCCGATTATCGGCTACATAAGCTCGCTCTTGGGACATGGAACGTCACCTCGCTGGGAGGGAAGGAGCCTGAGCTGGTGCATGAGGTGGAGACGTTCCCGGCTAGATATAGTTGGACTCACAGCAAGGGCTCTGGAACCTGTTCTCTCAGAGGGGCTGGACTGAGCTGAACTTTCATTACTTGCAACGCCAGAGTGGAAGAGATTCCACACTGGCGTTGCAACTAATGAGAGGCTGGGGTGGCAATTCTTGTTGCCCGCCGGCTCAAAGCCTGCACGTTGGACTTTAAACCCAATAAACGAGATGGTAGCTTCCTTCAGCCTTCGGGTTGGGTGACGGGTCCTGACTGTTGTTTGTGTTTACACACCAAACAGCAGCTCAGAGTACCAACTCTTTTTGGATTCCCTTGAGGGAGTACTGGAGAGTGCTCCCGCGGGTGATTCCCTTGTTCTGCTGGTGGACTTCAACGCTATGTTGGCAACGACAGTGAAACCTGGAGAGTCGTGATTGGGAAAAATGGCCACCCGGATCTGAACCCAAGTGGTGCTTTGTTATTGGAGTTTTGTGCTTGTCACGGATTGTCCATAACAAACACAATGTTCAAACATAAGGGTGTCCATATGTGCACTTGGCACAAGGACACCCTCGGCCGCATGATTGACTTTGTAGTTGTGTCATGGAATTTGCGGCCTCATGTTTTGGACACTCGGTGAAGAGAGGGGCAGAGCTTTCCACCAACCACCACCTGGTGGTGAGCTGGCTCCGATGGTAGGGGAGGATGCCGGTCAGACCTGGCAGGCCCAAACGTATTGTAAGGGTCTGCTGGGAACACCTAGCAGAGTCTCCTGAAGAACTTTGAACATGTCCGGAAGAACTTTGAACATGTCACGAGGGAGGTGCTGGACATTGAGTCTGAGTGGACCATGTTCTGGACCGTTCCTCTCTTGTTGAGCCAGCTGATTGAAGCTGTGGCCGCAAGGTGTTTGGTGCCTGTCGTGGCGGTAATCCACCAGCAGTGAGGGATGCTGTCAAGCTGAAGAAAGAGCCACCGGGTCCTTTTGGCTCATGGGACTCCAGAGGCAGTGGGCATACCGACAGGCCAAGCGAGACCTCCTCAGTCCCACCAACACGTCTTCCTATGAGGAAACAGTGCCTGGGAAGTCTGTGGTGGGCTCTCCTATTTCTGGGGCTGAGGTTGCCAAGGTAGTTAAAAAGCTCCTCGGTGGCAAGGCCCCGGGGGTATGAGCTCCGTCCGGAGTTCCTTAAGGCTCTGGATGCTGTGGGGCAGTCTTGGTTGACAAGACTCTGCAACATTGCGTCTACATCGGGGGCGGTACCTCTGGATTGGCAGACCGGGGTGGTGGTACCTCTCTTTAAGAAGGGGAACCGGAGGGTGTGTTCCAACTATCGTAGATCACACTCCTCAGCCTTCCCGGTAAGGTCTATTCATGTGTAATGGAGAGGAGGAACCTCGGATCCAGGACGAACAGTGTGGTTTTCGTCCTGGTCGTGGAACGGTAGACCAGCTCTATACTCTCGGCAGGGTCCTTGAGTGTGCATGGGAGTTTGCCCAACCAGTCTACATAAGTTTTGTGGACTTGGAGAAGACATTCGACCTTGGTCCCCGGTAAATCCTGTGGGGAGTGCTCAGAGAGTATGGAGTATCGGCATGTCTGATTGTGGCGGGTGTCTCCCTGTATGATCAGTGTCAGAGCTTGGTCCGCATTGCCGGCAGTATGTCGGACCCCTTTCCAGTGAGGGTTGGACTCCGCCAAGGCTGCCCTTTGTCACCGATTCTGTTCATAACTTTAATGGACAGAATATCTAGGCGCAGTCATGGCTTTGAGGATCCCCTCAACGCCATGACTGCGCCTGGTTTGGTGGCTGCAGGATTAGGTCTCTGCTTTTTGCAGATGATGTGGTCCTGATGGCTTCAACTGGCCAAGATCTTCAGCTTTCATTGGATCGGTTCGCAGTGAAGCGACTGGGATGAGAATCAGCACCTCCAAGTCCGAGTCCATGGTTCTCGCCCGGGAAAGGGTGTAGTGCCATCTCGAGGTTGGGAAAGAGATCTTGCCCCAAGTGAAGGAGTTCAAGTACCTAGGAGTCTTGTTCACGAGTGAGGATAGAGTGGATTTTGAGATCTACAGGCGGATCGGTGCGGCGTCTTCAGTAATGAGGACGCTATATCGATCCGTTGTGGTGAAGAAGGTGCTGAGCCAGAAGGAAAAGCTTTCAATTTACCGGTCGATCAACGTTCCCATCCTCACCTATGGTCATGAGCTTTGGGTTATGACCGAAAGGACAAGGTCACGGGTACAAGCGGCCGAAATGAGTTTCCTCCGCCGGGTGGTGGGTCTCTCCCTTAGAGATACGGTGAGAAGCTCTGTCATCTGGGAGGAACTCAGTGTAAAGCCGCTGCTCCTCCACATTGAGAGGAGCCAGATGAGGTGGTTCGGGCATCTGCTCAGGATGCCACCCGAACGCCTCCCTAGGTCCGAACGGCAGGAGGCCATGGGGAAGACCTAGGATACATTGGAAAGACTATGGCCTGGGAACGCCTCGGGATCCCCCGAGAAGAGCTGGACGAAGTGGCTGGGGAGAGGGAAGTCTGGGCTCTCTGCTTAGGCTGCTGCCCCCGCAACCCGACCTCGGATAAGCGGAAGAAAATGGATGGATCTAGTATGACAGTTATACTGTCATATTGAGTGTGACAGTATACTGTCATAAAACCCAATTTTTGTATTTGCAAACCTGATTCTAGTAAAACTCACATCTATACAATATTACAGGCAATTTTGGACATAATGCACGTTTGGTTTTCGAGTTATGTTTATATAACTTTAATATATAGTATGACATCTATACTGTTATAATGAGTAAAAAAACTAACTTGTGTCTGTCATAAAACTCAATTTTTGTATTTGCAAACCTTACAAAAACAAATGATTCTAGTAAAACTCACATGGATTCAATATTACAGGCATTTTTAGACATTTTGCATGTTTGGTTTAGGAATTATGTTGGAATACATTTGTATTGCTTTTTTTCACATTATCTCAGCATTTTAAGAACTTACTGTCATATTGAGTAAAAAAAACGTTTTGTGTTTGCAAGCCTTAAAAAAACAACCGATTCTAGTAAAACTCACATTGATACAATATTACAGGCATGTTTAGACATCTTGCATGTTTGGTTTTGGAGTTATGTTTATATAACCTGCTTTCTGAGCCGCCACCTTTGTGGTTTGCGTGTCCCACTGATTCTAGGAGCTATGTTGTCCGGGGGCTTCTATGCCCCCTGGTAGGGTCCCCCAAGACAAACAGGTCCTAGGTGAGGAATCAGACAAAGAGCAGCTCAAAGACCTTTATGAAAAGTACAAATCGAGGACCTAGATATTTTCTCGCCCGGACGCGGGTCACCGTGGCTCCCCTGTGGAGCCAGGCCCAGAGGTGGGGCACGATGGCGAGCGACTGGTGCCCATGGGGCCCAGCTCGAAGAGGCAACGTGGGCCCCCCCTGCAATAGGCTCACCACTCATGGGCTGGGTCATAGAGGTCGGGTGCAGTGTTAGCTGGGCGGAAGCCGAAGGCAGGGCACTTGGCGGTCCGATTATCGGCTACATAAGCTCGCTCTTGGGACGTGGAACGTCACCTCGCGAGGTGGAGAAGTTCCCGGCTAGATAAAGCTGGACTCACTTCGACGCACAGCAAGGGCTCTGGAACCTGTTCTCTCAAGAGGGGTTGGACTCTCTTCCACTCTGGCGTTGCAAGTAATGAGAGGCTGGGTTGGCAATTCTTGTTGCCCCCCGGCTCAAAGCCTGCACGTTGGACTTAACCCAGAAGACGAGATGGTAACTTCCCTCCACTTTCGGGTTGGGTGACGGGTCCTGACTGTTGTTGGTGTTTACGCACCAAACAGCAGCTCAGAGTACCCACTCTTTTTGGATTCCCTTGAGAGTGCTCCCTCGGGTGATTCCTTTGTTCTGCTGGGGGTCTTCAACGCTGATGTTGGCAACGACTTTGAAACCTGGAGAGTCGTGATTGGGAAAAATGGCCACCCAGATCTGAACCCAAGTGGTGCTTTATTATTGGACTTTTGTGCTCGTCACGGATTGTCCATAACAAACACAATGTTCAAACATAAGGGTGTCCATATGTGCACTTGGCACCAGGACACCCTCGGCCGCAGTTCCATTATTGACTTTGTAGTTGTGTCATGGGATTTGCGGCCTCATGTTTTGGACACTCGGGTGAAGAAAGGGGCGAGCTTTCTACCGATCACCACCTGGTGAGCTGGCTCCGATGGTGGGGTAGGATCCCGGACAGACCTGGCAGGCCCAAACGCATTGTGAGAGTCTTTTGGGAATGCCTAGCAGTGTCCTGTCAGAGAGAGTTTCTTTTTCTACCTCCGGAGGAACTTTGAACATGTCACAAAGGAGGTGCTGGACATTGAGTCTGAATGGATCATGTTCCGTGCCTCTCTTGTCAAGCCAGCTGATTGGAGCTGTGGCCGCAAGGTGTTTGGTGCCTGTCGTGGCGGTAATCCTAGAACCCGCTGGTGGCCACCAGCAGTGCGGGATGCCGTCAAGCTGAAGAAAGAGCTTATCTGGTCCTTTTGGCTCATGGGACTCCAGAGGCAGCGGGCATACCGACAGGCCAAGCAGTGCCTGGGGAGTCTGTGGTGGGCTCTCCTATTTCTGGGGCTGAGGTTGCCAAGGTAGTTAAAAAGCTCCTCGGTGGCAAGGCCGCGGGGGTGGATGAGCTCCGTCCGGAGTTCCTTAAGGCTCTGGATGCTGTGGGGCTGTTTTAGTTGACAAGACTCTGCAACATCGCATGGACATCAGGGGCGGTACCTCTGGATTGGCAGACCGGGGTGGTGGTTCCTCTCTTTAAGAAGGGGAACCGGAGGGTGTGTTCCAACTATCGTAGATCACACTCCTCAGCCTTCCCGGTAAGGTCTATTCATGTGTACTGGAGAGGAGGAACCTCGGATCCAGGACGAACAGTGTGGTTTTCGTCCTGGTCGTGGAACGGTAGACCAGCTCTATACTCTCGGCAGGGTCCTTGAGTGTGCATGGGAGTTTGTCCAACCAGTCTACATGTGCTTTGTGGACTTGGAGAAGACATTCGACCGTGGCCACCCCGGGAAGTCCTGTGGGGAGTGCTCAGAGAGTATGGGGTATCGGCATGTCTGATTGTGGCGGGTCGCTCCCTGTATGATCAGTGTCAGAGCTTGGTCCGCATTGCCAGCAGTATGTCGGACCCCTTTCCAGTGAGGGTTGGACCGGAGTCCAACCCTCGTGTTGGCTGCCCTTAGTCACCAAATGTGTTCATAAATTTTATGGACAGAATTTCTAGGCGCAGTCATGGCGTTGAGGGGATCCGGTTTGGTGGCTGCAGGATTAGGTCTCTCCTTTTTGCAGATGATGTGGTCCTTATGGCTTTAACTGGCCAGGATCTTCAGCTCTCATTGGATTGGTTCGCAGCCGAGTGTGAAGCGACTGGGATGAGAATCAGCACCTCCAAGTCCGAGGTTCTCGCCCGGGAAAGGGTGGAGTGCCATTTCGAGGTTGGGCAGGAGATCTTGCCCCAAGTGGATGAGTTCAAGTACCTGGAGTCTTGTTCATGAGTGAGGGAAGAGTGGATCGTGAGATGCACAGGCTGGCGGCCGAAATGAGTTTTCTCCGCTGGGTGGCGGGTCTCTCCCTTACTGTAAGAATTTTCACCGTTTAATTACAGTAACCTACTGGCAGCTAACGGTTCCAGTATAAAACTGTTTTTCTACAGCACACATACTGTGATTTATCACTACACTTTATTACTGTAAAAAGTATCACAGTACTGTGCTGTATCAAATATACGCTTCACAGCATAATACTGTCATCTGTTTAGCGGCATTACACTGTTATTTTAGTGTATCTACTGTAATATCCATTAACAGTTAATTACAGTAAAATAATTGTAAGCACTATAGACTGAGCTTTACAGTATAATGCCACTAGAAGTTAATGAGTTGAACTTTTAATTTTTCAAAATCAAAATCCCTGCAATCTGCTGGCATAAAAATGACTGGAGAAATGGCCTTGCAAGATTATGTTTTTATTAACCAATTATTTTAAAGTGCATCAAATACATTCAATGTACATTTAGTGCATTCTTCTTATTTTCAGTAAAGCATTTTAACATGTATAACATGTCCACTTAATTTCTAACTGGAGACAAAACACTGAACACGAGTCCAGTGTTTAGTTGTCGGCTACATAAAGCCCCACTCAAAGTCTGTGAGATGTTTTATAAGGGTGGCTACGTGAGGATTTACAGTTGCTGCCTTTTTCTGGACCAGCTTCCCGGTCTTCTTGGACACCACCTTTCCCTGGCTAGCCTTTGTTCCCCTCTCAGGGTTAACGCCAATGAATCGCCTAAAAAAGAGAGAAAGCATATTAGATATTCTGTTGTGATTGAAGATTACTTGTAGTCGATACAGAACCCCCCCTCACATTGTTATTTAGGAATATGCACTGCACAAATATTAATATCAATTTTAGGATATATGTGAGCCTATACCATAACCACAGCTGTAGATGAGTGAATGCTCTAAAACCCATTAAGACAAATTCAGAGAGGAAGACAATGCTAAAGCCTCCCCAACCCCTCTCTCTATTCATGTTTTCTCTCCATCTACGGGACCGTGTATTTACGCTGATGTTTCCTGCTTTCACCCATTTAACATATAGTTACCTGCTCATTACCTATCTTCTCTGCATCCTGGGGTCACACTGGTGCTTCTTGCCTTTACCCAATCAACATATCTTTACCTGCACATTACCTACCTTCTCTGCATAGTGTGGTCACGCTGGTGCTTTCTACCTTTACCCATTCAACATATCTTTACCTGCACATTACCTACCTTCTCTATATCCTGGAGTCAAGCTGGTGTTTCCTGCCTTTACTCATTCAACATATCTTTACCTGCACATTACCTACCTTCTCTGTATCCTGGCGTCTAGCTGGTGTTTCCTGCCTTCACCCATTCAACATATCTTTACCTGCACATTACCTACCTTCCCTGCATCCTTGGGTCACATTGGTGCTTCTTTCTTTCACCATACAACATATCTTCACCTGCACATACCTACCTTGTCTGCATGGCCTCGACCACACCTGCGCTTCCTTCTTTCACCCATTCAACATACCTTCACCCGCACATTACCTACCTTCCCTGCATAGTGGGGTCACACTGGTGCTTCCTGCCTTTACCCATTCAACATATCTTCACCCGCACATTACCTACTTGCTCTGCATTCTCGGGTCAAGCTGGTGCTTCCTGCCATCATCCAGTCAACATGTCTTTACCTGCAAATTATCTACTTTTTCTGCATCCTGGGGTCAAACAGGTGCTTCCTTCTTTGACCCAGTCAACATATCTTTACCTGCACATTACCTACCTTCTCTGTATCCTAGAGTCAAACTGGTGCTTCGGTCCCTAATAAGAAGGTCCACAAAGGAACAGAAGAGTCATTGATTTAAGGCACACAATTGGGGAAATGACAAGTCAAATTCCTGAACAGAGGTGAGAAATATAAAATAAAATATCCTAACAGTATTTTAACAGTATCAAGAGGATTTACCTTTGAACAAATTCCAATGTCCGAGGACCTTCCTCTTGGTATTCCAAGTTGAACACATAGTATGTGGCAAGAAGGGCAGCAAGCCCTGAGATTAAGCTAGGTTGGACGCCTTTGCAGATGACATCACCTTCCATGCTGATCATCCAACGTTTTATTGTGACTTTGTCACCAGCAACTGGTACAGTCAAGAAATGCAGTTTATTTTCCTAAACAGTATCCAATATGGGTAGCATTTTAAAAGTATTTGGAATGGCCACCTCACTCGCTCTCTCTTTCCTCTGTTTACATCTAGTCTCCTAAGGCAGTGGTTCTCAAATGGGGGTACGCGTACTCCTGGGGGTACTTGAAGGTATGCCAAGGGGTACGTGAGATTTTTTTTAAATATTCTAAAAATAGCAACAATTCAAAAATCCTTTATAAATATATTTATTGAATAATACTTCGACAAAATATGAATGTAAGTTCATAAACTGAACAACTAATCAAGTAGGCTATTCCATTCATTACCATAAAGCCAGAGTTTCCCCCATGCCATGATGGTTTGACCCTACCTGGCGGTGCCACACGGCACCAACTGTCAATCAACTATCCATGTAGAAAACAATGGAGGCTTGGTTAAAGCGTAGTGGACATGTTCCATAAATATTGATGTTAAAGATTTCTTTTTTTGTGAAGAAATGTTGAGAATGAAGTTCATGAATCCAGATGGATCTCTATTACAATCCCCAAAGAGGGCACTTTAAGTTGATTACTTCTATGTGTAAAAATCTTTATTTATAATTGAATCACTTGGTTATTTTTCAACAAGTTTTTAGTTATTTTTATATCTTTTTTTCCAAATAGTTCAAGAAAGACCACAACAAATGAGCAATATTTTGCACTGTTATACAATTTAATAAATCAGAAACTGATGACATAGTGCTGTATTTTACTTCTTTATCTCTTTTTTTCAACCAAAAATGCTTTGCTCTGATTAGGGGGTACTTGAATTTAAAAAATGTTCACAGGGGTACATCACTGAAAAAAGGTTGAGAACCACTGTCCTAAGGCAGTGGTTCTCAACCTTTTTTCAGTGCTGTGAACATTTTTTTAATGCAAGTAGACCTCCATGTCTTCATAACAGGAATATCCTGAATCCTCAAGTTGCATATCACAATAGTCATCATCAGTGTTAATAACACAAGAGCTGCTTGGATTTGCTGTTGATCAATTCAAACTTCGTTCAGTGTAGCCGTAGTGCTTCCTTGACACGTGCGATGTGAAAGTAGACTTAACTGTAAATCTTTTTTCACATTGACTGAAGGGGCACGTAACTGTCCTACCTTCGGTAATATGACTTTTCAAATGCAGGAGAAAGGCTCGTATATCATCGCACTTCGCGCTACATGAGACAATATTACAAGGTAAACCTTCTGCGCTATACATATCAGTCCTACTCTTGCCATATTTATGACAACGGCTGTGAGTTTTGAAGGCTGAGAAGTTGGAAAAAACTCTTGTGCATTTAGGGAAAGAACACTTAAACGATGCATTAGGCATACAACTATGACTTCGCATGTGTCTAACATACGCAAATACATTGCTGCAAGTCGTAGCACATATGTTGCAAGTTATCATCTTTTATGATGACTATGACAAAAAAGAAGAAAACTTAGCTAGCTAGCATGCGGCGGTACACGCGCGTGGTCAACGATAGTGTCTGTGATGCTGACTGTGACGCTATGTCATTTCGGACTTTATAAATATATATATAAAGTAATTCAAACAGAAAATGACACATCAAGGTACAAGTGACTCTTACCTTGTTATCAAAAACACACGATGCAGTAGGATGGATTTAGCAGGGTCGGCCAGGTGAAATGAAGCTCGGTTGGACGAATTGTGGGCGGACCCAAGAAACAAGTCTGAAAAATACTGAATTACACTGTAGGTTTTACAGTAACTTACTGCTGGTCGATATTTTTTGAAAAATGCAACAAAATTTACAGTACTTAACTGCATTTAAGAAGAACATGATAGGTTGATTGGCAACACTAAATTGGCCCTAGTGTGTGAATGTGAGTGTGAATGTTGTCTGTCTATCTGTGTTGGCCCTGCGATGAGGTGGCGACTTGTCCAGGGTGTACCCCGCCTTCCGCCTGATTGTAGCTGAGATAGGCTCCAGCGCCCCCCGCGACCCCGAAGGGAATAAGCGGTAGAAAATGGATGGATGGATGGAGTATATAACTGTAATTTTATTTTTTATTTTTACAGTAATTTTTTACAGTGAAGGTCATGGGTGTCAAACTCTGGCCCGTGGGCCAAATTTGGCCCAACGTGTAATTTGACTTGGCCCTTGAGGCAATATCAAATTAACACTAAAGCTGGACCTTCGATTATACATTGCGGCAGTGCCGCTACTTCTAATACTTGCCAACCCTCCCGGGAGTGACTCCAGCACTCCTCCCGAATTTTTTTTTTTTTTCCAGCTAGTCAAACGAGTGCCAGCCCAGTTTCATGTCAGTGCAGCTTCTGCACCCACACACAATTGAATGCAACGCATACTTCATCAACAGCGATACAGGTTACACTGACGGTAGCCAAATAAAAAACTTTAACACTTTTAGAAATATACGCCACACTGTGAATCCACACCAAACAAGAATGACAAACACATTTCGGGAGAACATCCGCACCGTAACACAACATAAACACAACACAACAAATACCCAGAACCCTTTGTAGCACTAAATCTTCCGAGACGCTACAAGGTGTGTGTGTGTGGGGGGGGGAGGTTTGGTGGTAGCGGGGGTGTATTTTGTAGCGTCCCGAAAGAGTTAGTGCTGCAAAAGATTCTGGGTATTTGTTCTTTTGTGTTTATGTTGTGTTACGGTGCGGATGTTCTCCCGAAAAGTGTTTTTTATTTTTGTTTGGTGTGGGTTCACAGTGTGGCGTATATTTCTAACAGTGTTAAAGTTTTTTATACTGGCACCCTCAGTGTAACCTGTATCGCTGTTGATGAAGTATGCGTTGCATTCATTTGTGCATGCGTGCTGTAGCTGCACATATCTTGTGACTGGGTCTGAATGATGTTAGAATTGGGTGTACGAGATATGACTGTTGAACATCTTGTTCGATAATGAAAGTTGCCTCAGCTCAAAGCCTGAGCCCCGACATTAAAGAACTAGCATCTAAAAAAAGATGCCAGGTATCTGGCTTGGGCACATCAAATTAGATCAGTGTGTTGCAAACTGAGCAGTTTAAAGTCCTGAATGGTTGTTTTATTCATTGTTATTTTATTTTCAAATTTATTAGCCTGTGGATAAAGTTAATGTTGATATTTACCTCAGAAGGCTGCAAATAGAAAAGAGGCATTCAATTTGTATTTAAATTATATTTGATATGCAATTGATATTTTTTAATTATTATTATTATTATTTGAAACTCCATTTTGCATGTCACTATAAAGTTATATAAGCCTTGCTTGTTCAATATTCAATGCAAAACTTGTTTGGGTCCCTATTAAAAGGTTAATTTGTTCAACCTTGGCCCGCGGCTTTGTTCAGTTTTAAACTTTGGCCCACTCTGTATTTGAGTTTGACACCCCTGGTGAAGGTGAAGCTCTGTCATCCTGGAGGCCACGGGGAAGACCCAGGACACATTGGGAACACTATGTCTCCCGGCTGGCCTGGGAACGCCTCGGGATCCCCTGAGAAAAGGTCCTAGGTAAGGGATCAGACAAAGAGCAGCTCAAAGACCTTTATGAAAAGTACAAATCGAGGACCTAGATTTTTTCTCGCCCAGGCGCAGGTCACCGTGGCTCCCCTGTGGAGCCAGGCGCAGAGGTGGGGCACGATGGCGAGCGACTGGTGGCCGGGCCTGTCTCCATGGGGCCCTGCCGGGCTCATTTCGAAGAGGCAACGTGGGTCAACCCTCCAATGGGCTCACCACTCATGGGCCCATTGAGGTCATAGAGGTCGGATGCAGTGTGAACTGGGCGGCAGCCGAAGGCAGGGCACTTGGCAGTCCGATTATCGGCTACATAAGCTCGCTCTTGGGACGTGGAACGTCACCTCGCTGGGAGGGAAAGAGCCTGAGCTGGTGCGCGAGGTGAAGAAGTTCCGGCTAGATATAGTTGGACTCACTTCGACGCACAGCAAGGGCTCTGGAACCTGTTCTCTCAAGAGGGGCTGGACTCTCTTCCACTCTGGCGTTGCAAGCAATGAGAGGCTGGGGTGGCAATTGTTGTTGCTCAAAGCCTGCACGTTGGACCCAGTAGACGAGATGGTAGCTTCCCTCCGCCTTCGGGTTGGGTGACGGGTCCTGACTGTTGTTTGTGTTTACGCACCAAACAGCAGCTCAGAGTACCCACTCTTTTTGGATTCCCTTGAGGGAGTACTGGAGAGTGCTCCCTCGGGTGATTCCCTTGTTCTGTTGGGGGACTTCAATGCTCATGTTGGCAAGGACAGTGAAACCTGGAGAGTCGTGATTGGGAAAAATGGCCACCCGGATCTGAACCCAAGTGGTGCTTTGTTATTGGACTTTTGTGCTCGTCACGGATTGTCCATAACAAACACAATGTTCAAACATAAGGAAGAACTTTAAAGATGTCACGAGGGAGGTGCTGGACATTGAGTCTGAGTGGACCATGTTCCGTGCCTCTCTTGTCGAGCCTGCTGATTGGAGCTGTGGCCGCAAGGTGTTTGGTGCCTGTCGTGGCGGTAATCCTAGAACTCGCTGGTGGCCACCAGCAGGGAGGGATGCCGTCAAGCTGAAGAAATAGCCTATCGGGTCCTTTTGGCTCATGGGACTCCAGAGGCAGCGGGCATACCGACAGGCCAAGCAGTGCCTGGGGAGTCTGTGGTGGACTCTCCTATTTCTGGGGCTTAGGTTGCCTAGGTAGTTAAAAAGCTCCTCTGTGGCAAGGCCCCGGTGGTGGATGAGTTCCTTAAGGCTCTGGATACTGTGGGGCTGTCTTGGTTGACAAGACTCTGCAACATCGCGTGAACATTGGGGGTGGTACCTCTGGATTGGCACACCGGGGTGGTGGTTCCTCTCTTTAAGAAGGGGAACCGGAGGGTGTGTTCCAACTATCGTGAAACACACTCCTCAGCCTTCCCGGTAAGGTCTATTCATGTGTACTGGGGAAACTCGGATCCAGGACGAACAGTGTGGTTTTCGTCCTGGTCGTGGAACGGTAGACCAGGTCTATACTCTCGGCAGGGTCCTTGAGTGTGAAGCGACTGGGATGAGAATCAGCACCTCCAAGTCCAAGTCCATGGTTTCGCGCAGGAAAGGGTCGAGTGCCATCTCCAGGTTGGGGAGGAGATCTTGCCCCAAGTGGAGGAGTTCAAGTACCTAGGAGTCTTGTTCACGAGTGAGGATAGAGTGGATCGAGAGATCCACAGGCGATTTGGTGCGGCGTCTTCAGTATTGAGGACGCTATATCGATCCGTTGTGGTGAAGAAGGAGCTGAGCCAGAAGGAAAAGCTCTCAATTTACCGTCGATCTACGTTCCCAGCTTTGGGTTATGACCGAAAGGACAAGCGGCCGAAATGCGTTTCCTCTGCCGGGTGGTGGGTCTCTACCTTAGAGACAGGGTGAGAAGCTCTGTCATCCGGGAGGAACTCAAAGTAAAGCCGCTGCTCCTCCACATTGAGAGGAGCCATGAGGTGGTTCGGGCATCTGCTCAGGATGCCACCCGAACGCCTCTAGGGAGGTGTGGCAGGAGGCCACGGGGAAGACCTAGGACACATTGGAAAGACTATGTCCCCGGCTGGCCTGGGAACGCCTCGGAATACCCCGAGAAGAGCTGGACAAAGTGGCTGGGGACAGGGAAGTCTGGGATTTTCTGCTCAGGCTGCTGCCCCCGCAACCCGACCTCGGATAAGCGGAAGAAAATGGATGGATTTAGAATGACAGTTATACTGTCAGATTGAGTACAAAAACTAACTAAACCTTACACAATATAATGTTTCTAGTATTATTATTATCCAGGCATTATTAGCCATTTTGCATATGTTGTTTAGGAGTTATGTTTAAATAAATAACTGTCAGATTGAGTGTGACAGTAAACTGTCATAGTGAGTAAAACCCTTATTTTGTATTTGCAAACCTTACAAAAACAACTAAATCTAGTTAAACTCACACAGATACAATATTAGAGGCATTTTTGGACACAATGCATGTTTGGTTTTAGAGTTATGTTTATATAACTTTCATATTTAGTATGACAGTTATACTGTCATATTGAATAAAAACAACAACTAACAAAACCTTACAAAATACAATTTTTCTAGTAAAACTAACTAAGATACATGCTCCAGGCATTATTAGCTATTTTGCATGTGTTGTTTGAGTTATGTTTAAATAACTGTCATATTGAGTGTGACAGTATACTGTCATAAAACCCAATTTTTGTATTTGCAACCCTGATTCTAGTAAAACTCACATATATACAATATTACAGGCAGTTTTGGACATAATGGTTTGGTTTTGGAGTTATGTTTATATAACTTTCATATATAGTATGACAGCTAAACTGTTATATTGAGTAAAAAAAACTAACTTGTGTTTGTCATAAAACCCAATTTTTGTATTAGCAAACCATACAACTGATTCAAATAAAACTCACATGGATTCAATATTACAGGCATTTTCAGACATTTTGCATGTTTGGTTTAGGAATTATGTTGGAATCATTTTTATTAATTTGTTCGTATTTTCTCAGAATTTTAGAAGATTACTGTCATATTGAGTAAAAAAATAATTTTTGTGTTTGCAAGCCTTAAAAAAAGCATATGTTTCCAGTAAAACTCCCAAAGATGCATTATTTCAGGCATTATTAGCCATTTTTCAGGTGTGGTTTAGGAGTTATGTTTAAATAACTGTCATATTGAGTGTGGCGTTATACTGTCATATTGAGTTAAAAAAATCTAACTTGTGTCTTTGCAAACCTTACAAAAGAAAATGTTTCTAGCAACACTCACAAAGATAATTTTTTTCACGCTATTAGACATGTTTCATGTGTATTTAGGAGTTATAATTAAATAACTTTCATATTGAGTGTTAAAGTTATAATGTCATTATGTGTAAAACCTAATTTTTGTATTTGCAAACCTTACAAAAACAATTGATTCTAGTAAAACTTACATAAATTCAATATTACAGGCATTTTTAGACAATTCACATGTTTGGTTTAAAAATTGTGTTTGAATACATTTGTATTGCTTTTTTCGCATTATCTCAGGATTCCAAGATCATTACTTTCATATTGAGTAAAACACTACTTTTTGTTTTTGCAAACCTTACAAACCCACATGAATACATTATTATAAGCAATTTTAGACATGACACACGTTTGGTTCTGGAGTTATGTTTATATAACTTTTATATTTAGTATGACTGTTATACTGTCATATTGAATAAAAAAAACTAGCTTGTGTCTTTGCAAACTTTACAAAAGATCATTTTTCTAGTAAAACTAACAAAGATACATGTCTCCAGTTTGTCACTTCACCTGTCCAGTGCCAAGGTGCACTGGGATAGGCTCCAGTAGATTAATGCTGCTTTAACATCTGCTGACTGAAGAATCCTCCATCAAGTCTTTTATTGGGCGCCAAACAATCATCCATGCCATACCCACTTCAAGTCCCAAAGATCATTTTTCTAGTAAAACTAACAAAGATACATGTCTCCAGGCATTATTAGCCATTTTGCATGGGTTGTTTAGGAATTATGTTTAAATACATTTTTATTGCTTTTTTCGCATTATCTCAGGATGCTTAGATCATTACTTTCATATTGAGTAAAAAACTACTTTTTGTTTTTGCAAACCTTACAAACTCACATAAATACATTATTACAGGCATTTTTAGATATGACACATGTTTGGTTTTGGAGCTATGTTTATATAACTTTTATATTTAATATGACTGTTATACTGTCATATTGAATAAAAAAAACTAGCTTGTGTCTTTGCAAACTTTACAAAATATCATTTTTCTAGTAAAACTAACAAAGATACATGTCTCCAGGCATTATTAGCCATTTTGCATGGGTTGTTTAGGAATTATCTTTAAATACATTTTTATTGCTTTTTTCGCATTATTTAGGATTCTAAAATCCTTACTTTCATATTGAGGAAAAAACTACTTTTTGTTTTTGCAAACCTTACAAACTCACATAAATACATTATTATAGGCAATTTTAGACATGACACACGTTTAGTTCTGGAGTTTTGTTTATATAACTTTCATATTTAGTATGACTGTTATACTGTCTTATTGAATAAAAACAACTAGCTTGTGTCTTTGCAAACTTTACAAAATATACATTTCCTAGTAAAACTAACAAAGATACATGTCTCCAGGCATTATTACCCATTTTGCCTGGGTTGTTTAGGAGTTATGTTTAAATACACTTTTATTGCTTTTTTCGCATTATCTCAGGATTCTAAGATCATTACTTTCATATTGAGTAAAAAACTACTTTTTGTTTTTGCAAACCTTACAAACTCACATAAATACATTATTACAGACATTTTTAGACATGACACATGTTTGGTTTTGGAGTTATGTTTATATAACTTTTATATTTAGTATGACTGTTATACTGTCATATTGAATTAAAAAAAAACTAGCTTGTGTCTTTGAAAACTTTACAAAGGATCATTTTTCTAGTAAAACTAACAAAGATACATGTCTCCAGGCATTATTACCCATTTTGCATGGGTTGTTTAGGAATTATGTTTGAATACAGTTTTATTGCTTTTTTTGCATTATCTCAGGATTTTAAGATCATTACTTTCATATTGAGTAAAAAACTAGTTTTTGTTTTTGCAAACCTTACAAACTCACATTAATACATTAATACAGGCATTTTTAGACATGACACATGTTTGGTTTTGTAGTTATGTTTATATAACTTTCATATTTAGTATGACTGTTATACTGTCATATTGAATAAGAAAAAACTAGCTTGTGTCTTTGCAAACTTTACAAAAGATCATTTTTCTAGTAAAACTAACAAAGATACATGTCTCCAGGCATTATTACCCATTTTGCATGGGTTGTTTAGGAATTATGTTTAAATACATTTTTATTGCTTTTTTCGCATTATCTCAGGATTCTAAAATCCTTACTTTCATATTGAGAAAAAAACTACTTTTTGTTTTGCAAACCTTACAAACTCACATAAATACATTATTACAGGCATTTTTAGACATAACACATGTTTGGTTTTGGAGTTATGTTTTGATAACTTTCATATTTAGTAGGACTGTTATACTGTCATATTTGATTTTAAAAAACTAGCTTGTGTCTTTGCAAACTTTACAAAACATCATTTTTCTAGTAAAACTAACAAAGATACATGTGTCCAGGCATTATTACCCATTTTGCATGGGTTGTTTAGGAATTATGTTTAAATACATTTTTTATTGCTTTTTTCGCATTATCTCAGGATTCTAAAATCCTTACTTTCTTATTGAGGAAAAAAGTACTTTTTGTTTTTGCAAACCTTACAAACTCACATAAATACATTATTACAGACATTTTTAGAAACGACACATGTTTGGTTTTGGAGTTATGTTTATATAACTTTCATATTTAGTATGACTGTTATACTGTCATATTGAATAAGAAAAAACTAGCTTGTGTCTTTGCAAACTTTACAAAAGATAATTTTTCTAGTAAAACTAACAAAGATACATGTCTCCAGGCATTATTACCCATTTTGCATGGGTTGTTTAGGAATTATGTTTAAATACATTTTTATTGCTTTTTTCGCATTATCTCAGGATTCTAAAATCCTTACTTTCATATTGAGGAAAAAACTACTTTTTGTTTTGCAAACCTTACAAACTCACATAAATACATTATTACAGGCATTTTTAGACACAACACATGTTTGGTTTTGGAGTTATGTTTTGATAACTTTCATATTTAGTAGGACTGTTATACTGTCATATTTAATTTTAAAAAACTAGCTTGTGTCTTTGCAAACTTTACAAAATATAATTTTTCTAGTAAAACTAACAAAGATACATGTGTCCAGGCATTATTACCCATTTTGCATGGGTTGTTTAGGAATTATGTTTAAATACATTTTTATTGCTTTTTTTGCATTATCTCAGGATTCCAAGATCATTACTTTCATATTGAGTAAAAAACTACTTTTTGTTTTTGCAAACCTTACAAACTCACATAAATACATTATGATAGACATTTTTAGACATGACACATGTTTGGTTTTGGAGTTATGTTTATATAACTTTCATATTTAGTATGATTGTTATACTGTCATATTGAATAAAAAAAAACTAGCTTGTGTCTTTGCAAACATTACAAAAGATCATTTTTCTAGTAAAACTAACAAAGATACATGTCTCCAGGCATTATTACCCATTTTGCATGGGTTGTTTAGGAATTATGTTTAAAGAAATATGTATTGCTTTTTTCGCATTATCTCAGGATTCTAAGATCATTACTTTCATATTGAGTAAAAAACTACTTTTTGTTTTTGCAAACCTTACAAACTCACATAAATACATTATTACAGGCAATTTTAGACATGACACATGTTTGGTTTTGGAGTTATGTTTATATAACTTTTATATTTAATATGACTGTTATACTGTCATATTAATTAAAAAAAACTAGCTTGTGTCTTTGCAAACTTTACAAAAGATCATTTTTCTAGTAAAACTAACAAAGATGCATGTCTCCAGGCATTATTACCCATTTTGCATGGGTTGTTTAGGAATTATGTTTAAATACATTTTTATTGCTTTTTTCGCATTATCTCAGGATTTTAAGATCATTACTTTCATATTGAGTAAAAAACTACTTTTTGTTTTTGCAAACCTTACAAACTCACATTAATACATTATTACAGGCATTTTTAGACATGACACATGTTTGGTTTTGGAGTTATGTTTATATAACTTTTATATTTAGTATGACTGTTATACTGTCATATTGAATAAAAAACAACTAGCTCGTGTCTTTGCAAACTTTACAAAAGATCATTTTTCTAGTAAAACTAACAAAGATACATGTCTCCAGGCATTATTACCCATTTTGCCTGGGTTGTTTAGGAGTTATGTTTAAATAATTTTTTATTGCTTTTTTCGCATTATCTCAGGATTCTAAGATCATTACTTTCATATTGAGTAAAAAACTACTTTTTGTTTTTGCAAACCTTACAAACTCACATAAATACATTATTACAGGCATTTTTAGACATGACACATGTTTGGTTTTGGAGTTATGTTTATATAACTTTCATATTTAGTATGACTGTTATACTGTCATATTGAATAAAAAAAACTAGCTTGTATCTTTGATATCTTTACAAAAGATCATTTTTTTAAACTAACAACGTTACATGTCTCCCTAGGTATTATTAGCCATTTTGCATGTGTTGTTTAGGAGTTAGGTTTAAATACATTTTTATTGCTTTTTTCCCTTTATCTCAGGGTTCTAAGAACATTACAGTCAAGTAAAAAAATACTTTTTGTGTTTGCAAAATGTAAAACTCAGTAAAACTCCCAATGATTCATTATTTCAGGCATTATTAGCCATTTTTTTGTGTGGTTTATGAGTTATGTTTAAATAACTGTCATATTGAGTGTGATTTTGTCATTGTGAGTAAAACCTAATTTTTGTATTTGCAAACCTTACAAAAACAACCGATTCTAGGAAAAGTCACATTGATACAATATTACAGGCATGTTTAGGCATATTGCATGTTTGGTTTTGGAGTTATATTTATATAACCTGCTTTCTGAGCCGCCACCCTTGTGGTTTGCGTGTCCCACTGATCCAGGAACTATGTTGTCCGGGGGCTTCTATGGTCTCCCAAGACAAACAGGTCCTAGGTGAGGGATCAGACAAAGAGCAGCTCAAAGACCTTTATTAAAAGTACAATTGAGGACCTACATTTTTTCTCGCCGGGACGCAGGTCACCGTGGCTCCCCTGTGGAGCCAGGCCCAGAGGTGTGGCACGATGGCGATTGACGGGCCAGTCCCCATGGGGCCCAGCCGTGCTCAGCTCGAAGAGGCAACGTGGATCCCCCCTCCAGGGCTCACCACTCATGGGCTGGGTCATAGAGGGTGCAGTGTGAGCTGGGCGGCAGCCGAAGGCAGGGCACTTGGTGGTCCGATTATCGGCTACATAAGCTCGCTCTTGGGACATGGAACGTCACCTCGCTGGGAGGGAAGGAGCCTGAGCTGGTGCATGAGGTGGAGACGTTCCCGGCTAGATATAGTTGGACTCACAGCAAGGGCTCTGGAACCTGTTCTCTCAGAGGGGCTGGACTGAGCTGAACTTTCATTACTTGCAACGCCAGAGTGGAAGAGATTCCACACTGGCGTTGCAACTAATGAGAGGCTGGGGTGGCAATTCTTGTTGCCCGCCGGCTCAAAGCCTGCACGTTGGACTTTAAACCCAATAAACGAGATGGTAGCTTCCTTCAGCCTTCGGGTTGGGTGACGGGTCCTGACTGTTGTTTGTGTTTACACACCAAACAGCAGCTCAGAGTACCAACTCTTTTTGGATTCCCTTGAGGGAGTACTGGAGAGTGCTCCCGCGGGTGATTCCCTTGTTCTGCTGGTGGACTTCAACGCTATGTTGGCAACGACAGTGAAACCTGGAGAGTCGTGATTGGGAAAAATGGCCACCCGGATCTGAACCCAAGTGGTGCTTTGTTATTGGAGTTTTGTGCTTGTCACGGATTGTCCATAACAAACACAATGTTCAAACATAAGGGTGTCCATATGTGCACTTGGCACAAGGACACCCTCGGCCGCATGATTGACTTTGTAGTTGTGTCATGGGATTTGCGGCCTCATGTTTTGGACACTCGGTGAAGAGAGGGGCAGAGCTTTCCACCAACCACCACCTGGTGGTGAGCTGGCTCCGATGGTAGGGGAGGATGCCGGTCAGACCTGGCAGGCCCAAACGTATTGTAAGGGTCTGCTGGGAACACCTAGCAGAGTCTCCTGAAGAACTTTGAACATGTCCGGAAGAACTTTGAACATGTCACGAGGGAGGTGCTGGACATTGAGTCTGAGTGGACCATGTTCTGGACCGTTCCTCTCTTGTTGAGCCAGCTGATTGAAGCTGTGGCCGCAAGGTGTTTGGTGCCTGTCGTGGCGGTAATCCACCAGCAGTGAGGGATGCTGTCAAGCTGAAGAAAGAGCCTTTTGGCTCATGGGACTCCAGAGGCAGTGGGCATACCGACAGGCCAAGCGAGACCTCCTCAGTCCCACCAACACGTCTTCCTATGAGGAAACAGTGCCTGGGAAGTCTGTGGTGGGCTCTCCTATTTCTGGGGCTGAGGTTGCCAAGGTAGTTAAAAAGCTCCTTGGTGGCAAGGCCCCGGGGGTGGATGAGCTCCGTCCGGAGTTCCTTAAGGCTCTGGATGCTGTGGGGCAGTCTTGGTTGACAAGACTCTGCAACATTGCGTCTACATCGGGGGCGGTACCTCTGGATTGGCAGACCGGGGTGGTGGTACCTCTCTTTAAGAAGGGGAACCGGAGGGTGTGTTCCAACTATCGTAGATCACACTCCTCAGCCTTCCCGGTAAGGTCTATTCATGTGTAATGGAGAGGAGGAACCTCGGATCCAGGACGAACAGTGTGGTTTTCGTCCTGGTCGTGGAACGGTAGACCAGCTCTATACTCTCGGCAGGGTCCTTGAGTGTGCATGGGAGTTTGCCCAACCAGTCTACATAAGTTTTGTGGACTTGGAGAAGACATTCGACCTTGGTCCCCGGTAAATCCTGTGGGGAGTGCTCAGAGAGTATGGAGTATCGGCATGTCTGATTGTGGCGGGTGTCTCCCTGTATGATCAGTGTCAGAGCTTGGTCCGCATTGCCGGCAGTATGTCGGACCCCTTTCCAGTGAGGGTTGGACTCCGCCAAGGCTGCCCTTTGTCACCGATTCTGTTCATAACTTTAATGGACAGAATATCTAGGCGCAGTCATGGCTTTGAGGATCCCCTCAACGCCATGACTGCGCCTGGTTTGGTGGCTGCAGGATTAGGTCTCTGCTTTTTGCAGATGATGTGGTCCTGATGGCTTCAACTGGCCAAGATCTTCAGCTTTCATTGGATCGGTTCGCAGTGAAGCGACTGGGATGAGAATCAGCACCTCCAAGTCCGAGTCCATGGTTCTCGCCCGGGAAAGGGTGGAGTGCCATCTCGAGGTTGGGAAAGAGATCTTGCCCCAAGTGAAGGAGTTCAAGTACCTAGGAGTCTTGTTCACGAGTGAGGATAGAGTGGATTGTGAGATCTACAGGCGGATCGGTGCGGCGTCTTCAGTAATGAGGACGCTATATCGAACCGTTGTGGTGAAGAAGGAGCTGAGCCAGAAGGAAAAGCTTTCAATTTACCGGTCGATCAACGTTCCCATCCTCACCTATGGTCATGAGCTTTGGGTTATGACCGAAAGGACAAGGTCACGGGTACAAGCGGCCGAAATGAGTTTCCTCCGCCGGGTGGTGGGTCTCTCCCTTAGAGATAGGGTGAGAAGCTCTGTCATCTGGGAGGAACTCAGTGTAAAGCCGCTGCTCCTCCACATTGAGAGGAGCCAGATGAGGTGGTTCGGGCATCTGCTCAGGATGCCACCCGAACGCCTCCCTAGGTCCGAACGGCAGGAGGCCATGGGGAAGACCTAGGATACATTGGAAAGACTATGGCCTGGGAACGCCTCGGGATCCCCCGAGAAGAGCTGGACGAAGTGGCTGGGGAGAGGGAAGTCTGGGCTCTCTGCTTAGGCTGCTGCCCCCGCAACCCGACCTCGGATAAGCGGAAGAAAATAGATGGATTTAGTATGACAGTTATACTGTCATATTGAGTGTGACAGTATACTGTCATAAAACCCAATTTTTGTATTTGCAAACCTGATTCTAGTAAAACTCACATCTATACAATATTACAGGCAATTTTGGACATAATGCACGTTTGGTTTTCGAGTTATGTTTATATAACTTTAATATATAGTATGACATCTATACTGTTATAATGAGTAAAAAAAACTAACTTGTGTCTGTCATAAAACTCAATTTTTGTATTTGCAAACCTTACAAAAACAAATGATTCTAGTAAAACTCACATGGATTCAATATTACAGGCATTTTTAGACATTTTGCATGTTTGGTTTAGGAATTATGTTGGAATACATTTGTATTGCTTTTTTTCACATTATCTCAGCATTTTAAGAACTTACTGTCATATTGAGTAAAAAAAACTTTTTGTGTTTGCAAGCCTTAAAAAAACAACCGATTCTAGTAAAACTCACATTGATACAATATTACAGGCATGTTTAGACATCTTGCATGTTTGGTTTTGGAGTTATGTTTATATAACCTGCTTTCTGAGCCGCCACCTTTGTGGTTTGCGTGTCCCACTGATCCTAGGAGCTATGTTGTCCGGGGGCTTCTATGCCCCCTGGTAGGGTCCCCCAAGACAAACAGGTCCTAGGTGAGGAATCAGACAAAGAGCAGCTCAAAGACCTTTATGAAAAGTACAAATCGAGGACCTAGATATTTTCTCGCCCGGACGCGGGTCACCGTGGCTCCCCTGTGGAGCCAGGCCCAGAGGTGGGGCACGATGGCGAGCGACTGGTGCCCATGGGGCCCAGCTCGAAGAGGCAACGTGGGTCCCCCCTGCAATAGGCTCACCACTCATGGGCTGGGTCATAGAGGTCGGGTGCAGTGTTAGCTGGGCGGAAGCCGAAGGCAGGGCACTTGGCGGTCCGATTATCGGCTACATAAGCTCGCTCTTGGGACGTGGAACGTCACCTCGCGAGGTGGAGAAGTTCCCGGCTAGATAAAGCTGGACTCCCTTCGACGCACAGCAAGGGCTCTGGAACCTGTTCTCTCAAGAGGGGTTGGACTCTCTTCCACTCTGGCGTTGCAAGTAATGAGAGGCTGGGTTGGCAATTCTTGTTGCCCCCCAGCTCAAAGCCTGCACGTTGGACTTAACCCAGAAGACGAGATGGTAACTTCCCTCCACTTTCGGGTTGGGTGACGGGTCCTGACTGTTGTTGGTGTTTACGCACCAAACAGCAGCTCAGAGTACCCACTCTTTTTGGATTCCCTTGAGAGTGCTCCCTCGGGTGATTCCTTTGTTCTGCTGGGGGTCTTCAACGCTCATGTTGGCAACGACTTTGAAACCTGGAGAGTCGTGATTGGGAAAAATGGCCACCCGGATCTGAACCCAAGTGGTGCTTTATTATTGGACTTTTGTGCTCGTCACGGATTGTCCATAACAAACACAATGTTCAAACATAAGGGTGTCCATATGTGCACTTGGCACCAGGACACCCTCGGTCGTAGTTCCATTATTGACTTTGTAGTTGTGTCATGGGATTTGCGGCCTCATGTTTTGGACACTCGGGTGAAGAGAGGGGCGAGCTTTCTACCGATCACCACCTGGTGAGCTGGCTCCGATGGTGGGGTAGGATCCCGGACAGACCTGGCAGGCCCAAACGCATTGTGAGAGTCTTTTGGGAATGCCTAGCAGTCTCCTGTCAGAGAGAGTTTATTTTTCTACCTCCGGAGGAACTTTGAACATGTCACAAAGGAGGTGCTGGACATTGAGTCTGAATGGATCATGTTCCGTGCCTCTCTTGTCAAGCCAGCTGATTGGAGCTGTGGCCGCAAGGTGTTTGGTGCCTGTCGTGGCGGTAATCCTAGAACCCGCTGGTGGCCACCAGCAGTGCGGGATGCCGTCAAGCTGAAGAAAGAGCTTATCTGGTCCTTTTGGCTCATGGGACTCCAGAGGCAGCGGGCATACCGACAGGCCAAGCAGTGCCTGGGGAATCTGTGGTGGGCTCTCCTATTTCTGGGGCTGAGGTTGCCAAGGTAGTTAAAAAGCTCCTCGGTGGCAAGGCCGCGGGGGTGGATGAGCTCCGTCCGGAGTTCCTTAAGGCTCTGGATGCTGTGGGGCTGTTTTAGTTGACAAGACTCTGCAACATCGCATGGACATCAGGGGCGGTACCTCTGGATTGGCAGACCGGGGTGGTGGTTCCTCTCTTTAAGAAGGGGAACCGGAGGGTGTGTTCCAACTATCGTAGATCACACTCCTCAGCCTTCCCGGTAAGGTCTATTCATGTGTACTGGAGAGGAGGAACCTCGGATCCAGGACGAACAGTGTGGTTTTCGTCCTGGTCGTGGAACGGTAGACCAGCTCTATACTCTCGGCAGGGTCCTTGAGTGTGCATGGGAGTTTGTCCAACCAGTCTACATGTGCTTTGTGGACTTGGAGAAGACATTCGACCGTGGCCACCCCGGGAAGTCCTGTGGGGAGTGCTCAGAGAGTATGGGGTATCGGCATGTCTGATTGTGGCGGGTCGCTCCCTGTATGATCAGTGTCAGAGCTTGGTCCGCATTGCCAGCAGTAAGTCGGACCCCTTTCCAGTTAGGGTTGGACCGGAGTCCAACCCTCGTGTTGGCTGCCCTTAGTCACCAAATGTGTTCATAAATTTTATGGACAGAATTTCTAGGCGCAGTCATGGCGTTGAGGGGATCCGGTTTGGTGGCTGCAGGATTAGGTCTCTCCTTTTTGCAGATGATGTGGTCCTTATGGCTTTAACTGGCCAGGATCTTCAGCTCTCATTGGATTGGTTCGCAGCCGAGTGTGAAGCGACTGGGATGAGAATCAGCACCTCCAAGTCCGAGGTTCTCGCCCGGGAAAGGGTGGAGTGCCATTTCGAGGTTGGGCAGGAGATCTTGCCCCAAGTGGATGAGTTCAAGTACCTGGAGTCTTGTTCATGAGTGAGGGAAGAGTGGATCGTGAGATGCACAGGCTGGCGGCCGAAATGAGTTTTCTCCGCTGGGTGGCGGGTCTCTCCCTTACTGTAAGAATTTTCACCGTTTAATTACAGTAACCTACTGGCAGCTAATGGTTCCAGTATAAAACTGTTTTTCTACAGCACACATACTGTGATTTATCACTACAGTTTATTACTGTAAAAAGTATCACAGTACTGTGCTGTATCAAATATACGCTTCACATCATAATACTGTCATCTGTTTAGCGGCATTACACTGTTATTTTAGTGTATCTACTGTAATATCCATTAACAGTTAATTACAGTAAAATAATTGTAAGCACTATAGACTGAGCTTTACAGTATAATGCCACTAGAAGTTAATGAGTTGAACTTTTAATTTTTCAAAATCAAAACCCCTGCAATCTGCTGGCATAAAAATGACTGGAGAAATGGCCTTGCAAGATTATGTTTTTATTAACCAATTATTTTAAAGTGCATCAAATACATTCAATGTACATTTAGTGCATTCTTCTTATTTTCAGTAAAGCATTTTAACATTTATAACATGTCCACTTAATTTCTAACTGGAGACAAAACACTGAACACGAGTCCAGTGTTTAGTTGTCGGCTACATAAAGCCCCACTCAAAGTCTGTGAGATGTTTTATAAGGGTGGCTACGTGAGGATTTACAGTTGCTGCCTTTTTCTGGACCAGCTTCCCGGTCTTCTTGGACACCACCTTTCCCTGGCTAGCCTTTGTTCCCCTCTCAGGGTTAACGCCAATGAATCGCCTAAAAAAGAGAGAAAGTCTATTAGATATTCTGTTGTGATTGAAGATTACTTGTAGTCGATACAGAACCCCCCTCACATTGTTATTTAGGAATATGCACTGCACAAATATTAATATCAATTTTAGGATATATGTGAGGCTATACCATAACCACAGCTGTAGATGAGTGAATGCTCTAAAACCCATTAAGACAAATTCAGAGAGGAAGACAATGCTAAAGCCTCCCCAACCCCTCTCTCTATTCATGTTTTCTCTCCATCTACGGGACCGTGTATTTACGCTGATGTTTCCTGCTTTCACCCATTTAACATATCGTTACCTGCTCATTACCTATCTTCTCTGCATCCTGGGGTCACACTGGTGCTTCTTGCCTTTACCCATTCAACATATCTTTACCTGCACATTACCTACCTTCTCTGCATAGTGTGGTCACGCTGGTGCTTTCTACCTTCACCCATTCAACATATCTTTACCTGCACATTACCTACCTTCTCTATATTCTGGAGTCAAGCTGGTGTTTCCTGCCTTTACTCATTCAACATATCTTTACCTGCACATTACCTACCTTCTCTGTATCCTGGCGTCTAGCTGGTGTTTCCTGCCTTCACCCATTCAACATATCTTTACCTGCACATTACCTACCTTCCCTGCATCCTTGGGTCACACTGGTGCTTCTTTCTTTCACCATACAACATATCTTCACCGGCACATACCTACCTTGTCTGCATGGCCTCGACCACACCTGCGCTTCCTTCTTTCACCCATTCAACATACCTTCACCCGCACATTACCTACCTTCCCTGCATAGTGGGGTCACACTGGTGCTTCCTGCCTTTACCCATTCAACATATCTTCACCCGCACATTACCTACTTGCTCTGCATTCTCGGGTCAAGCTGGTGCTTCCTGCCATCATCCAGTCAACATGTCTTTACCTGCAAATTATCTACTTTTTCTGCATCCTGGGGTCAAACAGGTGCTTCCTTCTTTGACCCAGTCAACATATCTTTACCTGCACATTACCTACCTTCTCTGTATCCTAGAGTCAAACTGGTGCTTCGGTCCCTAATAAGAAGGTCCACAAAGGAACAGAAGAGTCATTGATTTAAGGCACACAATCGGGGAAATGACAAGTCAAATTCCTGAACAGAGGTGAGAAATATAAAATAAAATATCCTAACAGTATTTTAACAGTATCAAGAGGATTTACCTTTGAACAAATTCCAATGTCCGAGGACCTTCCTCTTGGTATTCCAAGTTGAACACATAGTATGTGGCAAGAAGGGCAGCAAGCCCTGAGATTAAGCTAGGTTGGACGCCTTTGCAGATGACATCACCTTCCATGCTGATCATCCAACGTTTTATTGTGACTTTGTCACCAGCAACTGGTACAGTCAAGAAATGCAGTTTATGTTCCTAAACAGTATCCAATATGGGTAGCATTTTAAAAGTATTTGGAATGGCCACCTCACTCGCTCTCTCTTTCCTCTGTTTACATCTAGTGTCCTAAGGCAGTGGTTCTCAAATGGGGGTACGCGTACTCCTGGGGGTACTTGAAGGTATGCCAAGGGGTACGTGAGATTTTTTTTAAATATTCTAAAAATAGCAACAATTCAAAAATCCTTTATAAATATATTTATTGAATAATACTTCGACAAAATATGAATGTAAGTTCATAAACTGAACAACTAATCAAGTAGGCTATTCCATTCATTACCATAAAGCCAGAGTTTCCCCCATGCCATGATGGTTTGACCCTACCTGGCGGTGCCACACGGCACCAACTGTCAATCAACTATCCATGTAGAAAACAATGGAGGCTTGGTTAAAGCGTAGTGGACATGTTCCACAAATATTGATGTTAAAGATTTCTTTTTTTGTGAAGAAATGTTGAGAATGAAGTTCATGAATCCAGATGGATCTCTATTACAATCCCCAAAGAGGGCACTTTAAGTTGATTACTTCTATGTGTAAAAATCTTTATTTATAATTGAATCACTTGGTTATTTTTCAACAAGTTTTTAGTTATTTTTATATCTTTTTTTCCAAATAGTTCAAGAAAGACCACAACAAATGAGCAATATTTTGCACTGTTATACAATTTAATAAATCAGAAACTGATGACATAGTGCTGTATTTTACTTCTTTATCTCTTTTTTTCAACCAA
This sequence comes from Entelurus aequoreus, assembly GCF_033978785.1. Classification (NCBI taxonomy): domain Eukaryota; kingdom Metazoa; phylum Chordata; class Actinopteri; order Syngnathiformes; family Syngnathidae; genus Entelurus; species Entelurus aequoreus. The sequence goes on from NC_084735.1 coordinate 61,633,808, forward strand.
AAATGCTTTGCTCTGATTAGGGGGTACTTGAATTTAAAAAATGTTCACAGGGGTACATCACTGAAAAAAGGTTGAGAACCACTGTCCTAAGGCAGTGGTTCTCAACCTTTTTTCAGTGCTGTGAACATTTTTTTAATGCAAGTAGACCTCCATGTCTTCATAACAGGAATATCCTGAATCCTCAAGTTGCATATCACAATAGTCATCATCAGTGTTAATAACACAAGAGCTGCTTGGATTTGCTGTTGATCAATTCAAACTTCGTTCAGTGTAGCCGTAGTGCTTCCTTGACACGTGCGATGTGAAAGTAGACTTAACTGTAAATCTTTTTTTACATTGACTGAAGGGGCACGTAACTGTCCTACCTTCGGTAATATGACTTTTCAAATGCAGGAGAAAGGCTCGTATATCATCGCACTTCGCGCTACATGAGACAATATTACAAGGTAAACCTTCTGCGCTATACATATCAGTCCTACTCTTGCCATATTTATGACGACGGCTGTGAGTTTTGAAGGCTGAGAAGTTGGAAAAAACTCTTGTGCATTTAGGGAAAGAACACTTAAACGATGCATTAGGCATACAACTATGACTTCGCATGTGTCTAACATACGCAAATACATTGCTGCAAGTCGTAGCACATATGTTGCAAGTTATCATCTTTTATGATGACTATGACAAAAAAGAAGAAAACTTAGCTAGCTAGCATGCGGCGGTACATGCGCGTGGTCAACGATAGTGTCTGTGATGCTGACTGTGACGCTATGTCATTTCGGACTTTATAAATATATATATAAAGTAATTCAAACAGAAAATGACACATCAAGGTACAAGTGACTCTTACCTTGTTATCAAAAACACACGATGCAGTAGGATGGATTTAGCAGGGTCGGCCAGGTGAAATGAAGCTCGGTTGGACGAATTGTGGGCGGACCCAAGAAACAAGTCTGAAAAATACTGAATTACACTGTAGGTTTTACAGTAACTTACTGCTGGTCGATATTTTTTGAAAAATGCAACAAAATTTACAGTACTTAACTGCATTTAAGAAGAACATGATAGGTTGATTGGCAACACTAAATTGGCCCTAGTGTGTGAATGTGAGTGTGAATGTTGTCTGTCTATCTGTGTTGGCCCTGCGATGAGGTGGCGACTTGTCCAGGGTGTACCCCGCCTTCCGCCTGATTGTAGCTGAGATAGGCTCCAGCGCCCCCCGCGACCCCGAAGGGAATAAGCGGTAGAAAATGGATGGATGGATGGAGTATATAACTGTAATTGTATTTTTTATTTTTACAGTAATTTTTTACAGTGAAGGTCATGGGTGTCAAACTCTGGCCCGTGGGCCAAATTTGGCCCAACGTGTAATTTGACTTGGCCCTTGAGGCAATATCAAATTAACACTAAAGCTGGACCTTCGATTATACATTGCGGCAGTGCCGCTACTTCTAATACTTGCCAACCCTCCCGGGAGTGACTCCAGCACTCCTCCCGAATTTTTTTTTTTTTTCCAGCTAGTCAAACGAGTGCCAGCCCAGTTTCATGTCAGTGCAGCTTCTGCACCCACACACAATTGAATGCAACGCATACTTCATCAACAGCGATACAGGTTACACTGACGGTAGCCAAATAAAAAACTTTAACACTTTTAGAAATGTACGCCACACTGTGAATCCACACCAAACAAGAATGACAAACACATTTCGGGAGAACATCCGCACCGTAACACAACATAAACACAACACAACAAATACCCAGAACCCTTTGTAGCACTAAATCTTCCGAGACGCTACAAGGTGTGTGTGTGTGTGGGGGGGGGGGGGTTTGGTGGTAGCGGGGGTGTATTTTGTAGCGTCCCGAAAGAGTTAGTGCTGCAAAATATTCTGGGTATTTGTTCTTTTGTGTTTATGTTGTGTTACGGTGCGGATGTTCTCCCGAAAAGTGTTTTTTATTTTTGTTTGGTGTGGGTTCACAGTGTGGCGTATATTTCTAACAGTGTTAAAGTTTTTTATACTGGCACCCTCAGTGTAACCTGTATCGCTGTTGATGAAGTATGCGTTGCATTCATTTGTGTATGCGTGCTGTAGCTGCACATATCTTGTGACTGGGTCTGAATGATGTTAGAATTGGGTGTACGAGATATGACTGTTGAACATCTTGTTCGATAATGAAAGTTGCCTCAGCTCAAAGCCTGAGCCCCGCCATTAAAGAACTAGCATCTAAAAAAAGATGCCAGGTATCTGGCTTGGGCACATCAAATTAGATCAGTGTGTTGCAAACTGAGCAGTTTAAAGTCCTGAATGGTTGTTTTATTCATTGTTATTTTATTTTCAAATTTATTAGCCTGTGGATAAAGTTAATGTTGATATTTACCTCAGAAGGCTGCAAATAGAAAAGAGGCATTCAATTTGTATTTAAATTATATTTGATATGCAATTGATATTTTTTAATTATTATTATTATTATTTGAAACTCCATTTTGCATGTCACTCACTATAAAGTTATATAAGCCTTGCTTGTTCAATATTCAATGCAAAACTTGTTTGGGTCCCTATTAAAAGGTTAATTTGTTCAACCTTGGCCCGCGGCTTTGTTCAGTTTTAAACTTTGGCCCACTCTGTATTTGAGTTTGACACCCCTGGTGAAGGTGAAGCTCTGTCATCCTGGAGGCCACGGGGAAGACCCAGGACACATTGGGAACACTATGTCTCCCGGCTGGCCTGGGAACGCCTCGGGATCCCCTGAGAAAAGGTCCTAGGTGAGGGATCAGACAAAGAGCAGCTCAAAGACCTTTATGAAAAGTACAAATCGAGGACCTAGATTTTTTCTCGCCCAGGCGCAGGTCACCGTGGCTCCCCTGTGGAGCCAGGCGCAGAGGTGGGGCACGATGGCGAGCGACTGGTGGCCTGTCTCCATGGGGCCCTGCCGGGCTCATTTCGAAGAGGCAACGTGGGTCAACCCTCCAATGGGCTCACCACTCATGGGCCCATTGAGGTCATAGAGGTCGGATGCAGTGTGAACTGGGCGGCAGCCGAAGGCAGGGCATTTGGCAGTCCGATTATCGGCTACATAAGCTCGCTCTTGGGACGTGGAACGTCACCTCGCTGGGAGGGAAAGAGCCTGAGCTGGTGCGCGAGGTGAAGAAGTTCCGGCTAGATATAGTTGGACTCACTTCGACGCACAGCAAGGGCTCTGGAACCTGTTCTCTCAAGAGGGGCTGGACTCTCTTCCACTCTGGCGTTGCAAGCAATGAGAGGCTGGGGTGGCAATTGTTGTTGCTCAAAGCCTGCACGTTGGACCCAGTAGACGAGATGGTAGCTTCCCTCCGCCTTCGGGTTGGGTGACGGGTCCTGACTGTTGTTTGTGTTTACGCACCAAACAGCAGCTCAGAGTACCCACTCTTTTTGGATTCCCTTGAGGGAGTACTGGAGAGTGCTCCCTCGGGTGATTCCCTTGTTCTGTTGGGGGACTTCAATGCTCATGTTGGCAAGGACAGTGAAACCTGGAGAGTCGTGATTGGGAAAAATGGCCACCCGGATCTGAACCCAAGTGGTGCTTTGTTATTGGACTTTTGTGCTCGTCACGGATTGTCCATAACAAACACAATGTTCAAACATAAGGAAGAACTTTAAACATGTCACGAGGGAGGTGCTGGACATTGAGTCTGAGTGGACCATGTTCCGTGCCTCTCTTGTCGAGCCTGCTGATTGGAGCTGTGGCCGCAAGGTGTTTGGTGCCTGTCGTGGCGGTAATCCTAGAACTCGCTGGTGGCCACCAGCAGGGAGGGATGCCGTCAAGCTGAAGAAAGAGCCTATCGGGTCCTTTTGGCTCATGGGACTCCAGAGGCAGCGGGCATACCGACAGGCCAAGCAGTGCCTGGGGAATCTGTGGTGGACTCTCCTATTTCTGGGGCTTAGGTTGCCTAGGTAGTTAAAAAGCTCCTCTGTGGCAAGGCCCCGGTGGTGGATGAGTTCCTTAAGGCTCTGGATACTGTGGGGCTGTCTTGGTTGACAAGACTCTGCAACATCGCGTGAACATTGGGGGTGGTACCTCTGGATTGGCACACCGGGGTGGTGGTTCCTCTCTTTAAGAAGGGGAACCGGAGGGTGTGTTCCAACTATCGTGAAACACACTCCTCAGCCTTCCCGGTAAGGTCTATTCATGTGTACTGGAGAGGAGGAAACTCGGATCCAGGACGAACAGTGTGGTTTTCGTCCTGGTCGTGGAACGGTAGACCAGGTCTATACTCTCGGCAGGGTCCTTGAGTGTGAAGCGACTGGGATGAGAATCAGCACCTCCAAGTCCAAGTCCATGGTTCTCGCGCAGGAAAGGGTCGAGTGCCATCTCCAGGTTGGGGAGGAGATCTTGCCCCAAGTGGAGGAGTTCAAGTACCTAGGAGTCTTGTTCACGAGTGAGGATAGAGTGGATCGAGAGATCCACAGGCGATTTGGTGCGGCGTCTTCAGTATTGAGGACGCTATATCGATCCGTTGTGGTGAAGAAGGAGCTGAGCCAGAAGGAAAAGCTCTCAATTTACCGTCGATCTACGTTCCCAGCTTTGGGTTATGACCGAAAGGACAAGCGGCCGAAATGCGTTTCCTCTGCCGGGTGGTAGTTCTCTACCTTAGAGACAGGGTGAGAAGCTCTGTCATCCGGGAGGAACTCAAAGTAAAGCCGCTGCTCCTCCACATTGAGAGGAGCCATGAGGTGGTTCGGGCATCTGCTCAGGATGCCACCCGAACGCCTCTAGGGAGGTGTGGCAGGAGGCCACGGGGAAGACCTAGGACACATTGGAAAGACTATGTCCCCGGCTGGCCTGGGAACGCCTCGGAATACCCCGAGAAGAGCTGGACGAAGTGGCTGGGGAGAGGGAAGTCTGGGATTTTCTGCTCAGGCTGCTGCCCCCGCAACCCGACCTCGGATAAGCGGAAGAAAATGGATGGATTTAGAATGACAGTTATACTGTCAGATTGAGTACAAAAACTAACTAAACCTTACACAATATAATGTTTCTAGTAAAACTCACAAAGATACATATCTCCAGGCATTATTAGCCATTTTGCATGCATGTGTGGTTTAGGAGTTATGTTTAAATAAATAACTGTCAGATTGAGTGTGACAGTAAACTGTCATAGTGAGTAAAACCCTTTTTTGTATTTGCAAACCTTACAAAAACAACTAAATCTAGTTAAACTCACACAGATACAATATTAGAGGCATTTTTAGACACAATGCATGTTTGGTTTTAGAGTTATGTTTATATAACTTTCATATTTAGTATGACAGTTATACTGTCATATTGAATAAAAACAACAACTAACAAAACCTTACAAAATACAATTTTTCTAGTAAAACTAACTAAGATACATGCTCCAGGCATTATTAGCTATTTTGCATGTGTTGTTTGAGTTATGTTTAAATAACTGTCATATTGAGTGTGACAGTATACTGTCATAAAACCCAATTTTTGTATTTGCAACCCTGATTCTAGTAAAACTCACATATATACAATATTACAGGCAGTTTTGGACATAATGGTTTGGTTTTGGAGTTATGTTTATATAACTTTCATATATAGTATGACAGCTAAACTGTTATATTGAGTAAAAAAACTAACTTGTGTTTGTCATAAAACCCAATTTTTGTATTAGCAAACCATACAACTGATTCAAATAAAACTCACATGGATTCAATATTACAGGCATTTTCAGACATTTTGCATGTTTGGTTTAGGAATTATGTTGGAATCATTTTTATTAATTTGTTCGTATTTTCTCAGAATTTTAGAACATTACTGTCATATTGAGTAAAAAAATAATTTTTGTGTTTGCAAGCCTTAAAAAAAGCATATGTTTCCAGTAAAACTCCCAAAGATGCATTATTTCAGGCATTATTAGCCATTTTTCAGGTGTAGTTTAGGAGTTATGTTTAAATAACTGTCATATTGAGTGTGGCGTTATACTGTCATATTGAGTTAAAAAATTCTAACTTGTGTCTTTGCAAACCTTACAAAAAAAAATGTTTCTAGCAACACTCACAAAGATAATTTTTTTCACGCTATTAGACATGTTTCATGTGTATTTAGGAGTTATAATTAAATAACTTTCATATTGAGTGTTAAAGGTATAATGTCATTATGTGTAAAACCTAATTTTGTATCTGTAAACCTTACAAAAACAATTGATTCTAGTAAAACTTACATAAATTCAATATTACAGGCATTTTTAGACAATTCACATGTTTGGTTTAAAAATTGTGTTTGAATACATTTGTATTGCTTTTTTCGCATTATCTCAGGATTCTAAGATCATTACTTTCATATTGAGTAAAACACTACTTTTTGTTTTTGCAAACCTTACAAACCCACATGAATACATTATTATAAGCAATTTTAGACATGACACACGTTTGGTTCTGGAGTTATGTTTATATAACTTTTATATTTAGTATGACTGTTATACTGTCATATTGAATAAAAAAAAACTAGCTTGTGTCTTTGCAAACTTTACAAAAGATCATTTTTCTAGTAAAACTAACAAAGATACATGTCTCCAGTTTGTCACTTCACCTGTCCAGTGCCAAGGTGCACTGGGATAGGCTCCAGTAGATTTATGCTACTTTAACATCTGCTGACTGAAGAATCCTCCATCAAGTCTTTTATTGGGCGCCAAACAATCATCCATGCCACACCCACTTCAAGTTCCAAAGATCATTTTTCTAGTAAAACTAACAAAGATACATGTCTCATTAGCCATTTTGCATGGGTTGTTTAGGAATTATGTTTAAATACATTTTTATTGCTTTTTTCGCATTATCTCAGGATTCTTAGATCAATACTTTCATATTGAGTAAAAAACTACTTTTTGTTTTTGCAAACCTTACAAACTCACATAAATACATTATTACAGGCATTTTTAGACATGACACATGTTTGGTTTTGGAGCTATGTTTATATAACTTTTATATTTAATATGACTGTTATACTGTCATATTGAATTAAAAAAAACTAGCTTGTGTCTTTGCAAACTTTACAAAATATCATTTTTCTAGTAAAACTAACAAAGATACATGTCTCCAGGCATTATTACCCATTTTGCATGGGTTGTTTAGGAATTATCTTTAAATACATTTTTATTGCTTTTTTCGCATTATTTAGGATTCTAAAATCCTTACTTTCATATTGAGGAAAAAACTACTTTTTGTTTTTGCAAACCTTACAAACTCACATAAATACATTATTATAGGCAATTTTAGACATGACACACGTTTGGTTCTGGAGTTATGTTTATATAACTTTCATATTTAGTATGACTGTTATACTGTCTTATTGAATAAAAACAACTTGTGTCTTTGCAAACTTTACACAATATACATTTCCTAGTAAAACTAACAAAGATACATGTCTCCAGGCATTATTACCCATTTTGCCTGGGTTGTTTAGGAGTTATGTTTAAATACACTTTTATTGCTTTTTTCGCATTATCTCAGGATTCTAAGATCATTACTTTCATATTGAGTAAAAAACTACTTTTTGTTTTTGCAAACCTTACAAACTCACATAAATACATTATTACAGACATTTTTAGACATGACACATGTTTGGTTTTGGAGTTATGTTTATATAACTTTTATATTTAGTATGACTGTTATACTGTCATATTGAATAAAAAAAAACTAGCTTGTGTCTTTGCAAACTTTACAAAATATCATTTTTCTAGTAAAACTAACAAAGATACATGTCTCCAGGCATTATTACCCATTTTGCATGGGCTGTTTAGGAATTATGTTTAAATACATTTTTATTGCTTTTTTTGCATTATCTCAGGATTTTAAGATCATTACTTTCATATTGAGTAAAAAACTAGTTTTTGTTTTTGCAAACCTTACAAACTCACATTAATACATTAATACAGGCATTTTTAGACATGACACATGTTTGGTTTTGTAGTTAGTTTATATAACTTTCATATTTAGTATGACTGTTATACTGTCATATTGAATAAAAAAAAACTAGCTTGTGTCTTTGCAAACTTTACAAAAGATCATTTTTCTAGTAAAACTAACAAAGATACATGTCTCCAGGCATTATTACCCATTTTGCATGGGCTGTTTAGGAATTATGTTTAAATACATTTTTATTGCTTTTTTTTGCATTATCTCAGGATTTTAAGATCATTACTTTCATATTGAGTAAAAAACTAGTTTTTGTTTTTGCAAACCTTACAAACTCACATTAATACATTAATACAGGCATTTTTAGACATGACACATGTTTGGTTTTGTAGTTAGTTTATATAACTTTCATATTTAGTATGACTGTTATACTGTCATATTGAATAAGAAAAAACTAGCTTGTGTCTTTGCAAACTTTACGAAACATCATTTTTCTAGTAAAACTAACAAAGATACATGTCTCCAGGCATTATTAGCCATTTTGCCTGGGTTGTTTAGGAATTATGTTTAAAGAAATTTTTATTGCTTTTTTCGCATTATCTCAGGATTCTAAGATCATTACTTTCATATTGAGTAAAAAACTACTTTTTGTTTTGGCAAACCTTACAAACTCACATAAAAACATTATTACAGGCATTTTTAGACATGACACATGTTTGGTTTTGGAGTTATGTTTATATAACTTTTATATTTAATATGACTGTTGTACTGTCATATTGAATAAAAAAAAACTAGCTTGTGTCTTTGCAAACTTTACAAAAGATCATTTTTCTAGTAAAACTAACAAAGATACATGTCTCCAGGCATTATTACCCATTTTGCATGGGCTGTTTAGGAATTATGTTTAAATACATTTTTATTGCTTTTTTTGCATTATCTCAGGATTTTAAGATCATTACTTTCATATTGAGTAAAAAAATAGTTTTTGTTTTTGCAAACCTTACAAACTCACATTAATACATTAATACAGGCATTTTTAGACATGACACATGTTTGGTTTTGTAGTTATGTTTTTATAACTTTCATATTTAGTATGACTGTTATACTGTCATATTGAATAAGAAAAAACTAGCTTGTGTCTTTGCAAACTTTACGAAACATCATTTTTCTAGTAAAACTAACAAAGATACATGTCTCCAGGCATCATTACCCATTTTGCATGGGTTGTTTAGGAATTATGTTTAAAGACATTTTTATTGCTTTTTTCGCATTATCTCAGGATTCTAAGATCATTACTTTCATATTGAGTAAAAAACTACTTTTTGTTTTGGCAAACCTTACAAACTCACATAAATACATTATTACAGGCATTTTTAGACATGACACATGTTTGGTTTTGGAGTTATGTTTATATAACTTTTATATTTAATATGACTGTTATACTGTCATATTGAATTAAAAAAAACTAGCTTGTGTCTTTGCAAACTTTACAAAATATCAATTTTCTAGTAAAATTAACAAAGATACATGTCTCCAGGCATTATTACCCATTTTGCATGGGTTGTTTAGGAATTATCTTTAAATACATTTTTATTGCTTTTTTCGCATTATTTAGGATTCTAAAATCCTTACTTTCATATTGAGGAAAAAACTACTTTTTGTTTTTGCAAACCTTACAAACTCACATAAATACATTATTATAGGCAATTTTAGACATGACACACGTTTGGTTCTGGAGTTATGTTTATATAACTTTCATATTTAGTATGACTGTTATACTGTCTTATTGAATGAAAACAACTAGCTTGTGTCTTTGCAAACTTTACAAAATATACATTTCCTAGTAAAACTAACAAAGATACATGTCTCCAGGCATTATTACCCATTTTGCCTGGGTTGTTTAGGAGTTATGTTTAAATACATTTTTATTGCTTTTTTCGCATTATCTCAGGATTCCAAGATCATTACTTTCATATTGAGTAAAAAACTACTTTTTGTTTTTGCAAACCTTGCAAACTCACATAAATACATTATTACAGACATTTTTAGACACGACACATGTTTGGTTTTGGAGTTATGTTTATATAACTTTTATATTTAGTATGACTGTTATACTGTCATATTGAATTAAAAAAAATAGCTTGTGTCTTTGCAAACTTTACAAAAGATCATTTTTCTAGTAAAACTAACAAAGATACATGTCTCCAGGCATTATTACCCATTTTGCATAGGTTGTTTAGGAATTATGTTTAAATACATTTTTATTGCTTTTTTCGCATTATCTCAGGATTTTAAGATCATTACTTTCATATTGAGTAAAAAACTACTTTTTGTTTTTGCAAACCTTACAAAATCACATTAATACATTATTACAGGCATTTTTAGACATGACACATGTTTGGTTTTGGAGTTATGTTTATATAACTTTCATATTTAGTATGACTGTTATACTGTCATATTGAATAAAAAAAAACTAGCTTGTGTCTTTGCAAACTTTACAAAAGATCATTTTTCTAGTAAAACTAACAAAGATACATGTCTCCAGGCATTATTACCCATTTTGCATGGGTTGTTTAGGAATTATGTTTAAATACATTTTTATTGCTTTTTTCGCATTATCTCAGGATTTTAAGATCATTACTTTCATATTGAGTAAAAAACTACTTTTTGTTTTTGCAAACCTTACAAACTCACATTAATACATTATTACAGGCATTTTTAGACATGACACATGTTTGGTTTTGGAGTAATGATTATATAACTTTTATATTTAGTATGACTGTTATACAGTCATATTGAATAAAAAAAAACTAGCTTGTGTCTTTGCAAACTTTACAAAAGATCATTTTTCTAGTAAAACTAACAAAGATACATGTCTCCAGGCATTATTACCCATTTTGCATGGGTTGTTTAGGAATTATGTTTAAATACATTTTTATTGCTTTTTTCGCATTATCTCGGATTCTAAGATCATTACTTTCATATTGAGTAAAAAACTACTTTTTGTTTTTGCAAACCTTACAAACTCACATAAATACATTATTACAGGCATTTTTAGAAATAACACATGTTTGGTTTTGGAGTTATGTTTTGATAACTTTCATATTTAGTATGACTGTTATACTGTCTTATTGAATAAAAACAACTAGCTTGTGTCTTTGCAAACTTTACAAAAAATACATTTTCTAGTAAAACTAACAAAGATACATGTCTCCAGCATTATTACCCATTTTGCCTGGGTTGTTTAGGAGTTATGTTTGAATACATTTTTATTGCTTTTTTCGCATTATCTCAGGATTCTAAGATATTTACTTTCATATTGAGTAAAAAACTACTTTTTGTTTTTGCAAACCTTACAAACTCACATTAATACATTATTACAGGCATTTTTAGACATGACACATGTTTGGTTTTGGAGATATGTTTATATAACTTTCATATTTAATATGACTGTTATACTGTCATATTGAATAAAAAAAAACTGTCTTGTGTCTTTGCAAACTTTACAAAAGATCATTTTTCCAGTAAAACTAACAAAGATACATGTTTCCAGGCATTATTAGCCATTTTGCATATGTTGTTTAGGAGTAATGTTTAAATACATTTGTATTGCTTTTTCGCATTATCTCAGGATTTTAAGAACATTACAGTCATATTGAGTAAAAAAACTACTTTTTGTGTTTGCAAGATTTAAAAAAGCATGTGTTTCGAGTAAAACGGCCAAGGATGCATTATTTCAGGCATTATTAGCCATTTTTCATGTGTGGTTTGAGTTATGGTTAAATAACTGTCATATACTGTCAGTTATGACATAGTAAGTAAAACCTAATTTATGTATTTGCAAACCTTACAAAATCATTTAAATCTAGTAAAACTCACATGGATTCAATATTACAGACATTTTTAGATATTTTGCATATTTGGTTTAGGAATTATGTTGGAATCATTTTTTTTAATTTGTTCGTATTTTCTCAGAATTTTAGAACATTACTGTCATATTGAGTAAAAAAATAATTCTTGTGTTTGCAAGCCTTAAAAAGCATATGTTTCGAGTAAAACTTACAAGAATGCATTATTTCAGGCATTGTTAATCATTTTTCATGTGTAGTTTAAGAGTTATGTTTAAATAACTGTCATATTGAGTGTGGCAGTTATACTGTCATATTGAGTAAAAAAAACTAACCTGTCTTTGCAAACCTTACAAAAGAAAATGTTTCTAGTAACACTCACAAAGATACATTTTTTCACGCATTATTAGACATGTTTCATGTGTGGTTAGGAGTTATAAATAAATAATTGTCATATTGAGTGTTACAGTTTTAATGTCATTATGTGTAAAACCTAATTTTTGTATTTGCAAACCTTACAAAAACAATTGATTCTAGTAAAACTTATATAGATTCAACATTACAGGATTTTTTTAGACATTTTACATGTTTGGTTTAAAATTTGTGTTTGAATACATGACACATGTTTGGTTTTGGAGTTATGTTTATATAACTTTCATATTTAGTATGACTGTTATACTGTCATATTGAATAAAAAAAACTAGCTTGTGTCTTGATATCTTTACAAAAGATCATTTTTTTAAACTAACAACGTTACATGTCTCCCTAGGCATTATTAGCCATTTTGCATGTGTTGTTTAGGAGTTAGGTTTAAATACATTTTTATCGCTTTTTTCCCATTATTTCAGGGTTCTAAGAACATTAGGGTCAAGTAAAAAACTACTTTTTGTGTTTGCAAAATATAAAACAGTAAAACTCCCAATGATTCATTATTTCAGGCATTATTAGCCATTTTTTTGTGTGGTTTATGAGTTATGTTTAAATAACTGTCATATTGAGTGTGATTTTGTCATTGTGAGTAAAACCTAATTTTTGTATTTGCAAACCTTACAAAAACAACCGATTCTAGGAAAAGTCACATTGATACAATATTACAGGCATGTTTAGACATATTGCATGTTTGGTTTTGGAGTTATATTTATATAACCTGCTTTCTGAGTGATTTTGTCATTGTGAGTAAAACCTAATTTTTGTATTTGCAAACCTTACAAAAACAACCGATTCTAGGAAAAGTCACATTGATACAATATTACAGGCATGTTTAGACATATTGCATGTTTGGTTTTGGAGTTATATTTATATAACCTGCTTTCTGAGCCGCCACCTTTGTGGTTTGCGTGTCCCACTGATCCAGGACAAACAGGTCGTAGGTGAGGGATCAGACAAAGAGCAGCTCAAAGACCTTTATTAAAAGTACAATTGAGGACCTAGATTTTTTCTCGCCCGGACGCAGGTCACCGTGGCTCCCCTGTGGAGCCAGGCCCAGAGGTGTGGCACGATGGCGATTGACGGGCCTGTCCCCATGGGGCCCTGCCGTGCTCAGCTCGAAGAGGCAACGTGGATCCCCCCTCCAGGGCTCACCACTCATGGGCTGGGTCATAGAGGGTGCAGTGTGAGCTGGGCGGCAGCCGAAGGCAGGGCACTTGGTGGTCCGATTATCGGCTACATAAGCTCGCTCTTGGGACATGGAACGTCACCTCGCTGGGAGGGAAGGAGCCTGAGCTGGTGCATGAGGTGGAGACGTTCCCGGCTAGATATAGTTGGACTCACAGCAAGGGCTCTAGAACCTGTTCTCTCAGAGGGGCTGGACTGAGCTGAACTTTCATTACTTGCAACGCCAGAGTGGAAGAGATTCCACACTGGCGTTGCAACTAATGAGAGGCTGGGGTGGAAATTCTTGTTGCCCCCCGGCTCAAAGCCTGCACGTTGGACTTTAAACCCAATAGACGAGATGGTAGCTTCCTTCAGCCTTCGGGTTGGGTGACGGGTCCTGACTGTTGTTTGTGTTTACACACCAAACAGCAGCTCAGAGTACCAACTCTTTTTGGATTCCCTTGAGGGAGTACTGGAGAGTGCTCCCTCGGGTGATTCCCTTGTTCTGCTGGTGGACTTCAACGCTATGTTGGCAACAACAGTGAAACCTGGAGAGTCGTGATTGGGAAAAATGGCCACCCGGATCTGAACCCAAGTGGTGCTTTGTTATTGGACTTTTGTGCTTGTCACGGATTGTCCATAACAAACACAATGTTCAAACATAAGGGTGTCCATATGTGCACTTGGCACAAGGACACCCTCGGCCGCATGATTGACTTTGTAGTTGTGTCATGGGATTTGCGGCCTCATGTTTTGGACATTTGGTGAAGAGAGGGGCAGAGCTTTCTACCAACCACCACCTGGTGGTGAGCTGGCTCCGATGGTAGGGGAGGATGCCGGTCAGACCTGGCAGGCCCAAACGCATTGTAAGGGTCTGCTGGGAACACCTAGCAGAGTCTCCTGAAGAACTTTGAACATGTCCGGAAGAACTTTGAACATGTCACGAGGGAGGTGCTGGACATTGAGTCTGAGTGGACCATGTTCTCTTGTTGAGCCAGCTGATTGAAGCTGTGGCCGCAAGGTGTTTGGTGCCTGTCGTGGCGGTAATCCACCAGCAGTGAGGGATGCTGTCAAGCTGAAGAAAGAGCCACCGGGTCCTTTTGGCTCATGGGACTCCAGAGGCAGTGGGCATACCGACAGGCCAAGCGAGACCTCCTCAGTCCCACCAACACGTCTTCCTATGAGGAAACAGTGCCTGGGAAGTCTGTGGTGGGCTCTCCTATTTCTGGGGCTGAGGTTGCCAAGGTAGTTAAAAAGCTCCTTGGTGGCAAGGCCCCGGGGGTGGATGAGCTCCGTCCGGAGTTCCTTAAGGCTCTGGATGCTGTGGGGCAGTCTTGGTTGACAAGACTCTGCAACATTGCGTCTACATCGGGGGCGGTACCTCTGGATTGGCAGACCGGGGTGGTGGTACCTCTCTTTAAGAAGGGGAACCGGAGGGTGTGTTCCAACTATCGTAGATCACACTCCTCAGCCTTCCCGGTAAGGTCTATTCATGTGTAATGGAGAGGAGGAACCTCGGATCCAGGACGAACAGTGTGGTTTTCGTCCTGGTCGTGGAACGGTAGACCAGCTCTATACTCTCGGCAGGGTCCTTGAGTGTGCATGGGAGTTTGCCCAACCAGTCTACATAAGTTTTGTGGACTTGGAGAAGACATTCGACCTTGGTCCCCGGTAAATCCTGTGGGGAGTGCTCAGAGAGTATGGAGTATCGGCATGTCTGATTGTGGCGGGTGTCTCCCTGTATGATCAGTGTCAGAGCTTGGTCCGCATTGCCGGCAGTATGTCGGACCCCTTTCCAGTGAGGGTTGGACTCCGCCAAGGCTGCCCTTTGTCACCGATTCTGTTCATAACTTTAATGGACAGAATATCTAGGCGCAGTCATGGCTTTGAGGATCCCCTCAACGCCATGACTGCGCCTGGTTTGGTGGCTGCAGGATTAGGTCTCTGCTTTTTGCAGATGATGTGGTCCTGATGGCTTCAACTGGCCAAGATCTTCAGCTTTCATTGGATCGGTTCGCAGTGAAGCGACTGGGATGAGAATCAGCACCTCCAAGTCCGAGTCCATGGTTCTCGCCCGGGAAAGGGTGGAGTGCCATCTCGAGGTTGGGAAAGAGATCTTGCCCCAAGTGAAGGAGTTCAAGTACCTAGGAGTCTTGTTCACGAGTGAGGATAGAGTGGATTGTGAGATCTACAGGCGGATCGGTGCGGCGTCTTCAGTAATGAGGACGCTATATCGATCCGTTGTGGTGAAGAAGGAGCTGAGCCAGAAGGAAAAGCTTTCAATTTACCGGTCGATCAACGTTCCCATCCTCACCTATGGTCATGAGCTTTGGGTTATGACCGAAAGGACAAGGTCACGGGTACAAGCGGCCGAAATGAGTTTCCTCCGCCGGGTGGTGGGTCTCTCCCTTAGAGATAGGGTGAGAAGCTCTGTCATCTGGGAGGAACTCAGTGTAAAGCCGCTGCTCCTCCACATTGAGAGGAGCCAGATGAGGTGGTTCGGGCATCTGCTCAGGATGCCACCCGAACGCCTCCCTAGGTCCGAACGGCAGGAGGCCATGGGGAAGACCTAGGATACATTGGAAAGACTATGGCCTGGGAACGCCTCGGGATCCCCCGAGAAGAGCTGGACGAAGTGGCTGGGGAGAGGGAAGTCTGGGCTCTCTGCTTAGGCTGCTGCCCCCGCAACCCGACCTCGGATAAGCGGAAGAAAATAGATGGATTTAGTATGACAGTTATACTGTCATATTGAGTGTGACAGTATACTGTCATAAAACCCAATTTTTGTATTTGCAAACCTGATTCTAGTAAAACTCACATCTATACAATATTACAGGCAATTTTGGACATAATGCACGTTTGGTTTTCGAGTTATGTTTATATAACTTTAATATATAGTATGACATCTATACTGTTATAATGAGTAAAAAAAACTAACTTGTGTCTGTCATAAAACTCAATTTTTGTATTTGCAAACCTTACAAAAACAAATGATTCTAGTAAAACTCACATGGATTCAATATTACAGGCATTTTTAGACATTTTGCATGTTTGGTTTAGGAATTATGTTGGAATACATTTGTATTGCTTTTTTTCACATTATCTCAGCATTTTAAGAACTTACTGTCATATTGAGTAAAAAAAACTTTTTGTGTTTGCAAGCCTTAAAAAAACAACCGATTCTAGTAAAACTCACATTGATACAATATTACAGGCATGTTTAGACATCTTGCATGTTTGGTTTTGGAGTTATGTTTATATAACCTGCTTTCTGAGCCGCCACCTTTGTGGTTTGCGTGTCCCACTGATCCTAGGAGCTATGTTGTCCGGGGGCTTCTATGCCCCCTGGTAGGGTCCCCCAAGACAAACAGGTCCTAGGTGAGGAATCAGACAAAGAGCAGCTCAAAGACCTTTATGAAAAGTACAAATCGAGGACCTAGATATTTTCTCGCCCGGACGCGGGTCACCGTGGCTCCCCTGTGGAGCCAGGCCCAGAGGTGGGGCACGATGGCGAGCGACTGGTGCCCATGGGGCCCAGCTCGAAGAGGCAACGTGGGTCCCCCCTGCAATAGGCTCACCACTCATGGGCTGGGTCATAGAGGTCGGGTGCAGTGTTAGCTGGGCGGAAGCCGAAGGCAGGGCACTTGGCGGTCCGATTATCGGCTACATAAGCTCGCTCTTGGGACGTGGAACGTCACCTCGCGAGGTGGAGAAGTTCCCGGCTAGATAAAGCTGGACTCCCTTCGACGCACAGCAAGGGCTCTGGAACCTGTTCTCTCAAGAGGGGTTGGACTCTCTTCCACTCTGGCGTTGCAAGTAATGAGAGGCTGGGTTGGCAATTCGTGTTGCCCCCCGGCTCAAAGCCTGCACGTTGGACTTAACCCAGAAGACGAGATGGTAACTTCCCTCCACTTTCGGGTTGGGTGACGGGTCCTGACTGTTGTTGGTGTTTACGCACCAAACAGCAGCTCAGAGTACCCACTCTTTTTGGATTCCCTTGAGAGTGCTCCCTTGGGTGATTCCTTTGTTCTGCTGGGGGTCTTCAACGCTCATGTTGGCAACGACTTTGAAACCTGGAGAGTCGTGATTGGGAAAAATGGCCACCCGGATCTGAACCCAAGTGGTGCTTTATTATTGGACTTTTGTGCTCGTCACGGATTGTCCATAACAAACACAATGTTCAAACATAAGGGTGTCCGTATATGCACTTGGCACCAGGACACCCTCGGCCGCAGTTCCATTATTGACTTAGTAGTTGTGTCATGGGATTTGCGGCCTCATGTTTTGGACACTCGGGTGAAGAGAGGGGCGAGCTTTCTACCGATCACCACCTGGTGAGCTGGCTCCGATGGTGGGGTAGGATCCCGGACAGACCTGGCAGGCCCAAACGCATTGTGAGAGTCTTTTGGGAATGCCTAGCAGTCTCCTGTCAGAGAGAGTTTCTTTTTCTACCTCCGGAGGAACTTTGAACATGTCACAAAGGAGGTGCTGGACATTGAGTCTGAATGGATCATGTTCCATGCCTCTCTTGTCAAGCCAGCTGATTGGAGCTGTGGCCGCAAGGTGTTTGGTGCCTGTCGTGGCGGTAATCCTAGAACCCGCTGGTGGCCACCAGCAGTGCGGGATGCCGTCAAGCTGAAGAAAGAGCTTATCTGGTCCTTTTGGCTCATGGGACTCCAGAGGCAGCGGGCATACCGACAGGCCAAGCAGTGCCTGGGGAATCTGTGGTGGGCTCTCCTATTTCTGGGGCTGAGGTTGCCAAGGTAGTTAAAAAGCTCCTCGGTGGCAAGGCCGCGGGGGTGGATGAGCTCCATCCGGAGTTCCTTAAGGCTCTGGATGCTGTGGGGCTGTTTTAGTTGACAAGACTCTGCAACATCGCATGGACATCAGGGGCGGTACCTCTGGATTGGCAGACCGGGGTGGTGGTTCCTCTCTTTAAGAAGGGGAACCGGAGGGTGTGTTCCAACTATCGTAGATCACACTCCTAAGCCTTCCCGGTAAGGTATATTCATGTGTACTGGAGAGGAGGAACCTCGGATCCAGGACGAACAGTGTGGTTTTCGTCCTGGTCGTGGAACGGTAGACCAGCTCTATACTCTCGGCAGGGTCCTTGAGTGTGCATGGGAGTTTGTCCAACCAGTCTACATGTGCTTTGTGGACTTGGAGAAGACATTCGACCGTGGCCACCCCGGGAAGTCCTGTGGGGAGTGCTCAGAGAGTATGGGGTATCGGCATGTCTGATTGTGGCGGGTCGCTCCCTGTATGATCAGTGTCAGAGCTTTCCAGCAGTAAGTCGGACCCCTTTCCAGTGAGGGTTGGACCGGAGTCCAACCCTCGTGTTGGCTGCCCTTAGTCACCAAATGTGTTCATAAATTTTATGGACAGAATTTCTAGGCGCAGTCATGGCGTTGAGGGGATCCGGTTTGGTGGCTGCAGGATTAGGTCTCTCCTTTTTGCAGATGATGTGGTCCTTATGGCTTTAACTGGCCAGGATCTTCAGCTCTCATTGGATTGGTTCGCAGCCGAGTGTGAAGCGACTGGGATGAGAATCAGCACCTCCAAGTCCGAGGTTCTCGCCCGGGAAAGGGTGGAGTGCCATTTCGAGGTTGGGCAGGAGATCTTGCCCCAAGTGGATGAGTTCAAGTACCTGGAGTCTTGTTCATGAGCGAGGGAAGAGTGGATCGTGAGATGCACAGGCTGGCGGCCGAAATGAGTTTTCTCCGCTGGGTGGCGGGTCTCTCCCTTACTGTAAGAATTTTCACCGTTTAATTACAGTAACCTACTGGCAGCTAATGGTTCCAGTATAAAACTGTTTTTCTACAGCACACATACTGTGATTTATCACTACAGTTTATTACTGTAAAAAGTATCACAGTACTGTGCTGTATCAAATATACGCTTCACAGCATAATACTGTCATCTGTTTAGCGGCATTACACTGTTATTTTAGTGTATCTACTGTAATATCCATTAACAGTTAATTACAGTAAAATAATTGTAAGCACTATGGACTGAGCTTTACAGTATAATGCCACTAGAAGTTAATGAGTTGAACTTTTAATTTTTCAAAATCAAAACCCCTGCAATCTGCTGGCATAAAAATGACTGGAGATATGGCCTTGCAAGATTATGTTTTTATTAACCAATTATTTTAAAGTGCATCAAATACATTCAATGAACATTTAGTGCATTCTTCTTATTTTCAGTAAAGCATTTTAACATTTATAACATGTCCACTTAATTTCTAACTGGAGACAAAACACTGAACACGAGTCCAGTGTTTAGTTGTCGGCTACATAAAGCCCCACTCAAAGTCTGTGAGATGTTTTATAAGGGTGGCTACGTGAGGATTTACAGTTGCTGCCTTTTTCTGGACCAGCTTCCCGGTCTTCTTGGACACCACCTTTCCCTGGCTAGCCTTTGTTCCCCTCTCAGGGTTAACGCCAATGAATCGCCTAAAAAAGAGAGAAAGCATATTAGATATTCTGTTGTGATTGAAGATTACTTGTAGTCGATACAGAACCCCCCTCACATTGTTATTTAGGAATATGCACTGCACAAATATTAATATCAATTTTAGGATATATGTGAGCCTATACCATAACCACAGCTGTAGATGAGTGAATGCTCTAAAACCCATTAAGACAAATTCAGAGAGGAAGACAATGCTAAAGCCTCCCCAACCCCTCTCTCTATTCATGTTTTCTCTCCATCTACGGGACCGTGTATTTACGCTGATGTTTCCTGCTTTCACCCATTTAACATATCGTTACCTGCTCATTACCTATCTTCTCTGCATCCTGGGGTCACACTGGTGCTTCTTGCCTTTACCCATTCAACATATCTTTACCTGCACATTACCTACCTTCTCTGCATAGTGTGGTCACGCTGGTGCTTTCTACCTTTACCCATTCAACATATCTTTACCTGCACATTACCTACCTTCTCTATATCCTGGAGTCAAGCTGGTGTTTCCTGCTTTTACTCATTCAACATATCTTTACCTGCACATTACCTACCTTCTCTGTATCCTGGCGTCTAGCTGGTGTTTCCTGCCTTCACCCATTCAACATATCTTTACCTGCACATTACCTACCTTCCCTGCATCCTTGGGTCACACTGGTGCTTCTTTCTTTCACCATACAACATATCTTCACCTGCACATACCTACCTTGTCTGCATGGCCTCGACCACACCTGCGCTTCCTTCTTTCACCCATTCAACATACCTTCACCCGCACATTACCTACCTTCCCTGCATAGTGGGGTCACACTGGTGCTTCCTGCCTTTACCCATTCAACATATCTTCACCCGCACATTACCTACTTGCTCTGCATTCTCGGGTCAAGCTGGTGCTTCCTGCCATCATCCAGTCAACATGTCTTTACCTGCAAATTATCTACTTTTTCTGCATCCTGGGGTCAAACAGGTGCTTCCTTCTTTGACCCAGTCAACATATCTTTACCTGCACATTACCTACCTTCTCTGTATCCTAGAGTCAAACTGGTGCTTCGGTCCCTAATAAGAAGGTCCACAAAGGAACAGAAGAGTCATTGATTTAAGGCACACAATTGGGGAAATGACAAGTCAAATTCCTGAACAGAGGTGAGAAATATAAAATAAAATATCCTAACAGTATTTTAACAGTATCAAGAGGATTTACCTTTGAACAAATTCCAATGTCCGAGGACCTTACTCTTGGTATTCCAAGTTGAACACATAGTATGTGGCAAGAAGGGCAGCAAGCCCTGAGATTAAGCTAGGTTGGACGCCTTTGCAGATGACATCACCTTCCATGCTGATCATCCAACGTTTTATTGTGACTTTGTCACCAGCAACTGGTACAGTCAAGAAATGCAGTTTATGTTCCTAAACAGTATCCAATATGGGTAGCATTTTAAAAGTATTTGGAATGGCCACCTCACTCGCTCTCTCTTTCCTCTGTTTACATCTAGTCTCCTAAGGCAGTGGTTCTCAAATGGGGGTACGCGTACTCCTGGGGGTACTTGAAGGTATGCCAAGGGGTACGTGAGATTTTTTTTTAATATTCTAAAAATAGCAACAATTCAAAAATCCTTTATAAATATATTTATCGAATAATACTTCGACAAAATATGAATGTAAGTTCATAAACTGAACAACTAATCAAGTAGGCTATTCCATTCATTACCATAAAGCCAGAGTTTCCCCCATGCCATGATGGTTTGACCCTACCTGGCGGTGCCACACGGCACCAACTGTCAATCAACTATCCATGTAGAAAACAATGGAGGCTTGGTTAAAGCGTAGTGGACATGTTCCATAAATATTGATGTTAAAGATTTCTTTTTTTGTGAAGAAATGTTGAGAATGAAGTTCATGAATCCAGATGGATCTCTATTGCAATCCCCCAAGAGGGCACTTTAAGTTGATTACTTCTATGTGTAAAAATATTTATTTATAATTGAATCACTTGTTTATTTTTCAACAAGTTTTTACTTATTTTTATATCTTTTTTTCCAAATAGTTCAAGAAAGACCACAACAAATTAGCAATATTTTGCACTGTTATACAATTTAATAAATCAGAAACTGATGACATAGTGCTGTATTTTACTTCTTTATCTCTTTTTTTCAACCAAAAATGCTTTGCTCTGATTAGGGGGTACTTGAATTTAAAAAATGTTCACAGGGGTACATCACTGAAAAAAGGTTGAGAACCACTGTCCTAAGGCAGTGGTTCTCAACCTTTTTTCAGTGCTGTGAACATTTTTTTAATGCAAGTAGACCTCCATGTCTTCATAACAGGAATATCCTGAATTCTCAAGTTGCATATCACAATAGTCATCATCAGTGTTAATAACACAAGAGCTGCTTGGATTTGCTGTTGAGCAAGTCAAACTTCGTTCAGTGTAGCCGTAGTGCTTCCTTGACACGTGCGATGTGAAAGTAGACTTAACTGTAAATCTTTTTTTACATTGACTGAAGGGGCACGTAACTGTCCTACCTTCGGTAATATGACTTTTCAAATGCAGGAGAAGGGCCCGTATATCATCGCACTTCGCGCTACATGAGACAATATTACAAGGTAAACCTTCTGCGCTATACATATCAGTCCTACTCTTGCCATATTTATGACGACGGCTGTGAGTTTTGAAGGCTGAGAAGTTGGAAAAAACTCTTGTGCATTTAGGGAAAGAACACTTAAACGATGCATTAGGCATACAAGTATGACTTCGCATGTGTCTAACATACGCAAATACATTGCTGCAAGTCGTAGCACAAATGTTGCAAGTTATCATCTTTTATGATGACTATGACAAAAAAGAAGAAAACTTAGCTAGCTAGCATGCGGCGGTACATGCGCGTGGTCAACGATAGTGTCTGTGATGCTGACATTTCGGACTTTATAAATATATATAAAGTAATTCAAACAGAAAATGACACATCAAGGTACAAGTTACTCTTACCTTGTTATCAAAAACACACGATGCAGTAGGATGGATTTAGCAGGGTCGGCCAGGTGAAATGAAGCTCGGTTGGACGAATTGTGGGCGGACCCAAGAAACAAGTCTGAAAAATACTGAATTACACTGTAGGTTTTACAGTAACTTACTGCTGGTCGATATTTTTTGAAAAATGCAACAAAATTTACAGTACTTAACTGCATTTAAGAAGAACATGATAGGTTGATTGGCAACACTAAATTGGCCCTAGTGTGTGAATGTGAGTGTGAATGTTGTCTGTCTATCTGTGTTGGCCCTGCGATGAGGTGGCGACTTGTCCAGGGTGTACCCCGCCTTCCGCCCGATTGTAGCTGAGATAGGCTCCAGCGACCCCGAAGGGAATAAGCGGTAGAACATGGATGGATGGATGGAGTATATAACTGTAATTTTATTTTTTATTTTTACAGTAATTTTTTACAGTGAAGGTCATGGGTGTCAAACTCTGGCCCGTGGGCCAAATTTGGCCCAACGTGTAATTTGACTTGGCCCTTGAGGCAATATCAAATTAACACTAAAGCTGGACCTTCGATTATACATTGCGGCAGTGTCGCTACTTCTAATACTTGCCAACCCTCCCGGGAGTGACTCCAGCACTCCTCCCGAATTTTTTTTTTTTTTTTCAGCTAGTCAAACGAGTGCCGGCCCAGTTTCATGTGAGTGCAGCTTCTGCACCCACACACAATTGAATGCAACGCATACTTCATCAACAGCGATACAGGTTACACTGACGGTAGCCAAATAAAAAACTTTAACACTTTTAGAAATATACGCCACACTGTGAATCCACACCAAACAAGAGTGACAAACACATTTCGGGAGAACATCCGCACCGTAACACAACATAAACACAACACAACAAATACCCAGAACCCTTTGTAGCACTAAATCTTCCGGGACGCTACAAGGTGTGTGTGTGTGTGTGTGGGGGGGGGGGGGGGGGGGGGTTGTGGTTGGTGGTAGCGGGGGTGTATTTTGTAGCGTCCCCAAAGAGTTAGTGCTGCAAAAGATTCTGGGTATTTGTTCTTTTGTGTTTATGTTGTGTTACGGTGCAGATGTTCTCCCGAAAAGTGTTTTTTATTTTTGTTTGGTGTGGGTTCACAGTGTGGCGTATATTTCTAACAGTGTTAAAGTTTTTTATACTGGCACCCTCAGTCTGAATGATGTTAGAATTGGGTGTACGAGATATGACTGTTGAACACCTTGTTCGATAATGAAAGTTGCCTCAGCTCAAAGCCTGAGCCCCGACATTAAAGAACTAGCATCTAAAAAAAGATGCCAGGTATCTGGCTTGGGCACATCAAATTAGATCAGTGTGTTGCAAACTGAGCAGTTTAAAGTCCTGAATGGTTGTTTTATTCATTGTTATTTTATTTTCAAATGTATTAGCCTGTGGATAAAGTTAATGTTGATATTTACCTCAGAAGGCTGCAAATAGAAAAGAGGCATTCAATTTTTATTTAAATTATATTTGATATGCAATTGATATTTTTTAATGATTATTATTATTTGAAACTCCATTTTGCATGTCACTATAAAGTTATATTGCTTGTTCAATATTCAATGCAAAACTTGTTTGGGTCCCTATTAAAAGGTTAATTTGTTCAACCTTGGCCCGCGGCTTTGTTCAGTTTTAAACTTTGGCCCACTCTGTATTTGAGTTTGACACCCCTGGTGAAGGTGAAGCTCTGTCATCCTGGAGGCCACGGGGAAGACCCAGGACACATTGGGAACACTATGTCTCCCGGCTGGCCTGGGAACGCCTCGGGATCCCCTGAGAAAAGGTCCTAGGTGAGGGAACAGACAAAGAGCATCTCAAAGACCTTTATGAAAAGTACAAATAGAGGACCTAGATTTTTTCTCGCCCAGGCGCAGGTCACCGTGGCTCCCCTGTGGAGCCAGGCGCAGAGGTGGGGCACGATGGCGAGCGACTGGTGGCCGGGCCTGTCTCCATGGGGCCCTGCCGGGCTCAGCTCGAAGAGGCAACGTGGGTCAACCCTCCAATGGGCTCACCACTCATGGGCCCATTGAGGTCATAGAGGTCAGATGCAGTTTGAACTGGGCGGCAGCCGAAGGCAGGGCACTTGGCGGTCCGATTATCGGCTACATAAGCTCGCTCTTGGGACGTGGAACGTCACCTCGCTGGGAGGGAAGGAGCCTGAGCTGGTGCGCGAGGTGAAGAAGTTCCGGCTAGATATAGTTGGACTCACTTCGACGCACAGCAAGGGCTCTGGAACCTGTTCTCTCAAGAGGGGCTGGACTCTCTTCCACTCTGGCGTTGCAAGCAATGAGAGGCTGGGGTGGAAATTGTTGTTGCTCAAAGCCTGCACGTTGGACTTTAACCCAGTAGACGAGATGGTAGCTTCCCTCCGCCTTCGGGTTGGGTGACGGGTCCTCACTGTTGTTTGTGTTTACGCACCAAACAGCAGCTCAGAGTACCCACTCTTTTTGGATTCCCTTGAGGGAGTACTGGAGAGTGCTCCCTCGGGTGATTCCCTTGTTCTGTTGGGGGACTTCAATGCTCATGTTGGCAAGGACAGTGAAACCTGGAGAGTCGTGATTGGGAAAAATGGCCACCCGTATCTGAACCCAAGTGGTGCTTTGTTATTGGACTTTTGTGCTCGTCACGGATTGTCCATAACAAACACAATGTTCAAACATAAGGAATAACTTTGAACATGTCACGAGGGAGGTGCTGGACATTGAGTCTGAGTGGACCATGTTCCGTGCCTATCTTGTCGAGCCTGCTGATTGGAGCTGTGGCCGCAAGGTGTTTGGTGCCTGTCGTGGCGGTAATTCTAGAACTCGCTGGTGGCCACCAGCAGTGAGGGATGCCGTCAAGCTGAAGAAAGAGCCTATCGGGTCCTTTTGGCTCATTGGACTCCAGAGGCAGCGGGCATACCGACAGGCCAAGCAGTGCCTGGGGAGTCTGTGGTGGACTCTCCTATTTCTGGGGCTTAGGTTGCCTAGGTAGTTAAAAAGCTCCTCTGTGGCAAGGCCCCGGTGGTGGATGAGTTCCTTAAGGCTCTGGATACTGTGGGGCTGTCTTGGTTGACAAGACTCTGCAACATCGCGTGAACATTGGGGGCGGTACCTCTGGATTGGCAGACCGGGGTGGTGGTTCCTCTCTTTAAGAAGGGGAACCGGAGGGTGTGTTCCAACTATCGTGAAACACACTCCTCAGCCTTCCCGGTAAGGTCTATTCATGTGTACTGGAGAGGAGGAAACTCGGATCCAGGACGAACAGTGTGGTTTTCGTCCTGGTCGTGGAACGGTAGACCAGGTCTATACTCTCGGCAGGTTCCTTGAGTGTGAAGCGACTGGGATGAGAATCAGCACCTCCAAGTCCAAGTCCACGCAGGAAAGGGTCGAGTGCCATCTCCAGGTTGGGGAGGAGATCTTGCCCCAAGTGGAGGAGTTCAAGTACCTAGGAGTCTTGTTCACGAGTGAGGATAGAGTGGATCGAGAGATCCACAGGCGGATTGGTGCGGCGTCTTCAGTATTGAGGACGCTATATCGATCCGTTGTGGTGAAGAAGGAGCTGAGCCAGAAGGAAAAGCTCTCAATTTACCGTCGATCTACGTTCCCAGCTTTGGGTTATGACCGAAAGGACAAGCGGCCGAAATGCGTTTCCTCTGCCGGGTGGTGAGTCTCTCCCTTAGAGACAGGGTGAGAAGCTCTGTCATCCGGGAGGTACTCAAAGTAAACCCGCTGCTCCTCCACATTGAGAGGAGCCATGAGGTGGTTCGGGCATCTGCTCAGGATGCCACCCGAACGCCTCTAGGGAGGTGTGGCAGGAGGCCACGGGGAAGACCTAGGACACATTGGAAAGACTATGTCCCCGGCTGGCCTGGGAACGCCTCGGAATACCCCGAGAAGAGCTGGACGAAGTGGCTGGGGAGAGGGAAGTCTGGGATTTTCTGCTCAGGCTGCTGCCCCCGCAACCCGACCTCGTATAAGCGGAAGAAAATGGATGGATTTAGAATGACAGTTATACTGTCAGATTGAGTACAAAAACTAACTAAACCTTACACAATATAATGTTTCTAGTAAAACTCACAAATATACATATCTCCAGGCATTATTAGCCATTTTGCATGTGTGGTTTAGGAGTTATATTTAAATAAATAACTGTCAGATTGAGTGTGACAGTAAACTGTCATAGTGAGTAAAACCCTTATTTTGTATTTGCAAACCTTACAAAAACAACTAAATCTAGTTAAACTCACACAGATACAACATTACAGGCATTTTTAGACATAATGCATGTTTGGTTTTAGAGTTATGTTTATATAACTTTCATATTTAGAAAGTTATACTGTCATATTGAATAAAAAAAACAACTAACTTGTGTCTTTGCAAACCTTACAAAATACCATTTTTCTAGTAAAACTAACTAAGATACATGCTCCAGGCATTATTAGCCATTTTGCATGTGTTGTTTGAGTTATGTTTAAATAACTGTCATATTGAGTGTGACAGTATACTGTCATAAAACCCAATTTTTGTATTTGCAACCCTGATTCTAGTAAAACTCACATATATACAATATTACAGGCAGTTTTGGACATAATACAAGTTTGGTTTTGGAGTTATGTTTATATAACTTTCATACATAGTATGACAGCTAAACTGTTATATTGAGTAAAATAACTAACTTGTGTTTGTCATAAAACCCAATTTTTGTATTAGCAAACCATACAACTGATTAAAATAAAACTCACTCATTCAATATTACAGGCATTTTCAGACATTTTGCATGTTTGGTTTAGGAATTATGTTGTAATACATTTGTATTGCTTTTTTCACATTATCTCAGGATTTTTAGAACATTACTGTCATATTGAGTAAAAAAATAATTTTTGTGTTTGCAAGCCTTAAAAAAAGCATATGTTTCCAGTAAAACTCCCAAAGATGCATTATTTCAGGCATTATTAGCCATTTTTCAGGTGTGGTTTAGGAGTTATGTTTGAATAACTGTCATATTGAGTGTGGCGTTATACTGTCATATTGAGTTAAAAAAAACTAACTTGTGTCTTTGCAAACCTTACAAAAGAAAATGTTTCTAGCAACACTCACAAAGATAATTTTTTTCACGCTATTAGACATTTTTCATGTGTATTTAGGAGTTATAATTAAATAACTTTCATACTGAGTGTTAAAGTTATAATGTCATTATGTGTAAAACCTAATTTTTGTATTTGCAAACCTTACAAAAACAATTGATTCTAGTAAAACTTACATAGATTCAATATTACAGGCATTTTTAGACAATTTACATGTTTGGTTTAAAAGTTGTGTTTGAATACATTTTTATTGCTTTTTTCGCATTATCTCAGGATTCTAAGATCATTACTTTCATATTGAGTAAAACACTACTTTTTGTTTTTGCAAACCTTACAAACTCACATAAATACATTATTACAGACATTTTTAGACATGACACATGTTTGGTTTTG
Organism: Entelurus aequoreus; assembly: GCF_033978785.1. NCBI lineage: Eukaryota > Metazoa > Chordata > Actinopteri > Syngnathiformes > Syngnathidae > Entelurus > Entelurus aequoreus. Next base: position 61,662,078 of record NC_084735.1, read on the forward strand.
GAGTTATGTTTATATAACTTTTATATTTAGTATGACTGTTATACTGTCATATTAAATAAAAAAAACTAGCTTGTGTCTTTGCAAACTTTACAAAAGATCATTTTTCTAGTAAAACTAACAAAGATACATGTCTCCAGGCATTATTACCCATTTTGCATGGGTTGTTTAGGAATTATGTTTAAATACATTTGTATTGCTTTTTTCGCATTATCTCAGGATTCTTAGATCATTACTTTCATATTGAGTAAAAAACTACTTTTTGTTTTTGCAAACCTTACAAACTCACATAAATACATTATTACAGGCATTTTTAAACATAACACATGTTTGGTTTTGGAGTTATGTTTTGATAACTTTCATATTTAGTAGGACTGTTATACTGTCATATTGAATAAAAAAAACTAGCTTGTGTCTTTGATATCCTTACAAAATATAATTTTTCTAGTAAAACTAACAAAGATACATGTCTCCAGGCATTATTAGCCATTTTGCCTGGGTTGTTTAGGAATTATGTTTAAATACATTTTATTGCTTTTTTCGCATTATCTCAGGATTCTAAAATCCTTACTTTCATATTGAGGAAAAAACTACTTTTTGTTTTTGCAAACCTTACAAACTCACATAAATACATTATTATAGGCAATTTTAGACATGACACACGTTTGGTTCTGGAGTTATGTTTATATAACTTTCATATTTAGTATGACTGTTATACTGTCTTATTGAATAAAAACAACTAGCTTGTGTCTTTGCAAACTTTACAAAAGATACATTTTCTAGTAAAACTAACAAAAATACATGTCTCCAGGCATTATTACCCATTTTGCCTGGGTTGTTTAGGAGTTATGTTTAAATACATTTTTATTGCTTTTTTTCGCATTATCTCAGGATTCTAAGATCATTACTTTCATATTGAGTAAAAAACTAGTTTTTGTTTTTGCAAACCTTACAAACTCAAATTAATACATTATTACAGGCATTTTTAGACATGACACATGTTTGGTTTTGGAGTTATGTTTATATAACTTTCATATTTAATATGACTGTTATACTGTCATATTGAATAAAAAAAATTCAATATGACAGTTTGTAAAGTCTTTGCAAACTTTACAAAAGATCATTTTTCCAGTAAAACTAACAAAGATACATTTTTCCAGGCATTATTAGCCATTTTGCATATGTTGTTTAGGAGTAATGTTTAAATACATTTTTATTGCTTTTTTCGCATTATCTCAGGATTTTAAGAACATTACAGTCATGTTGAGGAAAAAAACTACTTTTTGTGTTTGCAAGATTTAAAAAAGCATGTGTTTCGAGTAAAACGGCCAAGGATGCATTATTTCAGGCATTATTAGCCATTTTTCATGTGTGGTTTGAGTTATGGTTAAATAACTGTCATACACTGTCAGTTATGACATAGTAAGTAAAACCTAATTTATGTATTTGCAAACCTTACAAAATCATTTAAATCTAGTAAAACTCACATGGATTCAATATTACAGACATTTTTAGACATTTTGCATGTTTGGTTTAGGAATTATGTTGGAATCATTTTTATTAATTTGTTCGTATTTTCTCAGAATTTTAGAACATTACTGTCATATTGAGTAAAAAAAATAATTGTTGTGTTTGCAAGCCTTAAAAAAGCATATGTTTCGAGTAAAACTTACAAGAATGCATTATTTCAGGCATTGTTAATCATTTTTCATGTGTAGTTTAAGAATTATGTTTAAATAACTGTCATATTGAGTGTGGCAGTTATACTGTCATATTGAGTAAAAAAAACTAACCTGTCTTTGCAAACCTTACAAAAGAAAATGTTTCTAGTAACACTCACAAAGATAAATTTTTTCACGCATTATTAGACATGTTTCATGTGTGGTTAGGAGTTATAAATAAATAATTGTCATATTGAGTGTTACAGTTTTAATGTCATTATGTGTAAAACCTAATTTTTGTATTTGCAAACCTTACAAAAACAATTGATTCTAGTAAAACTTATATAGATTCAATATTACAGGCATTTTTAGACATTTTACATGTTTGGTTTAAAATTTGTGTTTGAATACATTTGTATTGCTTTTTTCGAATTATCTCAGGATTCTAAGAACATTACTTTCATATTGAGTAAAAAACTACTTTTTGTTTTTGCAAACCTTACAAACTCACATAAATACATTATTACAGGCATTTTTAGACATGACACATGTTTGGTTTTGGAGTTATGTTTATATAACTTTCATATATAGTATGACTGTTATACTGTCATATTGAATAAAAAAAACTAGCTTGTGTCTTTGATATCTTTACAAAAGATCATTTTTTTAAACTAACAACGTTACATGTCTCCATAGGCATTATTAGCCATTTTGCATGTGTTGTTTAGGAGTTAGGTTTAAATACATTTTTATTGCTTTTTTCCCTTTATCTCAGGGTTCTAAGAACCTTACAGTCAAGTAAAAAAATACTTTTTGTGTTTGCAAAATGTAAAACTCAGTAAAACTCCTAATGATTCATTATTTCAGGCATTATTAGCCATTTTTTTGTGTGGTTTATGAGTTATGTTTAAATAACTGTCATATTGAGTGTGATTTTGTCATTGTGAGTAAAACCTAATTTTTGTATTTGCAAACCTTACAAAAACAACCGATTCTAGGAAAACTCACATTGATACAATATTACAGGCATGTTTAGGCATATTGCATGTTTGGTTTTGGAGTTATATTTATATAACCTGCTTTCTGAGCCGCCACCCTTGTGGTTTGCGTGTCCCACTGATCCAGGAACTATGTTGTCCGGGGGCTTCTATGGTCTCCCAAGACAAACAGGTCCTAGGTGAGGGATTAGACAAAGAGCAGCTCAAACACCTTTATTAAAAGTACAATTGAGGACCTAGATTTTTTCTCGCCCGGACGCAGGTCACCGTGGCTCCCCTGTTGAGCCAGGCCCAGAGGTGTGGCACGATGGCGATTGACGGGCCAGTCCCCATGGGGCCCAGCCGTGCTCAGCTCGAAGAGGCAACGTGGATCCCCCCTCCAGGGCTCACCACTCATGGGCTGGGTCATAGAGGGTGCAGTGTGAGCTGGGCGGCAGCCGAAGGCAGGGCACTTGGTGGTCCGATTATCGGCTACATAAGCTCGCTCTTGGGACATGGAACGTCACCTCGCTGGGAGGGAAGGAGCCTGAGCTGGTGCATGAGGTGGAGACGTTCCCGGCTAGATATAGTTGGACTCACAGCAAGGGCTCTGGAACCTGTTCTCTCAGAGGGGCTGGACTGAGCTGAACTTTCATTACTTGCAACGCCAGAGTGGAAGAGATTCCACACTGGCGTTGCAACTAATGAGAGGCTGGGGTGGCAATTCTTGTTGCCCGCCGGCTCAAAGCCTGCACGTTGGACTTTAAACCCAATAGACGAGATGGTAGCTTCCTTCAGCCTTCGGGTCCTGACTGTTGTTTGTGTTTACACACCAAACAGCAGCTCAGAGTACCAACTCATTTTGGATTCCCTTGAGGGAGTACTGGAGAGTGCTCCCGCGGGTGATTCCCTTGTTCTGCTGGTGGACTTCAACGCTATGTTGGCAACGACAGTGAAACCTGGAGAGTCGTGATTGGGAAAAATGGCCACCCGGATCTGAACCCAAGTGGTGCTTTGTTATTGGACTTTTGTGCTTGTCACGGATTGTCCATAACAAACACAATGTTCAAACATAAGGGTGTCCATATGTGCACTTGGCACAAGGACACCCTCGGCCGCATGATTGACTTTGTAGTTGTGTCATGGGATTTGCGGCCTCATGTTTTGGACACTCGGTGAAGAGAGGGGCAGAGCTTTCCACCAACCACCACCTGGTGGTGAGCTGGCTCCGATGGTAGGGGAGGATGCCGGTCAGACCTGGCAGGCCCAAACGTATTGTAAGGGTCTGCTGGGAACACCTAGCAGAGTCTCCTGAAGAACTTTGAACATGACCGGAAGAACTTTGAACATGTCACGAGGCAGGTGCTGGACATTGAGTCTGAGTGGACCATGTTCTGGACCATTCCTCTCTTGTTGAGCCAGCTGATTGAAGCTGTGGCCGCAAGGTAAATGGTGCCTGTCGTGGCGGTAATCCACCAGCAGTGAGGGATGCTGTCAAGCTGAAGAAAGAGCCACCGGGTCCTTTTGGCTCATGGGACTCCAGAGGCAGTGGGCATACCGACAGGCCAAGCGAGACCTCCTCAGTCCCACCAACACGTCTTCCTATGAGGAAACAGTGCCTGGGAAGTCTGTGGTGGGCTCTCCTATTTCTGGGGCTGAGGTTGCCAAGGTAGTTAAAAAGCTCCTTGGTGGCAAGGCCCCGGGGGTGGATGAGCTCCGTCCGGAGTTCCTTAAGGCTCTGGATGCTGTGGGGCAGTCTTGGTTGACAAGACTCTGCAACATTGCGTCTACATCGGGGGCGGTACCTCTGGATTGGCAGACCGGGGTGGTGGTACCTCTCTTTAAGAAGGGGAACCGGAGGGTGTGTTCCAACTATCGTAGATCACACTCCTCAGCCTTCCCGGTAAGGTCTATTCATGTGTAATGGAGAGGAGGAACCTCGGATCCAGGACGAACAGTGTGGTTTTCGTCCTGGTCGTGGAACGGTAGACCAGCTCTATACTCTCGGCAGGGTCCTTGAGTGTGCATGGGAGTTTGCCCAACCAGTCTTCATAAGTTTTGTGGACTTGGAGAAGACATTCGACCTTGGTCCCCGGTAAATCCTGTGGGGAGTGCTCAGAGAGTATGGAGTATCGGCATGTCTGATTGTGGCGGGTGTCTCCCTGTATGATCAGTGTCAGAGCTTGGTCCGCATTGCCGGCAGTATGTCGGACCCCTTTCCAGTGAGGGTTGGACTCCGCCAAGGCTGCCCTTTGTCACCGATTCTGTTCATAACTTTAATGGACAGAATATCTAGGCGCAGTCATGGCTTTGAGGATCCCCTCAACGCCATGACTGCGCCTGGTTTGGTGGCTGCAGGATTAGGTCTCTGCTTTTTGCAGATGATGTGGTCCTGATGGCTTCAACTGGCCACGATCTTCAGCTTTCATTGGATCGGTTCGCAGTGAAGCGACTGGGATGAGAATCAGCACCTCCATGTCCGAGTCCATGGTTCTCGCCCGGGAAAGGGTGTAGTGCCATCTCGAGGTTGGGAAAGAGATCTTGCCCCAAGTGAAGGAGTTCAAGTACCTAGGAGTCTTGTTCACGAGTGAGGATAGAGTGGATTGTGAGATCTACAGGCGGATCGGTGCGGCGTCTTCATTAATGAGGACGCTATATCGATCCGTTGTGGTGAAGAAGGAGCTGAGCCAGAAGGAAAAGCTTTCAATTTACCGGTCGATCAACGTTCCCATCCTCACCTATGGTCATGAGCTTTGGGTTATGACCGAAAGGACAAGGTCACGGGTACAAGCGGCCGAAATGAGTTTCCTCCGCCGGGTGGTGGGTCTCTCCCTTAGAGATAGGGTGAGAAGCTCTGTCATCTGGGAGGAACTCAGTGTAAAGCCGCTGCTCCTCCACATTGAGAGGAGCCAGATGAGGTGGTTCGGGCATCTGCTCAGGATGCCACCCGAACGCCTCCCTAGGTCCGAACGGCAGGAGGCCATGGGGAAGACCTAGGATACATTGGAAAGACTATGGCCTGGGAACGCCTCGGGATCCCCCGAGAAGAGCTGGACGAAGTGGCTGGGGAGAGGGAAGTCTGGGCTCTCTGCTTAGGCTGCTGCCCCCGCAACCCGACCTCGGATAAGCGGAAGAAAATGGATGGATTTAGTATGACAGTTATACTGTCATATTGAGTGTGACAGTATACTGTCATAAAACCCAATTTTTGTATTTGCAAACCTGATTCTAGTAAAACTCACATCTATACAATATTACAGGCAATTTTGGACATAATGCACGTTTGGTTTTCGAGTTATGTTTATATAACTTTAATATATAGTATGACATCTATACTGTTATAATGAGTAAAAAAACTAACTTGTGTCTGTCATAAAACTCAATTTTTGTATTTGCAAACCTTACAAAAACAAATGATTCTAGTAAAACTCACATGGATTCAATATTACAGGCATTTTTAGACATTTTGCATGTTTGGTTTAGGAATTATGTTGGAATACATTTGTATTGCTTTTTTTCACATTATCTCAGCATTTTAAGAACTTACTGTCATATTGAGTAAAAAAAACTTTTTGTGGTTGCAAGCCTTAAAAAAACAACCGATTCTAGTAAAACTCACATTGATACAATATTACAGGCATGTTTAGACATCTTGCATGTTTGGTTTTGGAGTTATGTTTATATAACCTGCTTTCTGAGCCGCCACCTTTGTGGTTTGCGTGTCCCACTGATTCTAGGAGCTATGTTGTCCGGGGGCTTCTATGCCCCCTGGTAGGGTCCCCCAAGACAAACAGGTCCTAGGTGAGGAATCAGACAAAGAGCAGCTCAAAGACCTTTATGAAAAGTACAAATCGAGGACCTAGATATTTTCTCGCCCGGACGCGGGTCACCGTGGCTCCCCTGTGGAGCCAGGCCCAGAGGTGGGGCACGATGGCGAGCGACTGGTGCCCATGGGGCCCAGCTCGAAGAGGCAACGTGGGCCCCCCCTGCAATAGGCCCACCACTCATGGGCTGGGTCATAGAGGTCGGGTGCAGTGTTAGCTGGGCGGAAGCCGAAGGCAGGGCACTTGGCGGTCCGATTATCGGCTACATAAGCTCGCTCTTGGGACGTGGAACGTCACCTCGCGAGGTGGAGAAGTTCCCGGCTAGATAAAGCTGGACTCACTTCGACGCACAGCAAGGGCTCTGGAACCTGTTCTCTCAAGAGGGGTTGGACTCTCTTCCACTCTGGCGTTGCAAGTAATGAGAGGCTGGGTTGGCAATTCTTGTTGCCCCCCGGCTCAAAGCCTGCACGTTGGACTTAACCCAGAAGACGAGATGGTAACTTCCCTCCACTTTCGGGTTGGGTGACGGGTCCTGACTGTTGTTGGTGTTTACGCACCAAACAGCAGCTCAGAGTACCCACTCTTTTTGGATTCCCTTGAGAGTGCTCCCTCGGGTGATTCCTTTGTTCTGCTTGGGGTCTTCAACGCTCATGTTGGCAACGACTTTGAAACCTGGAGAGTCGTGATTGGGAAAAATGGCCACCCGGATCTGAACCCAAGTGGTGCTTTATTATTGGACTTTTGTGCTCGTCACGGATTGTCCATAACAAACACAATGTTCAAACATAAGGGTGTCCATATGTGCACTTGGCACCAGGACACCCTCGGCCGCAGTTCCATTATTGACTTTGTAGTTGTGTCATGGGATTTGCGGCCTCATGTTTTGGACACTCGGGTGAAGAGAGGGGCGAGCTTTCTACCGATCACCACCTGGTGAGCTGGCTCCGATGGTGGGGTAGGATCCCGGACAGACCTGGCAGGCCCAAACGCATTGTGAGAGTCTTTTGGGAATGCCTAGCAGTGTCCTGTCAGAGAGAGTTTCTTTTTCTACCTCCGGAGGAACTTTGAACATGTCACAAAGGAGGTGCTGGACATTGAGTCTGAATGGATCATGTTCCGTGCCTCTCTTGTCAAGCCAGCTGATTGGAGCTGTGGCCGCAAGGTGTTTGGTGCCTGTCGTGGCGGTAATCCTAGAACCCGCTGGTGGCCACCAGCAGTGCGGGATGCCGTCAAGCTGAAGAAAGAGCTTATCTGGTCCTTTTGGCTCATGGGACTCCAGAGGCAGCGGGCATACCGACAGGCCAAGCAGTGCCTGGGGAATCTGTGGTGGGCTCTCCTATTTCTGGGGCTGAGGTTGCCAAGGTAGTTAAAAAGCTCCTCGGTGGCAAGGCCGCGGGGGTGGATGAGCTCCGTCCGGAGTTCCTTAAGGCTCTGGATGCTGTGGGGCTGTTTTAGTTGACAAGACTCTGCAACATCGCATGGACATCAGGGGCGGTACCTCTGGATTGGCAGACCGGGGTGGTGGTTCCTCTCTTTAAGAAGGGGAACCGGAGGGTGTGTTCCAACTATCGTAGATCACACTCCTCAGCCTTCCCGGTAAGGTCTATTCATGTTTACTGGAGAGGAGGAACCTCGGATCCAGGACGAACAGTGTGGTTTTCGTCCTGGTCGTGGAACGGTAGACCAGCTCTATACTCTCGGCAGGGTCCTTGAGTGTGCATGGGAGTTTGTCCAACCAGTCTACATGTGCTTTGTGGACTTGGAGAAGACATTCGACCGTGGCCACCCCGGGAAGTCCTGTGGGGAGTGCTCAGAGAGTATGGGGTATCGGCATGTCTGATTGTGGCGGGTCGCTCCCTGTATGATCAGTGTCAGAGCTTGGTCCGCATTGCCAGCAGTAAGTCGGACCCCTTTCCAGTGAGGGTTGGACCGGAGTCCAACCCTCGTGTTGGCTGCCCTTAGTCACCAAATGTGTTCATAAATTTTATGGACAGAATTTCTAGGCGCAGTCATGGCGTTGAGGGGATCCGGTTTGGTGGCTGCAGGATTAGGTCTCTCCTTTTTGCAGATGATGTGGTCCTTATGGCTTTAACTGGCCAGGATCTTCAGCTCTCATTGGATTGGTTCGCAGCCGAGTGTGAAGCGACTGGGATGAGAATCAGCACCTCCAAGTCCGAGGTTCTCGCCCGGGAAAGGGTGGAGTGCCATTTCGAGGTTGGGCAGGAGATCTTGCCCCAAGTGGATGAGTTCAAGTACCTGGAGTCTTGTTCATGAGTGAGGGAAGAGTGGATCGTGAGATGCACAGGCTGGCGGCCGAAATGAGTTTTCTCCGCTGGGTGGCGGGTCTCTCCCTTACTGTAAGAATTTTCACCGTTTAATTACAGTAACCTACTGGCAGCTAATGGTTCCAGTATAAAACTGTTTTTCTACAGCACACATACTGTGATTTATCACTACAGTTTATTACTGTAAAAAGTATCACAGTACTGTGCTGTATCAAATATACGCTTCACAGCATAATACTGTCATCTGTTTAGCGGCATTACACTGTTATTTTAGTGTATCTACTGTAATATCCATTAACAGTTAATTACAGTAAAATAATTGTAAGCACTATAGACTGAGCTTTACAGTATAATGCCACTAGAAGTTAATGAGTTGAACTTTTAATTTTTCAAAATCAAAACCCCTGCAATCTGCTGGCATAAAAATGACTGGAGAAATGGCCTTGCAAGATTATGTTTTTATTAACCAATTATTTTAAAGTGCATCAAATACATTCAATGTACATTTAGTGCATTCTTCTTATTTTCAGTAAAGCATTTTAACATTTATAACATGTCCACTTAATTTCTAACTGGAGACAAAACACTGAACACGAGTCCAGTGTTTAGTTGTCGGCTACATAAAGCCCCACTCAAAGTCTGTGAGATGTTTTATAAGGGTGGCTACGTGAGGATTTACAGTTGCTGCCTTTTTCTGGACCAGCTTCCCGGTCTTCTTGGACACCACCTTTCCCTGGCTAGCCTTTGTTCCCCTCTCAGGGTTAACGCCAATGAATCGCCTAAAAAAGAGAGAAAGCCTATTAGATATTCTGTTGTGATTGAAGATTACTTGTAGTCGATACAGAACCCCCTTCACATTGTTATTTAGGAATATGCACTGCACAAATATTAATATCAATTTTAGGATATATGTGAGCCTATACCATAACCACAGCTGTAGATGAGTGAATGCTCTAAAACCCATTAAGACAAATTCAGAGAGGAAGACAATGCTAAAGCCTCCCCAACCCCTCTCTCTATTCATGTTTTCTCTCCATCTACGGGACCGTGTATTTACGCTGATGTTTCCTGCTTTCACCCATTTAACATATCGTTACCTGCTCATTACCTATCTTCTCTGCATCCTGGGGTCACACTGGTGCTTCTTGCCTTTACCCATTCAACATATCTTTACCTGCACATTACCTACCTTCTCTGCATAGTGTGGTCACGCTGGTGCTTTCTACCTTTACCCATTCAACATATCTTTACCTGCACATTACCTACCTTCTCTATATCCTGGAGTCAAGCTGGTGTTTCCTGCCTTTACTCATTCAACATATCTTTACCTGCACATTACCTACCTTCTCTGTATCCTGGCGTCTAGCTGGTGTTTCCTGCCTTCACCCATTCAACATATCTTTACCTTCACATTACCTACCTTCCCTGCATCCTTGGGTCACACTGGTGCTTCTTTCTTTCACCATACAACATATATTCACCTGCACATACCTACCTTGTCTGCATGGCCTCGACCACACCTGCGCTTCCTTCTTTCACCCATTCAACATACCTTCACCCGCACATTACCTACCTTCCCTGCATAGTGGGGTCACACTGGTGCTTCCTGCCTTTACCCATTCAACATATCTTCACCCGCACATTACCTACTTGCTCTGCATTCTCGGGTCAAGCTGGTGCTTCCTGCCATCATCCAGTCAACATGTCTTTACCTGCAAATTATCTACTTTTTCTGCATCCTGGGGTCAAACAGGTGCTTCCTTCTTTGACCCAGTCAACACATCTTTACCTGCACATTACCTACCTTCTCTGTATCCTAGAGTCAAACTGGTGCTTCGGTCCCTAATAAGAAGGTCCACAAAGGAACAGAAGAGTCATTGATTTAAGGCACACAATTGGGGAAATGACAAGTCAAATTCCTGAACAGAGGTGAGAAATATAAAATAAAATATCCTAACAGTATTTTAACAGTATCAAGAGGATTTACCTTTGAACAAATTCCAATGTCCGAGGACCTTCCTCTTGGTATTCCAAGTTGAACACATAGTATGTGGCAAGAAGGGCAGCAAGCCCTGAGATTAAGCTAGGTTGGACGCCTTTGCAGATGACATCACCTTCCATGCTGATCATCCAACGTTTTATTGTGACTTTGTCACCAGCAACTGGTACAGTCAAGAAATGCAGTTTATGTTCCTAAACAGTATCCAATATGGGTAGCATTTTAAAAGTATTTGGAATGGCCAACTCACTCGCTCTCTCTTTCCTCTGTTTACATCTAGTCTCCTAAGGCAGTGGTTCTCAAATGGGGGTACGCGTACTCCTGGGGGTACTTGAAGGTATGCCAAGGGGTACGTGAGATTTTTTTTTAATATTCTAAAAATAGCAACAATTCAAAAATCCTTCATAAATATATTTATTGAATAATACTTCGACAAAATATGAATATAAGTTCATAAACTGAACAACTAATCAAGTAGGCTATTCCATTCATTACCATAAAGCCAGAGTTTCCCCCATGCCATGATGGTTTGACCCTACCTGGCGGTGCCACACGGCACCAACTGTCAATCAACTATCCATGTAGAAAACAATGGAGGCTTGGTTAAAGCGTAGTGGACATGTTCCATAAATATTGATGTTAAAGATTTCTTTTTTTGTGAAGAAATGTTGAGAATGAAGTTCATGAATCCAGATGGATCTCTATTACAATCCCCAAAGAGGGCACTTTAAGTTGATTACTTCTATGTGTAAAAATCTTTATTTATAATTGAATCACTTGGTTATTTTTCAACAAGTTTTTAGTTATTTTTATATCTTTTTTTCCAAATAGTTCAAGAAAGACCACAACAAATGAGCAATATTTTGCACTGTTATACAATTTAATAAATCAGAAACTGATGACATAGTGCTGTATTTTACTTCTTTATCTCTTTTTTTCAACCAAAAATGCTTTGCTCTGATTAGGGGGTACTTGAATTTAAAAAATGTTCACAGGGGTACATCACTGAAAAAAGGTTGAGAACCACTGTCCTAAGGCAGTGGTTCTCAACCTTTTTTCAGTGCTGTGAACATTTTTTTAATGCAAGTAGACCTCCATGTCTTCATAACAGGAATATCCTGAATCCTCAAGTTGCATATCACAATAGTCATCATCAGTGTTAATAACACAAGAGCTGCTTGGATTTGCTGTTGATCAATTCAAACTTCGTTCAGTGTAGCCGTAGTGCTTCCTTGACACGTGCGATGTGAAAGTAGACTTAACTGTAAATCTTTTTTCACATTGACTGAAGGGGCACGTAACTGTCCTACCTTCGGTAATATGACTTTTCAAATGCAGGAGAAAGGCTCGTATATCATCGCACTTCGCGCTACATGAGACAATATTACAAGGTAAACCTTCTGCGCTATACATATCAGTCCTACTCTTGCCATATTTATGACGACGGCTGTGAGTTTTGAAGGCTGAGAAGTTGGAAAAAACTCTTGTGCATTTAGGGAAAGCACACTTAAACGATGCATTAGGCATACAACTATGACTTCGCATGTGTCTAACATACGCAAATACATTGCTGCAAGTCGTAGCACATATGTTGCAAGTTATCATCTTTTATGATGACTATGACAAAAAAGAAGAAAACTTAGCTAGCTAGCATGCGGCGGTACATGCACGTGGTCAACGATAGTGTCTGTGATGCTGACATTTCGGACTTTATAAATATATATATAAAGTAATTCAAACAGAAAATGACACATCAAGGTACAAGTGACTCTTACCTTGTTATCAAAAACACACGATGCAGTAGGATGGATTTAGCAGGGTCGGCCAGGTGAAATGAAGCTCGGTTGGACGAATTGTGGGCGGACCCAAGAAATAAGTCTGAAAAATACTGAATTACACTGTAGGTTTTACAGTAACTTACTGCTGGTCGATATTTTTTGAAAAATGCAACAAAATTTACAGTACTTAACTGCATTTAAGAAGAACATGATAGGTTGATTGGCAACACTAAATTGGCCCTAGTGTGTGAATGTGAGTGTGAATGTTGTCTGTCTATCTGTGTTGGCCCTGCGATGAGGTGGCGACTTGTCCAGGGTGTACCCCGCCTTCCGCCCGATTGTAGCTGAGATAGGCTCCAGCGCCCCCCGAGACCCCGAAGGGAATAAGCGGTAGAAAATGGATGGATGGATGGAGTATATAACTGTAATTGTATTTTTTATTTTTACAGTAATTTTTTACAGTGAAGGTCATGGGTGTCAAACTCTGGCCCGTGGGCCAAATTTGGCCCAACGTGTCATTTGACTTGGCCCTTGAGGCAATATCAAATTAACACTAAAGCTGGACCTTCGATTATACATTGCGGCAGTGCCGCTACTTCTAATACTTGCCAACCCTCCCGGGAGTGACTCCAGCACTCCTCCCGAATTTTTTTTTTTTTTCCAGCTAGTCAAACGAGTGCCAGCCCAGTTTCATGTCAGTGCAGCTTCTGCACCCACACACAATTGAATGCAACGCATACTTCATCAACAGCGATACAGGTTACACTGACGGTAGCCAAATAAAAAACTTTAACACTTTTAGAAATATACGCCACACTGTGAATCCACACCAAACAAGAATGACAAACACATTTCGGGAGAACATCCGCACCGTAACACAACATAAACACAACACAACAAATACCCAGAACCCTTTGTAGCACTAAATCTTCCGAGACGCTACAAGGTGTGTGTGTGTGGGGGGGGGGGAGGTTTGGTGGTAGCGGGGGTGTATTTTGTAGCGTCCCGAAAGAGTTAGTGCTGCAAAAGATTCTGGGTATTTGTTCTTTTGTGTTTATGTTGTGTTACGGTGCGGATGTTCTCCCGAAAAGTGTTTTTTATTTTTGTTTGGTGTGGGTTCACAGTGTGGCGTATATTTCTAACAGTGTTAAAGTTTTTTATACTGGCACCCTCAGTGTAACCTGTATCGCTGTTGATGAAGTATGCGTTGCATTCATTTGTGCATGCGTGCTGTAGCTGCACATATCTTGTGACTGGGTCTGAATGATGTTAGAATTGGGTGTACGAGATATGACTGTTGAACATCTTGTTCGATAATGAAAGTTGCCTCAGCTCAAAGCCTGAGCCCCGACATTAAAGAACTAGCATCTAAAAAAAGATGCCAGGTATCTGGCTTGGGCACATCAAATTAGATCAGTGTGTTGCAAACTGAGCAGTTTAAAGTCCTGAATGGTTGTTTTATTCATTGTTATTTTATTTTCAAATGTATTAGCCTGTGGATAAAGTTAATGTTGATATTTACCTCAGAAGGCTGCAAATAGAAAAGAGGCATTCAATTTGTATTTAAATTATATTTGATATGCAATTGATATTTTTTAATTATTATTATTATTATTTGAAACTCCATTTTGCATGTCACTATAAAGTTATATAAGCCTTGCTTGTTCAATATTCAATGCAAAACTTGTTTGGGTCCCTATTAAAAGGTTAATTTGTTCAACCTTGGCCCGCGGCTTTGTTCAGTTTTAAACTTTGGCCCACTCTGTATTTGAGTTTGACACCCCTGGTGAAGGTGAAGCTCTGTCATCCTGGAGGCCACGGGGAAGACCCAGGACACATTGGGAACACTATGTCTCCCGGCTGGCCTGGGAACGCCTCGGGATCCCCTGAGAAAAGGTCCTAGGTGAGGGATCAGACAAAGAGCAGCTCAAAGACCTTTATGAAAAGTACAAATCGAGGACCTAGATTTTTTCTCGCCCAGGCGCAGGTCACCGTGGCTCCCCTGTGGAGCCAGGCGCAGAGGTGGGGCACGATGGCGAGCGACTGGTGGCCGGGCCTGTCTCCATGGGGCCCTGCCGGGCTCATTTCGAAGAGGCAACGTGGGTCAACCCTCCAATGGGCTCACCACTCATGGGCCCATTGAGGTCATAGAGGTCGGATGCAGTGTGAACTGGGCGGAAGCCGAAGGCAGGGCACTTGGCAGTCCGATTATCGGCTACATAAGCTCGCTCTTGGGACGTGGAACGTCACCTCGCTGGGAGGGAAAGAGCCTGAGCAGGTGCGCGAGGTGAAGAAGTTCCGGCTAGATATAGTTGGACTCACTTCGACGCACAGCAAGGGCTCTGGAACCTGTTCTCTCAAGAGGGGCTGGACTCTCTTCCACTCTGGCGTTGCAAGCAATGAGAGGCTGGGGTGGCAATTGTTGTTGCTCAAAGCCTGCACGTTGGACCCAGTAGACGAGATGGTAGCTTCCCTCCGCCTTCGGGTTGGGTGACGGGTCCTGACTGTTGTTTGTGTTTACGCACCAAACAGCAGCTCAGAGTACCCACTCTTTTTGGATTCCCTTGAGGGAGTACTGGAGAGTGCTCCCTCGGGTGATTCCCTTGTTCTGTTGGGGGACTTCAATGCTCATGTTGGCAAGGACAGTGAAACCTGGAGAGTCGTGATTGGGAAAAATGGCCACCCGGATCTGAACCCAAGTGGTGCTTTGTTATTGGACTTTTGTGCTCGTCACGGATTGTCCATAACAAACACAATGTTCAAACATAAGGAAGAACTTTAAACATGTCACGAGGGAGGTGCTGGACATTGAGTCTGAGTGGACCATGTTCCGTGCCTCTCTTGTCGAGCCTGCTGATTGGAGCTGTGGCCGCAAGGTGTTTGGTGCCTGTCGTGGCGGTAATCCTAGAACTCGCTGGTGGCCACCAGCAGGGAGGGATGCCGTCAAGCTGAAGAAATAGCCTATCGGGTCCTTTTGGCTCATGGGACTCCAGAGGCAGCGGGCATACCGACAGGCCAAGCAGTGCCTGGGGAGTCTGTGGTGGACTCTCCTATTTCTGGGGCTTAGGTTGCCTAGGTAGTTAAAAGGCTCCTCTGTGGCAAGGCCCCGGTGGTGGATGAGTTCCTTAAGGCTCTGGATACTGTGGGGCTGTCTTGGTTGACAAGACTCTGCAACATCGCGTGAACATTGGGGGTGTTACCTCTGGATTGGCACACCGGGGTGGTGGTTCCTCTCTTTAAGAAGGGGAACCGGAGGGTGTGTTCCAACTATCGTGAAACACACTCCTCAGCCTTCCCGGTAAGGTCTATTCATGTGTACTGGGGAAACTCGGATCCAGGACGAACAGTGTGGTTTTCGTCCTGGTCGTGGAACGGTAGACCAGGTCTATACTCTCGGCAGGGTCCTTGAGTGTGAAGCGACTGGGATGAGAATCAGCACCTCCAAGTCCAAGTCCATGGTTTCGCGCAGGAAAGGGTCGAGTGCCATCTCCAGGTTGGGGAGGAGATCTTGCCCCAAGTGGAGGAGTTCAAGTACCTAGGAGTCTTGTTCACGAGTGAGGATAGAGTGGATCGAGAGATCCACAGGCGATTTGGTGCGGCGTCTTCAGTATTGAGGACGCTATATCGATCCGTTGTGGTGAAGAAGGAGCTGAGCCAGAAGGAAAAGCTCTCAATTTACCGTCGATCTACGTTCCCAGCTTTGGGTTATGACCGAAAGGACAAGCGGCCGAAATGCGTTTCCTCTGCCGGGTGGTAGTTCTCTACCTTAGAGACAGGGTGAGAAGCTCTGTCATCCGGGAGGAACTCAAAGTAAAGCCGCTGCTCCTCCACATTGAGAGGAGCCATGAGGTGGTTCGGGCATCTGCTCAGGATGCCACCCGAACGCCTCTAGGGAGGTGTGGCAGGAGGCCACGGGGAAGACCTAGGACACATTGGAAAGACTATGTCCCCGGCTGGCCTGGGAACGCCTCGGAATACCCCGAGAAGAGCTGGACAAAGTGGCTGGGGACAGGGAAGTCTGGGATTTTCTGCTCAGGCTGCTGCCCCCGCAACCCGACCTCGGATAAGCGGAAGAAAATGGATGGATTTAGAATGACAGTTATACTGTCAGATTGAGTACAAAAACTAACTAAACCTTACACAATATAATGTTTCTAGTATTATTATTATCCAGGCATTATTAGCCATTTTGCATATGTTGTTTAGGAGTTATGTTTAAATAAATAACTGTCAGATTGAGTGTGACAGTAAACTGTCATAGTGAGTAAAACCCTTATTTTGTATTTGCAAACCTTACAAAAACAACTAAATCTAGTTAAACTCACACAGATACCATATTAGAGGCATTTTTGGACACAATGCATGTTTGGTTTTAGAGTTATGTTTATATAACTTTCATATTTAGTATGACAGTTATACTGTCATATTGAATAAAAACAACAACTAACAAAACCTTACAAAATACAATTTTTCTAGTAAAACTAACTAAGATACATGCTCCAGGCATTATTAGCTATTTTGCATGTGTTGTTTGAGTTATGTTTAAATAACTGTCATATTGAGTGTGACAGTATACTGTCATAAAACCCATTTTTTGTATTTGCAACCCTGATTCTAGTAAAACTCACATATATACAATATTACAGGCAGTTTTGGACATAATGGTTTGGTTTTGGAGTTATGTTTATATAACTTTCATATATAGTATGACAGCTAAACTGTTATATTGAGTAAAAAAACTAACTTGTGTTTGTCATAAAACCCAATTTTTGTATTAGCAAACCATACAACTGATTCAAATAAAACTCACATGGATTCAATATTACAGGCATTTTCAGACATTTTGCATGTTTGGTTTAGGAATTATGTTGGAATCATTTTTATTAATTTGTTCGTATTTTCTCAGAATTTTAGAACATTACTGTCATATTGAGTAAAAAAATAATTTTTGTGTTTGCAATCCTTAAAAAAAGCATATGTTTCCAGTAAAACTCCCAAAGATGCATTATTTCAGGCATTATTAGCCATTTTTCAGGTGTGGTTTAGGAGTTATGTTTAAATAACTGTCATATTGAGTGTGGCGTTATACTGTCATATTGAGTTAAAAAAAATCTTACTTGTGTCTTTGCAAACCTTACAAAAGAAAATGTTTCTAGCAACACTCACAAAGATAATTTTTTTCACGCTATTAGACTTGTTTCATGTGTATTTAGGAGTTATAATTAAATAACTTTCATATTGAGTGTTAAAGTTATAATGTCATTATGTGTAAAACCTAATTTTTGTATTTGCAAACCTTACAAAAACAATTGATTCTAGTAAAACTTACATAAATTCAATATTACAGGCATT
Organism: Entelurus aequoreus; assembly: GCF_033978785.1. Lineage (NCBI taxonomy): Eukaryota > Metazoa > Chordata > Actinopteri > Syngnathiformes > Syngnathidae > Entelurus > Entelurus aequoreus. The sequence continues at coordinate 61,679,951 of NC_084735.1, forward strand.
TTTAGACAATTGACATGTTTGGTTTAAAAATTGTGTTTGAATACATTTGTATTGCTTTTTTCGCATTATCTCAGGATTCTAAGATCATTACTTTCATATTGAGTAAAACACTACTTTTTGTTTTTGCAAACCTTACAAACCCACATGAATACATTATTATAAGCAATTTTAGACATGACACACGTTTGGTTCTGGAGTTATGTTTATATAACTTTTATATTTAGTATGACTGTTATACTGTCATATTGAATAAAAAAAAAACTAGCTTGTGTCTTTGCAAACTTTACAAAAGATCATTTTTCTAGTAAAACTAACAAATATACATGTCTCCAGGCATTATTACCCATTTTGCATGGGTTGTTTAGGAATTATGTTTAAATACATTTTTATTGCTTTTTTCGCATTATCTCAGGATTCTTAGATCATTACTTTCATATTGAGTAAAAAACTACTTTTTGTTTTTGCAAACCTTACAAACTCACATAAATACATTATTGCAGGCATTTTTAGACATGACACATGTTTGGTTTTGGAGTTATGTTTATATAACTTTTATATTTAATATGACTGTTATACTGTCATATTGAATTAAAAAAAACTAGCTTGTGTCTTTGCAAACTTTACAAAATATCATTTTTCTAGTAAAACTAACAAAGATACATGTCTCCAGGCATTATTAGCCATTTTGCATGGGTTGTTCAGGAATTATCTTTAAATACATTTTTATTGCTTTTTTCGCATTATTTAGGATTCTAAAATCCTTACTTTCATATTGAGGAAAAAAATACTTTTTGTTTTTGCAAACCTTACAAACTCACATAAATACATTATTATAGGCAATTTTAGACATGACACACGTTTGGTTCTGGAGTTATGTTTATATAACTTTCATATTTAGTATGACTGTTATACTGTCTTATTGAATAAAAACAACTAGCTTGTGTCTTTGCAAACTTTACAAAATATACATTTCCTAGTAAAACTAACAAAGATACACGTCTCCAGGCATTATTACCCATTTTGCCTGGGTTGTTTAGGAGTTATGTTTAAATACACTTTTATTGCTTTTTTCGCATTATCTCAGGATTCTAAGATCATTACTTTCATATTGAGTAAAAAACTACTTTTTGTTTTTGCAAACCTTACAAACTCACATAAATACATTATTACAGACATTTTTAGACATGACACATGTTTGGTTTTGGAGTTATGTTTATATAACTTTCATATTTAGTATGACTGTTATACTGTCATATTGAATAAGAAAAAACTAGCTTGTGTCTTTGCAAACTTTACAAAGGATAATTTTTCTAGTAAAACTAACAAAGATACATGTCTCCAAGCATTATTACCCATTTTGCATGGGTTGTTTAGGAATTATGTTTAAATACATTTTTATTGCTTTTTTCGCATTATCTCAGGATTCTAAAATCCTTACTTTCATATTGAAGAAAAAACTACTTTTTGTTTTGCAAACCTTACAAACTCACATAAATACATTATTACAGGCATTTTTAGACATAACACATGTTTGGTTTTGGAGTTATGTTTTGATAACTTTCATATTTAGTAGGACTGTTATACTGTCATATTTAATTTAAAAAAACTAGCTTGTGTCTTTGCGAACTTTACAAAACATCATTTTTCTAGTAAAACCAACAAAGATACATGTGTCCAGGCATTATTACCCATTTTGCATGGGTTGTTTAGGAATTATGTTTAAATACATTTTTATTGCTTTTTTCGCATTATCTCAGGATTTTAAGATCATTACTTTCATATTGAGTAAAAAACTACTTTTTGTTTTTGCAAACCTTACAAACTCACATTAATACATTATTACAGGCATTTTTAGACATCACGCATGTTTGGTTTTGGAGTTATGTTTATATAACTTTTATATTTAGTATGACTGTTATACTGTCATATTGAATAAAAAACAACTAGCTTGTGTCTTTGCAAACTTTACAAAAGATCATTTTTCTAGTAAAACTAACAAAGATACATGTCTCCAAGCATTATTACCCATTTTGCATGGGTTGTTTAGGAATTATGTTTAAATACATTTTTATTGCTTTTTTCGCATTATCTCAGGATTCTAAAATCCTTACTTTCATATTGAAGAAAAAACTACTTTTTGTTTTGCAAACCTTACAAACTCACATAAATACATTATTACAGGCATTTTTAGACATAACACATGTTTGGTTTTGGAGTTATGTTTTGATAACTTTCATATTTAGTAGGACTGTTATACTGTCATATTTAATTTAAAAAAAACTAGCTTGTGTCTTTGCGAACTTTACAAAACATCATTTTTCTAGTAAAACCAACAAAGATACATGTGTCCAGGCATTATTACCCATTTTGCATGGGTTGTTTAGGAATTATGTTTAAATACATTTTTATTGCTTTTTTCGCATTATTTCAGGATTTTAAGATCATTACTTTCATATTGAGTAAAAAACTACTTTTTGTTTTTGCAAACCTTACTAACTCACATTAATACATTATTACAGGCATTTTTAGACATGACACATGTTTGGTTTTGGAGTTATGTTTATATAACTTTTATATTTAGTATGACTGTTATACTGTCATATTGAATAAAAAACAACTAGCTTTTGTCTTTGCAAACTTTACAAAAGATCATTTTTCTAGTAAAACTAACAAAGATACATGTCTCCAGGCATTATTAACCATTTTGCATGGGTTGTTTAGGAATTATGTTTAAATACATTTTTATTGCTTTTTTCGCATTATCTCAGGATTCTAAGATCATTACTTTCATATTGAGGAAAAAACTACTTTTTGTTTTTGCAAACCTTACAAACTCACATAAATACATTATTATAGGTAATTTTAGACATGACACACGTTTGGTTCTGGAGTTATGTTTATATAACTTTCATATGTAGTATGACTGTTATACTGTCTTATTGAATAAAAACAACTAGCTTGTGTCTTTGCAAAATTTACAAAAAATACATTTCCTAGTAAAACTAAAAAAGATACATGTCTCCAGGCATTATTACCCATTTTGCCTGGGTTGTTTAGGAGTTATGTTTGAATACATTTGTATTGCTTTTTTCGCATTATCTCAGGATTCTAAGATCATTACTTTCATATTGAGTAAAAAACTACTTTTTGTTTTTGCAAACCTTACAAACTCACATTAATACATTATTACAGGCATTTTTAGACATGACACATGTTTGGTTTTGGAGATATGTTTATATGACTTTCATATTTAATATGACTGTTATACTGTCATATTGAATAAAAAAAAAACTGGCTTGTGTATTTGCAAACTTTACAAAAGATAATTTTTCCAGTAAAACTAACAAAGATACATGTTTCCAGGCATTATTAGCCATTTTGCATATGTTGTTTAGGAGTAATGTTTAAATACATTTTTATTGCTTTTTTGCATTATCTCAGGATTTTAAGAACATTACAGTCATATTGAGTAAAAAAACTACTTTTTGTGTTTGCAAGATTTAAAAAAGCATGTTTTTCGAGTAAAACGGCCAAGGATGCATTATTTCAGGCATTATTAGCCATTTTTCATGTGTGGTTTGAGTTATGGTTAAATAACTGTCATATACTGTCAGTTATGACATAGTAAGTAAAACCTAATTTATGTATTTGCAAAGCTTACAAAATCATTTAAATCTAGTAAAACTCACATGGATTCAATATTGCAGACATTTTTAGACATTTTGCACATTTGGTTTAGGAATTATGTTGGAATCATTTTTTTTAATTTGTTCGTATTTTCTCAGAATTTTAGAACATTACTGTCATATTGAGTAAAATAATGTTTGTGTTTGCAAGCCTTAAAAAAGCATATGTTTCGAGTAAAACTTACAAGAATGCATTATTTCAGGAATTGTTAATCATTTTTCATGTGTAGTTTAAGAGTTATGTTTAAATAACTGTCATATTGAGTGTGGCAGTTATACTGTCATATTGAGTAAAAAAAACTAACCTGTCTTTGCAAACCTTACAAAAGAAAATGTTTCTAGTAACACTCACAAAGATACATTTTTTCACGCATGTTTCATGTGTGGTTAGGAGTTATAAATAAATAATTGTCTATTGAGTGTTACAGTTTTAATGTCATTATGTGTAAAACCTAATTTTTGTATTTGCAAACCTTACAAAAACAATTGATTCTAGTAAAACTTATATAGATTCAATATTACAGGCATTTTTAGACATTTTACATGTTTGGTTTAAAATTTGTGTTTGAATACATTTGTATTGCTTTTTTCGCATTATCTCAGGATTCTAAGAACATTACTTTCATATTGAGGAAAAAACTACTTTTTGTTTTTGCAAACCTTACAAACTCACATAAATACATTATTACAGGCATTTTTAGACATGACACATGTTTGGTTTTGGAGTTATGTTTATATAACTTTCATATTTAGTATGACTGTTATACTGTCATATTGAATAAAAAAAACTAGCTTGTGTCTTGATATCTTTACAAAAGATCATTTTTTTAAACTAACAACGTTACATGTCTCCCTAGGCATTATTAGCCATTTTGCATGTTTTGTTTAGGAGTTAGGTTTAAATACATTTTTATTGCTTTTTTCCCATTATCTCAGGGTTCTAAGAACATTACAGTCAAGTAAAAAACTACTTTTTGTGTTTGCAAAATATAAAACTCAGTAAAACTCCCAATGATTAATTATTTCAGGCATTATTAGCCATTTTTTTGTGTGGTTTATGAGTTATGTTTAAATAACTGTCATATTGAGTGTGATTTTGTCATTGTGAGTAAAACCTAATTTTTGTATTTGCAAACCTTACAAAAACAACCGATTCTAGGAAAAGTCACATTGATAAAATATTACAGGCATGTTTAGACATATTGCATGTTTGGTTTTGGAGTTATATTTATATAACCTGCTTTCTGAGCCGCCACCTTTGTGGTTTGCGTGTCCCACTGATCCAGGACAAACAGGTCCTAGGTGAGGGATCAGACAAAGAGCAGCTCAAAGACATTAAAAGTACAATTGAGGACCTAGATTTTTTCTCGCCCGGACGCAGGTCACCGTGGCTCCCCTGTGGAGCCAGGCCCAGAGGTGTGGGACGATGGCGATTGACGGGCCTGTCCCCATGGGGCCCTGCCGTGCTCAGCTCGAAGAGGCAACGTGGATCCCCCCTCCAGGGCTCACCACTCATGGGCTGGGTCATAGAGGGTGCAGTGTGAGCTGGGCGGCAGCCGAAGGCAGGGCACTTGGTGGTCCGATTATCGGCTACATAAGCTCGCTCTTGGGACATGGAACGTCACCTCGCTGGGAGGGAAGGAGCCTGAGCTGGTGCATGAGGTGGAGACGTTCCCGGCTAGATATAGTTGGACTCACAGCAAGGGCTCTGGAACCTGTTCTCTCAGAGGGGCTGGACTGAGCTGAACTTTCATTACTTGCAACGCCAGAGTGGAAGAGATTCCACACTGGCGTTGCAACTAATGAGAGGCTGGGGTGGCAATTCTTGTTGCCCCCCGGCTCAAAGCCTGCACGTTGGACTTTAAACCCAATAGACGAGATGGTAGCTTCCTTCAGCCTTCGGGTTGGGTGACGGGTCCTGACTGTTGTTTGTGTTTACACACCAAACAGCAGCTCAGAGTACCAACTCTTTTTGGATTCCCTTGAGGGAGTACTGGAGAGTGCTCCCTCGGGTGATTCCCTTGTTCTGCTGGTGGACTTCAACGCTATGTTGGCAACAACAGTGAAACCTGGAGAGTCGTGATTGGGAAAAATGGCCACCCGGATCTGAACCCAAGTGGTGCTTTGTTATTGGACTTTTGTGCTTGTCACGGATTGTCCATAACAAACACAATGTTCAAACATAAGGGTGTCCATATGTGCACTTGGCACAAGGACACCCTCGGCCGCATGATTGACTTTGTAGTTGTGTCATGGGATTTGCGGCCTCATGTTTTGGACACTCGGTGAAGAGAGGGGCAGAGCTTTCTACCAACCACCACCTGGTGGTGAGCTTGCTCCGATGGTAGGGGAGGATGCCGGTCAGACCTGGCAGGCCCAAACGCATTGTAAGGGTCTGCTGGGAACACCTAGCAGAGTCTCCTGAAGAACTTTGAAATTGTCCGGAAGAACTTTGAACATGTCACGGGGGAGGTGCTGGACATTGAGTCTGAGTGGACCATGTTCTCTTGTTGAGCCAGCTGATTGAAGCTGTGGCCGCAAGGTGTTTGGTGCCTGTCGTGGCGGTAATCCACAAGCACTGAGGGATGCTGTCAAGCTGAAGAAAGAGCCACCGGGTCCTTTTGGCTCATGGGACTCCAGAGGCAGTGGGCATACCGACAGGCCAAGCGAGACCTCCTCAGTCCCACCAACACGTCTTCCTATGAGGAAACAGTGCCTGGGAAGTCTGTGGTGGGCTCTCCTATTTCTGGGGCTGAGGTTGCCAAGGTAGTTAAAAAGCTCCTCGGTGGCAAGGCCCCGGGGGTATGAGCTCCGTCCGGAGTTCCTTAAGGCTCTGGATGCTGTGGGGCAGTCTTGGTTGACAAGACTCTGCAACATTGCGTCTACATCGGGGGCGGGTACCTCTGGATTGGCAGACCGGGGTGGTGGTTCCTCTCTTTAAGAAGGGGACCGGAGGGTGTGTTCCAACTATCGTAGATCACACTCCTCAACCTTCCCGGTAAGGTCTATTCATGTGTAATGGAGAGGAGGAACCTCGGATCCAGGACGAACAGTGTGGTTTTCGTCCTGGTCGTGGAACGGTAGACCAGCTCTATACTCTCGGCAGGGTCCTTGAGTGTGCATGGGAGTTTGCCCAACAGTCTACATAAGTTTTGTGGACTTGGAGAAGACATTCGACCTTGGCCCCCGGTAAATTCTGTGGGGAGTGCTCAGAGAGTATGGAGTATCGGCATGTCTGATTGTGGCGGGTGTCTCCCTGTATGATCAGTGTCAGAGCTTGGTCCGCATTGCCGGCAGTATGTCGGACCCCTTTCCAGTGAGGGTTGGACTCCGCTAAGGCTGCCCTTTGTCACCAATTCTGTTCATAACTTTAATGGACAGAATATCTAGGCGCAGTCATGGCTTTGAGGATCCCCTCAACGCCATGACTGCGCCTGGTTTGGTGGCTGCAGGATTAGGTCTCTGCTTTTTGCAGATGATGTGGTCCTGATGGCTTCAACTGGCCAAGATCTTCAGCTTTCATTGGATCGGTTCGCAGTGAAGCGACTGGGATGAGAATCAGCACCTCCAAGTCAGAGTCCATGGTTCTCGCCCGGGAAAGGGTGGAGTGCCATCTCGAGGTTTGGAAACAGATCTTTCCCCAAGTGAAGGAGTTCAAGTACCTAGGAGTCTTGTTCACGAGTGAGGATGGAGTGGATTGTGAGATCTACAGGCGGATCGGTGCGGCGTCTTCAGTAATGAGGACGCTATATCGATCCGTTGTGGTGAAGAAGGAGCTGAGCCAGAAGGAAAAGCTTTCAATTTACCGGTCGATCAACGTTCCCATCCTCACCTATGGTCATGAGCTTTGGGTTATGACCGAAAGGACAAGGTCACGGGTACAAGCGGCCGAAATGAGTTTCCTCCGCCGGGTGGTGGGTCTCTCCCTTAGAGATAGGGTGAGAAGCTCTGTCATCTGGGAGGAACTCAGTGTAAAGCCGCTGCTCCTCCACATTGAGAGGAGCCAGATGAGGTGGTTCGGGCATCTGCTCAGGATGCCACCCGAACGCCTCCCTAGGTCCGAACGGCAGGAGGCCATGGGGAAGACCTAGGATACATTGGAAAGACTATGGCCTGGGAACGCCTCGGGATCCCCCGAGAAGAGCTGGACGAAGTGGCTGGGGAGAGGGAAGTCTGGGCTCTCTGCTTAGGCTGCTGCCCCCGCAACCCGACCTCGGATAAGCGGAAGAAAATGGATGGATTTAGTATGACAGTTATACTGTCATATTGAGTGTGACAGTATACTGTCATAAAACCCAATTTTTGTATTTGCAAACCTGATTCTAGTAAAACTCACATCTATACAATATTACAGGCAATTTTGGACATAATGCACGTTTGGTTTTCGAGTTATGTTTATATAACTTTAATATATAGTATGACATCTATACTGCTATAATGAGTAAAAAAACTAACTTGTGTCTGTCATAAAACTCAATTTTTGTATTTGCAAACCTTACAAAAACAAATGATTCTAGTAAAACTCACATGGATTCAATATTACAGGCATTTTTAGACATTTTGCATGTTTGGTTTAGGAATTATGTTGGAATACATTTGTATTGCTTTTTTTCACATTATCTCAGCATTTTAAGAACTTACTGTCATATTGAGTAAAAAAAACGTTTTGTGTTTGCAAGCCTTAAAAAAACAACCGATTCTAGTAAAACTCACATTGATACAATATTACAGGCATGTTTAGACATCTTGCATGTTTGGTTTTGGAGTTATGTTTATATAACCTGCTTTCTGAGCCGCCACCTTTGTGGTTTGCGTGTCCCACTGATCCTAGGAGCTATGTTGTCCGGGGGCTTCTATGCCCCCTGGTAGGGTCCCCCAAGACAAACAGGTACTAGGTGAGGAATTAGACAAAGAGCAGCTCAAAGACCTTTATGAAAAGTACAAATCGAGGACCTAGATATTTTCTCGCCCGGACGCGGGTCACCGTGGCTCCCCTGTGGAGCCAGGCCCAGAGGTGGGGCACGATGGCGAGCGACTGGTGCCCATGGGGCCCAGCTCGAAGAGGCAACGTGGGTCCCCCCTGCAATAGGCTCACCACTCATGGGCTGGGTCATAGAGGTCGGGTGCAGTGTTAGCTGGGCGGAAGCCGAAGGCAGGCACTTGGCGGTCCGATTATCGGCTACATAAGCTCGCTCTTGGGACGTGGAACGTCACCTCGCGAGGTGGAGAAGTTCCCGGCTAGATAAAGCTGGACTCACTTCGACGCACAGCGAGAGCTCTGGAACCTGTTCTCTCAAGAGGGGTTGGACTCTCTTCCACTCTGGCGTTGCAAGTAATGAGAGGCTGGGTGTGCAATTCTTGTTGCCCCCCGGCTCAAAGCCTGCACGTTGGACTTAACCCAGAAGACGAGATGGTAACTTCCTCCGCTTTCGGGTTGGGTGACGGGTCCTGACTGTTGTTGGTGTTTACGCACCAAACAGCAGCTCAGACTACCCACTCTTTTTGGATTCCCTTGAGAGTGCTCCCTCGGGTGATTCCTTTGTTCTGCTGGGGGTCTTCAACGCTCATGTTGGCAACGACTTTGAAACCTGGAGAGTCGTTATTGGGAAAAATGGCCACCCGGATCTGAACCCAAGTGGTGCTTTGTTATTGGACTTTTGTGCTAGTCACGGATTGTCCATAACAAACACAATGTTCAAACATAAGGGTGTCCATATGTGCACTTGGCACCAGGACACCCTCGGCCGCAGTTCCATTATTGACTTTGTAGTTGTTTCATGGGATTTGCGGCCTCATGTTTTGGACACTCGGGTGAAGAGAGGGGCGAGCTTTCTACCGATCACCGATGGTGGGGTAGGATCCCGGACAGACCTGGCAGGCCCAAACGCATTGTGAGAGTCTTTTGGGAATGCCTAGCAGTCTCCTGTCAGAGAGAGTTTCTTTTTCTACCTCCGGAGGAACTTTGAACATGTCACAAAGGAGGTGCTGGACATTGAGCCTGAATGGATCATGTTCCGTGCCTCTCTTGTCAAGCCAGCTGATTGGAGCTGTGGCCGCAAGGTGTTTGGTGCCTGTCGTGGCGGTAATCCTAGAACCCGCTGGTGGCCACCAGCAGTGCGGGATGCCGTCAAGTTGAAGAAAGAGCCTATCGGGTCCTTTTGGCTCATGGGACTCCAGAGGCAGCGGGCATACCGACAGGCCAAGCAGTGCCTGGGGAGTCTGTGGTGGGCTCTCCTATTTCTGGGGCTGAGGTTGCCAAGGTAGTTAAAAAGCTCCTCGGTGGCAAGGCCGCGGGGGTGGATGAGCTCCGTCCGGAGTTCCTTAAGGCTCTGGATGCTGTGGGGCTGTTTTAGTTGACAAGACTCTGCAACATCGCATGGACATCAGGGGCGGTACCTCTGGATTGGCAGACCGGGGTGGTGGTTCCTCTCTTTAAGAAGGGGAACCGGAGGGTGTTTTCCAACTATCGTAGATCACACTCCTCAGCCTTCCCGGTAAGATCTATTCATGTGTAATGGAGAGGAGGAACCTCGGATCCAGGACGAACAGTGTGGTTTTCGTCCTGGTCGTGGAACGGTAGACCAGCTCTATACTCTCGGCAGGGTCCTTGAGTGTGCATGGGAGTTTGTCCAACCAGTCTACATGTGCTTTGTGGACTTGGAGAAGACATTCGACCGTGGCCACCCCGGGAAGTCCTGTGGGGAGTGCTCAGAGAGTATGGGGTATCGGCATGTCCGATTGTGGCGGGTCGCTCCCTGTATGATCAGTGTCAGAGCTTGGTCCGCATTGCCAGCAGTAAGTCGGACCCCTTTCCAGTGAGGGTTGGACCGGAGTCCAACCCTCGTGTTGGCTGCCCTTAGTCACCAAATGTGTTCATAAATTTTATGGACAGAATTTCTAGGCGCAGTCATGGCGTTGAGGGGATCCGGTTTGGTGGCTGCAGGATTAGGTCTCTCCTTTTTGCAGATGATGTGGTCCTTATGGCTTTAACTGGCCAGGATCTTCAGCTCCTATTGGATTGGTTCGCAGCCGAGTGTGAAGCGACTGGGATGAGAATCAGCACCTCCAAGTCCGAGGTTCTCGCCCGGGAAAGGGTGGAGTGCCATTTCGAGGTTGGGCAGGAGATCTTGCCCCAAGTGGATGAGTTCAAGTACCTGGAGTCTTGTTCATGAGTGAGGGAAGAGTGGATCGTGAGATGCACAGGCTGGCGGCCGAAATGAGTTTTCTCCGCTGGGTGGCGGGTCTCTCCCTTACTGTAAGAATTTTCACCGTTTAATTACAGTAACCTACTGGCAGCTAACGGTTCCAGTATAAAACTGTTTTTCTACAGCACACATACTGTGATTTATCACTACAGTTTATTACTGTAAAAAGTATCACAGTACTGTGCTGTATCAAATATACGCTTCACATCATAATACTGTCATCTGTTTAGCGGCATTACACTGTTATTTTAGTGTATCTACTGTAATATCCATTAACAGTTAATTACAGTAAAATAATTGTAAGCACTATAGACTGAGCTTTACAGTATAATGCCACTGGAAGTTAATGAGTTGAACTTTTAATTTTTCAAAATCAAAACCCCTGCAATCTGCTGGCATAAAAATGACTGGAGAAATGGCCTTGCAAGATTATGTTTTTATTAACCAATTATTTTAAAGTGCATCAAATACATTCAATGTACATTTAGTGCATTCTTCTTATTTTCAGTAAAGCATTTTAACATTTATAACATGTCCACTTAATTTCTAACTGGAGATAAAACACTGAACACGAGTCCAGTGTTTAGTTGTCGGCTACATAAAGCCCCACTCAAAGTCTGTGAGATGTTTTATAAGGGTGGCTACGTGAGGATTTACAGTTGCTGCCTTTTTCTGGACCAGCTTCCCGGTCTTCTTGGACACCACCTTTCCCTGGCTAGCCTTTGTTCCCCTCTCAGGGTTAACGCCAATGAATCGCCTAAAAAAGAGAGAAAGCATATTAGATATTCTGTTGTGATTGAAGATTACTTGTAGTCGATACAGAACCCCCCTCACATTGTTATTTAGGAATATGCACTGCACAAATATTAATATCAATTTTAGGATATATGTGAGCCTATACCATAACCACAGCTGTAGATGAGTGAATGCTCTAAAACCCATTAAGACAAATTCAGAGAGGAAGACAATGCTAAAGCCTCCCCAACCCCTCTCTCTATTCATGTTTTCTCTCCATCTACGGGACCGTGTATTTACGCTGATGTTTCCTGCTTTCACCCATTTAACATATCGTTACCTGCTCATTACCTATCTTCTCTGCATCCTGGGGTCACACTGGTGCTTCTTGCCTTTACCCATTCAACATATCTTTACCTGCACATTACCTACCTTCTCTGCATAGTGTGGTCACGCTGGTGCTTTCTACCTTTACCCATTCAACATATCTTTACCTGCACATTACCTACCTTCTCTATATCCTGGAGTCAAGCTGGTGTTTCCTGCCTTTACTCATTCAACATATCTTTACCTGCACATTACCTACCTTCTCTGTATCCTGGCGTCTAGCTGGTGTTTCCTGCCTTCACCCATTCAACATATCTTTACCTGCACATTACCTACCTTCCCTGCATCCTTGGGTCACACTGGTGCTTCTTTCTTTCACCATACAACATATCTTCACCTGCACATACCTACCTTGTCTGCATGGCCTCGACCACACCTGCGCTTCCTTCTTTCACCCATTCAACATACCTTCACCCGCACATTACCTACCTTCCCTGCATAGTGGGGTCACACTGGTGCTTCCTGCCTTTACCCATTCAACATATCTTCACCCGCACATTACCTACTTGCTCTGCATTCTCGGGTCAAGCTGGTGCTTCCTGCCATCATCCAGTCAACATGTCTTTACCTGCAAATTATCTACTTTTTCTGCATCCTGGGGTCAAACAGGTGCTTCCTTCTTTGACCCAGTCAACATATCTTTACCTGCACATTACCTACCTTCTCTGTATCCTAGAGTCAAACTGGTGCTTCGGTCCCTAATAAGAAGGTCCACAAAGGAACAGAAGAGTCATTGATTTAAGGCACACAATTGGGGAAATGACAAGTCAAATTCCTGAACAGAGGTGAGAAATATAAAATAAAATATCCTAACAGTATTTTAACAGTATCAAGAGGATTTACCTTTGAACAAATTCCAATGTCCGAGGACCTTCCTCTTGGTATTCCAAGTTGAACACATAGTATGTGGCAAGAAGGGCAGCAAGCCCTGAGATTAAGCTAGGTTGGACGCTTTTGCAGATGACTTCACCTTCCATGCTGATCATCCAACGTTTTATTGTGACTTTGTCACCAGCAACTGGTACAGTCAAGAAATGCAGTTTATGTTCCTAAACAGTATCCAATATGGGTAGCATTTTAAAAGTATTTGGAATGGCCAACTCACTCGCTCTCTCTTTCCTCTGTTTACATCTAGTCTCCTAAGGCAGTGGTTCTCAAATGGGGGTACGCGTACTCCTGGGGGTACTTGAAGGTATGCCAAGGGGTACGTGAGATTTTTTTTTAATATTCTAAAAATAGCAACAATTCAAAAATCCTTTATAAATATATTTATTGAATAATACTTCGAGAAAATATGAATATAAGTTCATAAACTGAACAACTAATCAAGTAGGCTATTCCATTCATTACCATAAAGCCAGAGTTTCCCCCATGCCATGATGGTTTGACCCTACCTGGCGGTGCCACACGGCACCAACTGTCAATCAACTATCCATGTAGAAAACAATGGAGGCTTGGTTAAAGCGTAGTGGACATGTTCCATAAATATTGATGTTAAAGATTTCTTTTTTTGTGAAGAAATGTTGAGAATGAAGTTCATGAATCCAGATGGATCTCTATTGCAATCCCCCAAGAGGGCACTTTAAGTTGATTACTTCTATGTGTAAAAATATTTATTTATAATTGAATCACTTGTTTATTTTTCAACAAGTTTTTAGTTATTTTTATATCTTTTTTTCCAAATAGTTCAAGAAAGACCACAACAAATGAGCAATATTTTGCACTGTTATACAATTTAATAAATCAGAAACTGATGACATAGTGCTGTATTTTACTTCTTTATCTCTTTTTTTCAACCAAAAATGCTTTGCTCTGATTAGGGGGTACTTGAATTTAAAAAATGTTCACAGGGGTACATCACTGAAAAAAGGTTGAGAACCACTGTCCTAAGGCAGTGGTTCTCAACCTTTTTTCAGTGCTGTGAACATTTTTTTAATGCAAGTAGACCTCCATGTCTTCATAACAGGAATATCCTGAATTCTCAAGTTGCATATCACAATAGTCATCATCAGTGTTAATAACACAAGAGCTGCTTGGATTTGCTGTTGAGCAAGTCAAACTTCGTTCAGTGTAGCCGTAGTGCTTCCTTGACACGTGCGATGTGAAAGTAGACTTAACTGTAAATCTTTTTTCACATTGACTGAAGGGGCACGTAACTGTCCTACCTTCGGTAATATGACTTTTCAAATGCAGGAGAAGGGCCCGTATATCATCGCACTTCGCGCTACATGAGACAATATTACAAGGTAAACCTTCTGCGCTATACATATCAGTCCTACTCTTGCCATATTTATGACGACGGCTGTGAGTTTTGAAGGCTGAGAAGTTGGAAAAAACTCTTGTGCATTTAGGGAAAGCACACTTAAACGATGCATTAGGCATACAACTATGACTTCGCATGTGTCTAACATACGCAAATACATTGCTGCAAGTCGTAGCACATATGTTGCAAGTTATCATCTTTTATGATGACTATGACAAAAAAGAAGAAAACTTAGCTAGCTAGCATGCGGCGGTACATGCGCGTGGTCAACGATAGTGTCTGTGATGCTGACATTTCGGACTTTATAAATATATATAAAGTAATTCAAACAGAAAATGACACATCAAGGTACAAGTGACTCTTACCTTGTTATCAAAAACACACGATGCAGTAGGATGGATTTAGCAGGGTCGGCCAGGTGAAATGAAGCTCGGTTGGACGAATTGTGGGCGGACCCAAGAAACAAGTCTGAAAAATACTGAATTACACTGTAGGTTTTACAGTAACTTACTGCTGGTCGATATTTTTTGAAAAATGCAACAAAATTTAAAGTACTTAACTGCATTTAAGAATAACATGATAGGTTGATTGGCAACACTAAATTGGCCCTAGTGTGTGAATGTGAGTGTGAATGTTGTCTGTCTATCTGTGTTGGCCCTGCGATGAGGTGGCGACTTGTCCAGGGTGTACCCCGCCTTCCGCCCGATTGTAGCTGAGATAGGCTCCAGCGACCCCGAAGGGAATAAGCGGTAGAACATGGATGGATGGATGGATGGAGTATATAACTGTAATTTTATTTTTTATTTTTACAGTAATTTTTTACAGTGAAGGTCATGGGTGTCAAACTCTGGCCCGTGGGCCAAATTTGGCCCAACGTGTAATTTGACTTGGCCCTTGAGGCAATATCAAATTAACACTAAAGCTGGACCTTCGATTATACATTGCGGCAGTGCCGCTACTTCTAATACTTGCCAACCCTCCCGGGAGTGACTCCAGCACTCCTCCCGAATTTTTCTTTTTTTTTTCAGCTAGTCAAACGAGTGCCGGCCCAGTTTCATGTGAGTGCAGCTTCTGCACCCACACACAATTGAATGCAACGCATACTTCATCAACAGCGATACAGGTTACACTGACGGTAGCCAAATAAAAAACTTTAACACTTTTAGAAATATACGCCACACTGTGAATCCACACCAAACAAGAATGACAAACACATTTCGGGAGAACATCCGCACCGTAACACAACATAAACACAACACAACAAATACCCAGAACCCTTTGTAGCACTAAATCTTCCGGGACGCTACAAGGTGTGTGTGTGTGTGTGTGGGGGGGGGGGGGGGGGGGGGGGGGGGTTTGGTGGTAGCGGGGGTGTATTTTGTAGCGTCCCCAAAGAGTTAGTGCTGCAAAAGACTCTGGGTATTTGTTCTTTTGTGTTTATGTTGTGTTACGGTGCGGATGTTCTCCCGAAAAGTGTTTTTTATTTTTGTTTGGTGTGGGTTCACAGTGTGGCGTATATTTCTAACAGTGTTAAAGTTTTTTATACTGGCACCCTCAGTCTGAATGATGTTAGAATTCGGTGTACGAGATATGACTGTTGAACACCTTGTTCGATAATGAAAGTTGCCTCAGCTCAAAGCCTGAGCCCCGACATTAAAGAACTAGCATCTAAAAAAAGATGCCAGGTATCTGGCTTGGGCACATCAAATTAGATCAGTGTGTTGCAAACTGAGCAGTTTAAAGTCCTGAATGGTTGTTTTATTCATTGTTATTTTATTTTCAAATGTATTAGCCTGTGGATAAAGTTAATGTTGATATTTACCTCAGAAGGCTGCAAATAGAAAAGAGGCATTCAATTTTTATTTAAATTATATTTGATATGCAATTGATATTTTTTAATTATTATTATTATTATTTGAAACTCCATTTTGCATGTCACTATAAAGTTATATAAGCCTTGCTTGTTCAATATTCAATGCAAAACTTGTTTGGGTCCCTATTAAAAGGTTAATTTGTTCAACCTTGGCCCGCGGCTTTGTTCAGTTTTAAACTTTGGCCCACTCTGTATTTGAGTTTGACACCCCTGGTGAAGGTGAAGCTCTGTCATCCTGGAGGCCACGGGGAAGACCCAGGACACATTGGGAACACTATGTCTCCCGGCTGGCCTGGGAACGCCTCGGGATCCCCTGAGAAAAGGTCCTAGGTGAGGGATCAGACAAAGAGCAGCTCAAAGACCTTTATGAAAAGTACAAATCGAGGACCTAGATTTTTTCTCGCCCAGGCGCAGGTCACCGTGGCTCCCCTGTGGAGCCAGGCGCAGAGGTGGGGCACGATGGCGAGCGACTGGTGGCCGGGCCTGTCTCCATGGGGCCCTGCCGGGCTCAGCTCGAAGAGGCAACATTGGTCAACCCTCCAATGGGCTCACCACTCATGGGCCCATTGAGGTCATAGAGGTCAGATGCAGTGTGAACTGGGCGGCAGCCGAAGGCAGGGCACTTGGCGGTCCGATTATCGGCTACATAAGCTCGCTCTTGGGACGTGGAACGTCACCTCGCTGGGAGGGAAAGAGCCTGAGCTGGTGCGCGAGGTGAAGAAGTTCCGGCTAGATATAGTTGGACACACTTCGACGCACAGCAAGGGCTCTGGAACCTGTTCTCTCAAGAGGGGCTGGACTCTCTTCCACTCTGGCGTTGCAAGCAATGAGAGGCTGGGGTGGCAATTGTTGTTGCTCAAAGCCTGCACGTTGGACTTTAACCCAGTAGATGAGATGGTAGCTTCCCTCCGCCTTCGGGTTGGGTGACGGGTCCTCACTGTTGTTTGTGTTTACGCACCAAACAGCAGCTCAGAGTACCCACTCTTTTTGGATTCCCTTGAGGGAGTACTGGAGAGTGCTCCCTCGGGTGATTCCCTTGTTCTGTTGGGGGACTTCAATGCTCATGTTGGCAAGGACAGTGAAACCTGGAGAGTCGTGATTGGGAAAAATGGCCACCCGGATCTGAACCCAAGTGGTGCTTTGTTATTGGACTTTTGTGCTCGTCACGGATTGTCCATAACAAACACAATGTTCAAACATAAGGAAGAACTTTGAACATGTCACGAGGGAGGTGCTGGACATTGAGTCTGAGTGGACCATGTTCCGTGCCTCTCTTGTCGAGCCTGCTGATTGGAGCTGTGGCCGCAAGGTGTTTGGTGCCTGTCGTGGCGGTAATCCTAGAACTCGCTGGTGGCCACCAGCAGTGAGGGATGCCGTCAAGCTGAAGAAAGAGCCTATCGGGTCCTTTTGGCTCATGGGACTCCAGAGGCAGCGGGCATACCGACAGGCCAAGCAGTGCCTGGGGAGTCTGTGGTGGACTCTCCTATTTCTGGGGCTTAGGTTGCCTAGGTAGTTAAAAAGCTCCTCTGTGGCAAGGCCCCGGTGGTGGATGAGTTCCTTAAGGCTCTGGATACTGTGGGGCTGTCTTGGTTGACAAGACTCTGCAACATCGCGTGAACATTGGGGGCGGTACCTCTGGATTGGCAGACCGGGGTGGTGGTTCCTCTCTTTAAGAAGGGGAACCGGAGGGTGTGTTCCAACTATCGTGAAACACACTCCTCAGCCTTCCCGGTAAGGTCTATTCATGTGTACTGGAGAGGAGGAAACTCGGATCCAGGACGAACAGTGTGGTTTTCGTCCTGGTCGTGGAACGGTAGACCAGGTCCATACTCTCGGCAGGGTCCTTGAGTGTGAAGCGACTGGGATGAGAATCAGCACCTCCAAGTCCAAGTCCACGCAGGAAAGGGTCGAGTGCCATCTCCAGGTTGGGGAGGAGATCTTGCCCCAAGTGGAGGAGTTCAAGTACCTAGGAGTCTTGTTCACGAGTGAGGAAAGAGTGGATCGAGAGATCCACAGGCGGATTGGTGCGGCGTCTTCAGTATTGAGGACGCTATATCGATCCGTTGTGGTGAAGAAGGAGCTGAGCCAGAAGGAAAAGCTCTCAATTTACCGTCGATCTACGTTCCCAGCTTTGGGTTATGACCGAAAGGACAAGCGGCCGAAATGCGTTTCCTCTGCCGGGTGGTGAGTCTCTCCCTTAGAGACAGGGTGAGAAGCTCTGTCATCCGGGAGGTACTCAAAGTAAACCCGCTGCTCCTCCACATTGAGAGGAGCCATGAGGTGGTTCGGGCATCTGCTCAGGATGCCACCCGAACGCCTCTAGGGAGGTGTGGCAGGAGGCCACGGGGAAGACCTAGGACACATTGGAAAGACTATGTCCCCGGCTGGCCTGGGAACGCCTCGGAATACCCCGAGAAGAGCTGGACGAAGTGGCTGGGGAGAGGGAAGTCTGGGATTTTCTGCTCAGGCTGCTGCCCCCGCAACCCGACCTCGGATAAGCGGAAGAAAATGGATGGATTTAGAATGACAGTTATACTGTCAGATTGAGTACAAAAACTAACTAAACCTTACACAATATAATGTTTCTAGTAAAACTCACAAAGATACATATCTCCAGGCATTATTAGCCATTTTGCATGTGTGGTTTAGGAGTTATATTTAAATAAATAACTGTCAGATTGAGTGTGACAGTAAACTGTCATAGTGAGTAAAACCCTTATTTTGTATTTGCAAACCTTACAAAAACAACTAAATCTAGTTAAACTCACACAGATACAACATTACAGGCATTTTTAGACATAATGCATGTTTGGTTTTAGAGTTATGTTTATATAACTTTCATATTTAGAAAGTTATACTGTCATATTGACTAAAAAAAACAACTAACTTGTGTCTTTGCAAACCTTACAAAATACAATTTTTCTAGTAAAACTAACTAAGATACATGCTCCAGGCATTATTAGCCATTTTGCATGTGTTGTTTGAGTTATGTTTAAATAACTATCATATTGAGTGTGACAGTATACTGTCATAAAACCCAATTTTTGTATTTGCAACCCTGATTCTAGTAAAACTCACATATATACAATATTACAGGCAGTTTTGGACATAATGCAAGTTTGGTTTTGGAGTTATGTTTGTATAACTTTCATACATAGTATGACAGCTAAACTGTTATATTGAGTAAAATAACTAACTTGTGTTTGTCATAAAACCCAATTTTTGTATTAGCAAACCATACAACTGATTCAAATAAAACTCACATGGATTCAATATTACAGGCATTTTCAGACATTTTGCATGTTTGGTTTAGGAATTATGTTGTAATACATTTGTATTGCTTTTTTCACATTATCTCAGGATTTTTAGAACATTACTGTCATATTGAGTAAAAAAATAATTTTTGTGTTTGCAAGCCTTAAAAAAAGCATATGTTTCCAGTAAAACTCCCAAAGATGCATTATTTCAGGCATTATTAGCCATTTTTCAGGTGTGGTTTAGGAGTTATGTTTGAATAACTGTCATATTGAGTGTGGCGTTATACTGTCATATTGAGTTAAAAAAAACTAACTTGTGTCTTTGCAAACCTTACAAAAGAAAATGTTTCTAGCAACACTCACAAAGATAATTTTTTTCACGCTATTAGACATGTTTCATGTGTATTTAGGAGTTATAATTAAATAACTTTCATATTGAGTGTTAAAGTTATAATGTCATTATGTGTAAAACCTAATTTTTGTATTTGCAAACCTTACAAAAACAATTGATTCTAGTAAAACTTACATATATTCAATATTACAGGCATTTTTAGACAATTGACATGTTTGGTTTAAAAGTTGTGTTTGAATACATTTTTATTGCTTTTTTCGCATTATCTCAGGATTCTAAGATCATTACTTTCATATTGAGTAAAACACTACTTTTTGTTTTTGCAAACCTTACAAACTCACATAAATACATTATTACAGACATTTTTAGACATGACACATGTTTGGTTTTGGAGTTATGTTTATATAACTTTTATATTTAGTATGACTGTTATACTGTCATATTAAATAAAAAAAACTAGCTTGTGTCTTTGCAAACTTTACAAAAGATCATTTTTCTAGTAAAACTAACAAAGATACATGTCTCCAGGCATTATTACCCATTTTGCATGGGTTGTTTAGGAATTATGTTTAAATACATTTTTATTGCTTTTTTCGCATTATCTCAGGAGTCTTAGATCATTACTTTCATATTGAGTAAAAAACTACTTTTTGTTTTTGCAAACCTTACAAACTCACATAAATACATTATTACAGGCATTTTTAGACATAACACATGTTTGGTTTTGGAGTTATGTTTTGATAACTTTCATATTTAGTAGGACTGTTATACTGTCATATTGAATAAAAAAAACCAGCTTGTGTCTTTGATATCCTTACAAAAGATCATTTTTCTAGTAAAACTAACAAAGATACATGTCTCCAGGCATTATTAGCCATTTTGCATGGGTTGTTTAGGAATTATGTTTAAATTTATTTTATTGCTTTTTTCGCATTATCTCAGGATTCTAAAATCCTTACTTTCATATTGAGGAAAAAACTACTTTTTGTTTTTGCAAACCTTACAAACTCACATAAATACATTATTATAGGCAATTTTAGACATGACACACGTTTGGTTCTGGAGTTATGTTTATATAACTTTCATATTTAGTATGACTGTTATACTGTCTTATTGAATAAAAACAACTAGCTTGTGTCTTTGCAAACTTTACAAAAGATACATTTTCTAGTAAAACTAACAAAAATACATGTCTCCAGGCATTATTACCCATTTTGCCTGGGTTGTTTAGGAGTTATGTTTAAATAATTGTTTATTGCTTTTTTCGCATTATCTCAGGATTTTAAGATCATTACTTTCATATTGAGTAAAAAACTAGTTTTTGTTTTTGCAAACCTTACAAACTCACATTAATACATTATTACAGGCATTTTTAGACATGACACATGTTTGGTTTTGGAGTTATGTTTATATAACTTTCATATTTAATATGACTGTTATACTGTCATATTGAATAAAAAAAACTGGCTTGTGTCTTTGCAAACTTTACAAAAGATCATTTTTCCAGTAAAACTAACAAAGATACATGTTTCCAGGCATTATTAGCCATTTTGCATATGTTGTTTAGGAGTAATGTTTGAATACATTTTTATTGCTTTTTTCGCATTATCTCAGGATTTTAAGAACATTACAGTCATATTGAGGAAAAAAACTACTTTTTGTGTTTGCAAGATTTAAAAAAGCATGTGTTTCGAGTAAAACGGCCAAGGATGCATTATTTCAGGCATTATTAGCCATTTTTCATGTGTGGTTTGAGTTATGGTTAAATAACTGTCATATACTGTCAGTTATGACATAGTAAGTAAAACCTAATTTATGTATTTGCAAACCTTACAAAATCATTTAAATCTAGTAAAACTCACATGGATTCAATATTACAGACATTTTTAGACATTTTGTATGTTTGGTTTAGGAATTATGTTGGAATCATTTTTATTAATTTGTTCGTATTTTCTCAGAATTTTAGAACATTACTGTCATATTGAGTAAAAAAATAATTTTTGTGTTTGCAAGCCTTAAAAAAGCATATGTTTCGAGTAAAACTTACAAGAATGCATTATTTCAGGCATTGTTAGTCATTTTTCATGTGTAGTTTAAGAGTTATGTTTAAATAACTGTCATATTGAGTGTGGCAGTTATACTGTCATATTGAGTAAAAAAAACTAACCTGTATTTGCAAACCTTACAAAAGAAAATGTTTCTAGTAACACTCACAAAGATAATTTTTTTCACGCATTATTAGACATGTTTCATATGTGGTTAGGAGTTATAAATAAATAATTGTCATATTGAGTGTTACAGTTTTAATGTCATTATGTGTAAAACCTAATTTTTGTATTTGCAAACCTTACAAAAACAATTGATTCTAGTAAAACTTATATAGATTCAATATTACAGGCATTTTTAGACATTTTACATGTTTTGTTTAAAATTTGTGTTTCAATACATTTGTATTGCTTTTTTCGCATTATCTCAGGATTCTAAGAACATTACTTTCATATTGAGTAAAAAACTACTTTTTGTTTTTGCAAACCTTACAAACTCACATAAATACATTATTACAGGCATTTTTAGACATGACACATGTTTGGTTTTGGAGTTATGTTTATATAACTTTCATATTTAGTATGACTGTTATACTGTTATATTGAATACAAAAAACTAGCTTGTGTCTTTGATATCTTTACAAAAGATCATTTTTTTAAACTAACAACGTTACATGTCTCCCTAGGCATTATTAGCCATTTTGCATGTGTTGTTTAGGAGTTAGGTTTAAATACATTTGTATTGCTTTTTTCCCATTATCTCAGGGTTCTAAGAACATTACAGTCAAGTAAAAAAATACTTTTTGTGTTTGCAAAATGTAAAACTCAGTAAAACTCCCAATGATTCATTATTTCAGGCATTATTAGCCATTTTTTTGTGTAGTTTATGAGTTATGTTTAAATAACTGTCATATTCAGTGTGATTTTGTCATTGTGAGTAAAACCTAATTTTTGTATTTGCAAACCTTACAAAAACAACCGATTCTAGGAAAACTCACATTGATACAATATTACAGGCATGTTTGGACATATTGCATGTTTGGTTTTGGAGTTATATTTATATAACCTGCTTTCTGAGCCGCCACCTTTGTGGTTTGCGTGTCCCACTGATCCAGGAACTATGTTGTCCGGGGGCTTCTATGGTCTCCCAAGACAAACAGGTCCTAGGTGAGGGATCAGACAAAGAGCAGCTGAAAGACCTTTATTAAAAGTATAATTGAGGACCTAGATTTTTTCTCGCCCGGACGCATGTCACCGTGGCTCCCCTGTGGAGCCAGGCCCAGAGGTGTGGCACGATGGCGATTGACGGGCCAGTCCCCATGGGGCCCAGCCGTGCTCAGCTCGAAGAGGCAACGTGGATCCCCCCTCCAGGGCTCACCACTCATGGGCTGGGTCATAGAGGGTGCAGTGTGAGCAGGGCGGCAGCCGAAGGCAGGGCACTTGGTGGTCCGATTATCGGCTACATAAGTTCGCTCTTGGGACATGGAACGTCACCTCGCTGGGAGGGAAGGAGCCTGAGCTGGTGCATGAGGTGGAGACGTTCCCGGCTAGATATAGTTGGACTCACAGCAAGGGCTCTGGAACCTGTTCTCTCAGAGGGGCTGGACTGAGCTGAACTTTCATTACTTGCAACGCCAGAGTGGAAGAGATTCCACACTGGCGTTGCAACTAATGAGAGGCTGGGGTGGCAATTCTTGTTGCCCGCCGGCTCAAAGCCTGCACGTTGGACTTTAAACCCAATAGACGAGATGGTAGCTTCCTTCAGCCTTCGGGTTGGGTGACGGGTCCTGACTGTTGTTTGTGTTTACACACCAAACAGCAGCTCAGAGTACCAACTCTTTTTGGATTCCCTTGAGGGAGTACTGGAGAGTGCTCCCGCGGGTGATTCCCTTGTTCTGCTGGTGGACTTCAACGCTATGTTGGCAACGACAGTGAAACCTGGAGAGTCGTGATTGGGAAAAATGGCCACCCGGATCTGAACCCAAGTGGTGCTTTGTTATTGGACTTTTGTGCTTGTCACGGATTGTCCATAACAAACACAATGTTCAAACATAAGGGTGTCCATATGTGCACTTGGCACAAGGACACCCTCGGCCGCATGATTGACTTTGTAGTTGTGTCATGGGATTTGCGGCCTCATGTTTTGGACACTCGGTGAAGAGAGGGGCAGAGCTTTCCACCAACCACCACCTGGTGGTGAGCTGGCTCCGATGGTAGGGGAGGATGCCGGTCAGACCTGGCAGGCCCAAACGTATTGTAAGGGTCTGCTGGGAACACCTAGCAGAGTCTCCTGAAGAACTTTGAACATGTCCGGAAGAACTTTGAACATGTCACGAGGGAGGTGCTGGACATTGAGTCTGAGTGGACCATGTTCTGGACCATTCCTCTCTTGTTGAGCCAGCTGATTGAAGCTGTGGCCGCAAGGTGTTTGGTGCCTGTCGTGGCGGTAATCCACCAGCAGTGAGGGATGCTGTCAAGCTGAAGAAAGAGCCACCGGGTCCTTTTGGCTCATGGGACTCCAGAGGCAGTGGGCATACCGACAGGCCAAGCGAGACCTCCTCTGTCCCACCAACACGTCTTCCTATGAGGAAACAGTGCCTGGGAAGTCTGTGGTGGGCTCTCCTATTTCTGGGGCTGAGGTTGCCAAGGTAGTTAAAAAGCTCCTCGGTGGCAAGGCCCCGGGGGTGGATGAGCTCCGTCCGGAGTTCCTTAAGGCTCTGGATGCTGTGGGGCAGTCTTGGTTGACAAGACTCTGCAACATTGCGTCTACATCGGGGGCGGTACCTCTGGATTGGCAGACCGGGGTGGTGGTACCTCTCTTTAAGAAGGGGAACCGGAGGGTGTGTTCCAACTATCGTAGATCACACTCCTCAGCCTTCCCGGTAAGGTCTATTCATGTGTAATGGAGAGGAGGAACCTCGGATCCAGGACGAACAGTGTGGTTTTCGTCCTGGTCGTGGAACGGTAGACCAGCTCTATACTCTCGGCAGGGTCCTTGAGTGTGCATGGGAGTTTGCCCAACCAGTCTACATAAGTTTTGTGGACTTGGAGAAGACATTCGACCTTGGTCCCCGGTAAATCCTGTGGGGAGTGCTCAGAGAGTATGGAGTATCGGCATGTCTGATTGTGGCGGGTGTCTCCCTGTATGATCAGTGTCAGAGCTTGGTCCGCATTGCCGGCAGTATGTCGGACCCCTTTCCAGTGAGGGTTGGACTCCGCCAAGGCTGCCCTTTGTCACCGATTCTGTTCAAAACTTTAATGGACAGAATATCTAGGCGCAGTCATGGCTTTGAGGATCCCCTCAACGCCATGACTGCGCCTGGTTTGGTGGCTGCAGGATTAGGTCTCTGCTTTTTGCAGATGATGTGGTCCTGATGGCTTCAACTGGCCAAGATCTTCAGCTTTCATTGGATCGGTTCGCAGTGAAGCGACTGGGATGAGAATCAGCACCTCCAAGTCCGAGTCCATGGTTCTCGCCTGGGAAAGGGTGGAGTGCCATCTCGAGGTTGGGAAAGAGATCTTGCCCCAAGTGAAGGAGTTCAAGTACCTAGGAGTCTTGTTCACGAGTGAGGATAGAGTGGATTGTGAGATCTACAGGCGGATCGGTGCGGCGTCTTCAGTAATGAGGACGCTATATCGATCCGTTGTGGTGAAGAAGGAGCTGAGCCAGAAGGAAAAGCTTTCAATTTACCGGTCGATCAACGTTCCCATCCTCACCTATGGTTATGAGCTTTGGGTTATGACCGAAAGGACAAGGTCACGGGTACAAGCGGCCGAAATGAGTTTCCTCCGCCGGGTGGTGGGTCTCTCCCTTAGAGATAGGGTGAGAAGCTCTGTCATCTGGGAGGAACTCAGTGTAAAGCCGCTGCTCCTCCACATTGAGAGGAGCCAGATGAGGTGGTTCGGGCATCTGCTCAGGATGCCACCCGAACGCCTCCCTAGGTCCGAACGGCAGGAGGCCATGGGGAAGACCTAGGATACATTGGAAAGACTATGGCCTGGGAACGCCTCGGGATCCCCCGAGAAGAGCTGGACGAAGTGGCTGGGGAGAGGGAAGTCTGGGCTCTCTGCTTAGGCTGCTGCCCCCGCAACCCGACCTCGGATAAGCGGAAGAAAATGGATGGATTTAGTATGACAGTTATACTGTCATATTGAGTGTGACAGTATACTGTCATAAAACCCAATTTTTGTATTTGCAAACCTGATTCTAGTAAAACTCACATCTATACAATATTACAGGCAATTTTGGACATAATGCACGTTTGGTTTTCGAGTTATGTTTATATAACTTTAATATATAGTATGACATCTATACTGTTATAATGAGTAAAAAAAACTAACTTGTGTCTGTCATAAAACTCAATTTTTGTATTTGCAAACCTTACAAAAACAAATGATTCTAGTAAAACTCACATGGATTCAATATTACAGGCATTTTTAGACATTTTGCATGTTTGGTTTAGGAATTATGTTGGAATACATTTGTATTGCTTTTTTTCACATTATCTCAGCATTTTAAGAACTTACTGTCATATTGAGTAAAAAAAACTTTTTGTGTTTGCAAGCCTTAAAAAAACAACCGATTCTAGTAAAACTCACATTGATACAATATTACAGGCATGTTTAGACATCTTGCATGTTTGGTTTTGGAGTTATGTTTATATAACCTGCTTTCTGAGCCGCCACCTTTGTGGTTTGCGTGTCCCACTGATCCTAGGAGCTATGTTGTCCGGGGGCTTCTATGCCCCCTGGTAGGGTCCCCCAAGACAAACAGGTCCTAGGTGAGGAATCAGACAAAGAGCAGCTCAAAGACCTTTATGAAAAGTACAAATCGAGGACCTAGATATTTTCTCGCCCGGACGCGGGTCACCGTGGCTCCCCTGTGGAGCCAGGCCCAGAGGTGGGGCACGATGGCGAGCGACTGGTGCCCATGGGGCCCAGCTCGAAGAGGCAACGTGGGTCCCCCCTGCAATAGGCTCACCACTCATGGGCTGGGTCATAGAGGTCGGGTGCAGTGTTAGCTGGGCGGAAGCCGAAGGCAGGGCACTTGGCGGTCCGATTATCGGCTACATAAGCTCGCTCTTGGGACGTGGAACGTCACCTCGCGAGGTGGAGAAGTTCCCGGCTAGATAAAGCTAGACTCACTTCGACGCACAGCGAGGGCTCTGGAACCTGTTCTCTCAAGAGGGGTTGGACTCTCTTCCACTCTGGCGTTGCAAGTAATGAGAGGCTGGGTTGGCAATTCTTGTTGCCCCCCGGCTCAAAGCCTGCACGTTGGACTTAACCCAGAAGACGAGATGGTAACTTCCCTCCACTTTCGGGTTGGGTGACGGGTCCTGACTGTTGTTGGTGTTTACGCACCAAACAGCAGCTCAGAGTACCCACTCTTTTTGGATTCCCTTGAGAGTGCTCCCTCGGGTGATTCCTTTGTTCTGCTGGGGGTCTTCAACGCTCATGTTGGCAACGACTTTGAAACCTGGAGAGTCGTGATTGGGAAAAATGGCCACCCGGATCTGAACCCAAGTGGTGCTTTATTATTGGACTTTTGTGCTCGTCACGGATTGTCCATAACAAACACAATGTTCAAACATAAGGGTGTCCATATGTGCACTTGGCACCAGGACACCCTCGGCCGTAGTTCCATTATTGACTTTGTAGTTGTGTCATGGGATTTGCGGCCTCATGTTTTGGACACTCGGGTGAAGAGAGGGGCGAGCTTTCTACCGATCACCACCTGGTGAGCTGGCTCCGATGGTGGGGTAGGATCCCGGACAGACCTGGCAGGCCCAAACGCATTGTGAGAGTCTTTTGGGAATGCCTAGCAGTGTCCTGTCAGAGAGAGTTTCTTTTTCTACCTCCGGAGGAACTTTGAACATGTCACAAAGGAGGTGCTGGACATTGAGTCTGAATGGATCATGTTCCGTGCCTCTCTTGTCAAGCCAGCTGATTGGAGCTGTGGCCGCAAGGTGTTTGGTGCCTGTCGTGGCGGTAATCCTAGAACCCGCTGGTGGCCACCAGCAGTGCGGGATGCCGTCAAGCTGAAGAAAGAGCTTATCTGGTCCTTTTGGCTCATGGGACTCCAGAGGCAGCGGGCATACCGACAGGCCAAGCAGTGCCTGGGGAATCTGTGGTGGGCTCTCCTATTTCTGGGGATGAGGTTGCCAAGGTAGTTAAAAAGCTCCTCGGTGGCAAGGCCGCGGGGGTGGATGAGCTCCGTCCTTAAGGCTCTGGATGCTGTGGGGCTGTTTTAGTTGACAAGACTCTGCAACATCGCATGGACATCAGGGGCGGTACCTCTGGATTGGCAGACCGGGGTGGTGGTTCCTCTCTTTAAGAAGGGGAACCGGAGGGTGTGTTCCAACTATCGTAGATCACACTCCTCAGCCTTCCCGGTAAGGTCTATTCATGTGTACTGGAGAGGAGGAACCTCGGATCCAGGACGAACAGTGTGGTTTTCGTCCTGTTCGTGGAACGGTAGACCAGCTCTATACTCTCGGCAGGGTCCTTGAGTGTGCATGGGAGTTTGTCCAACCAGTCTACATGTGCTTTGTGGACTTGGAGAAGACATTCGACCGTGGCCACCCCGGGAAGTCCTGTGGGGAGTGCTCAGAGAGTATGGGGTATCGGCATGTCTGATTGTGGCGGGTCGCTCCCTGTATGATCAGTGTCAGAGCTTGGTCCGCATTGCCAGCAGTAAGTCGGACCCCTTTCCAGTGAGGGTTGGACCGGAGTCCAACCCTCGTGTTGGCTGCCCTTAGTCACCAAATGTGTTCATAAATTTTATGGACAGAATTTCTAGGCGCAGTCATGGCGTTGAGGGGATCCGGTTTGGTGGCTGCAGGATTAGGTCTCTCCTTTTTGCAGATGATGTGGTCCTTATGGCTTTAACTGGCCAGGATCTTCAGCTCTCATTGGATTGGTTCGCAGCCGAGTGTGAAGCGACTGGGATGAGAATCAGCACCTCCAAGTCCGAGGTTCTCGCCCGGGAAAGGGTGGAGTGCCATTTCGAGGTTGGGCAGGAGATATTGCCCCAAGTGGATGAGTTCAAGTACCTGGAGTCTTGTTCATGAGTGAGGGAAGAGTGGATCGTGAGATGCACAGGCTGGCGGCCGAAATGAGTTTTCTCCGCTGGGTGGCGGGTCTCTCCCTTACTGTAAGAATTTTCACCGTTTAATTACAGTAACCTACTGGCAGCTAATGGTTCCAGTATAAAACTGTTTTTCTACAGCACACATACTGTGATTTATCACTACAGTTTATTACTGTAAAAAGTATCACAGTACTGTGCTGTATCAAATATACGCTTCACAGCATAATACTGTCATCTGTTTAGCGGCATTACACTGTTATTTTAGTGTATCTACTGTAATATCCATTAACAGTTAATTACAGTAAAATAATTGTAAGCACTATAGACTGAGCTTTACAGTATAATGCCACTAGAAGTTAATGAGTTGAACTTTTTTTTTCAAAATCAAAACCCCTGCAATCTGCTGGCATAAAAATGACTGGAGAAATGGCCTTGCAAGATTATGTTTTTATTAACCAATTATTTTAAAGTGCATCAAATACATTCAATGTACATTTAGTGCATTCTTCTTATTTTCAGTAAAGCATTTTAACATTTATAACATGTCCACTTAATTTCTAACTGGAGACAAAACACTGAACACGAGTCCAGTGTTTAGTTGTCGGCTACATAAAGCCCCACTCAAAGTCTGTGAGATGTTTTATAAGGGTGGCTACGTGAGGATTTACAGTTGCTGCCTTTTTCTGGACCAGCTTCCCGGTCTTCTTGGACACCACCTTTCCCTGGCTAGCCTTTGTTCCCCTCTCAGGGTTAACGCCAATGAATCGCCTAAAAAAGAGAGAAAGCCTATTAGATATTCTGTTGTGATTGAAGATTACTTGTAGTCGATACAGAACCCCCCTCACATTGTTATTTAGGAATATGCACTGCACAAATATTAATATCAATTTTAGGATATATGTGAGCCTATACCATAACCACAGCTGTAGATGAGTGAATGCTCTAAAACCCATTAAGACAAATTCAGAGAGGAAGACAATGCTAAAGCCTCCCCAACCCCTCTCTCTATTCATGTTTTCTCTCCATCTACGGGACCGTGTATTTACGCTGATGTTTCCTGCTTTCACCCATTTAACATATCATTACCTGCTCATTACCTATCTTCTCTGCATCCTGGGGTCACACTGGTGCTTCTTGCCTTTACCCATTCAACATATCTTTACCTGCACATTACCTACCTTCTCTGCATAGTGTGGTCACGCTGGTGCTTTCTACCTTCACCCATTCAACATATCTTTACCTGCACATTACCTACCTTCTCTATATCCTGGAGTCAAGCTGGTGTTTCCTGCCTTTACTCATTCAACATATCTTTACCTGCACATTACCTACCTTCTCTGTATCCTGGCGTCTAGCTGGTGTTTCCTGCCTTCACCCATTCAACATATCTTTACCTGCACATTACCTACCTTCCCTGCATCCTTGGGTCACACTGGTGCTTCTTTCTTTCACCATACAACATATCTTCACCTGCACATACCTACCTTGTCTGCATGGCCTCGACCACACCTGCGCTTCCTTCTTTCACCCATTCAACATACCTTCACCCGCACATTACCTACCTTCCCTGCATAGTGGGGTCACACTGGTGCTTCCTGCCTTTACCCATTCAACATATCTTCACCCGCACATTACCTACTTGCTCTGCATTCTCGGGTCAAGCTGGTGCTTCCTGCCATCATCCAGTCAACATGTCTTTACCTGCAAATTATCTACTTTTTCTGCATCCTGGGGTCAAACAGGTGCTTCCTTCTTTGACCCAGTCAACATATCTTTACCTGCACATTACCTACCTTCTCTGTATCCTAGAGTCAAACTGGTGCTTCGGTCCCTAAAAAGAAGGTCCACAAAGGAACAGAAGAGTCATTGATTTAAGGCACACAATTGGGGAAATGACAAGTCAAATTCCTGAACAGAGGTGAGAAATATAAAATAAAATATCCTAACAGTATTTTAACAGTATCAAGAGGATTTACCTTTGAACAAATTCCAATGTCCGAGGACCTTCCTCTTGGTATTCCAAGTTGAACACATAGTATGTGGCAAGAAGGGCAGCAAGCCCTGAGATTAAGCTAGGTTGGACGCCTTTGCAGATTACATCACCTTCCATGCTGATCATCCAACGTTTTATTGTGACTTTGTCACCAGCAACTGGTACAGTCAAGAAATGCAGTTTATGTTCCTAAACAGTATCCAATATGGGTAGCATTTTAAAAGTATTTGGAATGGCCACCTCACTCGTTCTCTCTTTCCTCTGTTTACATCTAGTGTCCTAAGGCAGTGGTTCTCAAATGGGGGTACGCGTACTCCTGGGGGTACTTGAAGGTATGCCAAGGGGTACGTGAGATTTTTTTTAAAATATTCTAAAAATAGCAACAATTCAAAAATCCTTTATAAATATATTTATTGAATAATACTTCGACAAAATATGAATGTAAGTTCATAAACTGAACAACTAATCAAGTAGGCTATTCCATTCATTACCATAAAGCCAGAGTTTCCCCCATGCCATGATGGTTTGACCCTACCTGGCGGTGCCACACGGCACCAACTGTCAATCAACTATCCATGTAGAAAACAATGGAGGCTTGGTTAAAGCGTAGTGGACATGTTCCATAAATATTGATGTTAAAGATTTCTTTTTTTGTGAAGAAATGTTGAGAATGAAGTTCATGAATCCAGATGGATCTCTATTACAATCCCCAAAGAGGGCACTTTAAGTTGATTACTTCTATGTGTAAAAATCTTTATTTATAATTGAATCACTTGGTTATTTTTCAACAAGTTTTTAGTTATTTTTATATCTTTTTTTCCAAATAGTTCAAGAAAGACCACAACAAATGAGCAATATTTTGCACTGTTATACAATTTAATAAATCAGAAACTGATGACATAGTGCTGTATTTTACTTCTTTATCTATTTTTTTCAGGGGGTACTTGAATTTAAAAAATCACTGAAAAAAGGTTGAGAACCACTGTTTTTAAGGCAGTGGTTCTCAACCTTTTTTCAGTGCTGTGAACATTTTTTTAATGCAAGTAGACCTCCATGTCTTCATAACAGGAATATCCTGAATCCTCAAGTTGCATATCACAATAGTCATCATCAGTGTTAATAACACAAGAGCTGCTTGGATTTGCTGTTGATCAATTCAAACTTCGTTCAGTGTAGCCGTAGTGCTTCCTTGACACGTGCGATGTGAAAGTAGACTTAACTGTAAATCTTTTTTCACATTGACTGAAGGGGCACGTAACTGTCCTACCTTCGGTAATATGACTTTTGAAATGCAGGAGAAAGGCTCGTATATCATCGCACTTCGCGCTACATGAGACAAATTTACAAGGTAAACCTTCTGCGCTATACATATCAGTCCTACTCTTGCCATATTTATGACGACGGCTGTGAGTTTTGAAGGCTGAGAAGTTGGAAAAAACTCTTGTGCATTTAGGGAAAGAACACTTAAACGATGCATTAGGCATACAACTATGACTTCGCATGTGTCTAACATACGCAAATACATTGCTGCAAGTCGTAGCACATATGTTGCAAGTTATCATCTTTTATGATGACTATGACAAAAACGAAGAAAACTTAGCTAGCTAGCATGCGGCGGTACATGCGCGTGGTCAACGATAGTGTCTGTGATGCTGACTGTGACGCTATGTCATTTCGGACTTTATAAATATATATATAAAGTAATTCAAACAGAAAATGACACATCAAGGTACAAGTGACTCTTACCTTGTTATCAAAAACACACGATGCAGTAGGATGGATTTAGCAGGGTCGGCCAGGTGAAATGAAGCTCGGTTGGACGAATTATGGGCGGACCCAAGAAACAAGTCTGAAAAATACTGAATTACACTGTAGGTTTTACAGTAACTTACTGCTGGTCGATATTTTTTGAAAAATGCAACAAAATTTACAGTACTTAACTGCATTTAAGAAGAACATGATAGGTTGATTGGCAACACTAAATTGGCCCTAGTGTGTGAATGTGAGTGTGAATGTTGTCTGTCTATCTGTGTTGGCCCTGCGATGAGGTGGCGACTTGTCCAGGGTGTACCCCGCCTTCCGCCTGATTGTAGCTGAGATAGGCTCCAGCGCCCCCCGCGACCCCGAAGGGAATAAGCGGTAGAAAATGGATGGATGGATGGAGTATATAACTGTAATTTTATTTTTTATTTTTACAGTAATTTTTTACAGTGAAGGTCATGGGTGTCAAACTCTGGCCCGTGGGCCAAATTTGGCCCAACGTGTAATTTGACTTGGCCCTTGAGGCAATATCAAATTAACACTAAAGCTGGACCTTCGATTATACATTGCGGCAGTGCCGCTACTTCTAATACTTGCCAACCCTCCCGGGAGTGACTCCAGCACTCCTCCCGAATTTTTTTTTTTTTTCCAGCTAGTCAAACGAGTGCCAGCCCAGTTTCATGTCAGTGCAGCTTCTGCACCCACACACAATTGAATGCAACGCATACTTCATCAACAGCGATACAGGTTACACTGACGGTAGCCAAATAAAAAACTTTAACACTTTTAGAAATATACGCCACACTGTGAATCCACACCAAACAAGAATGACAAACACATTTCGGGAGAACATCCGCACCGTAACACAACATAAACACAACACAACAAATACCCAGAACCCTTTGTAGCACTAAATCTTCCGAGACGCTACAAGGTGTGTGTGTGTGGGGGGGGGGGGGGTTTGGTGGTAGCGGGGGTGTATTTTGTAGCGTCCCGAAAGAGTTAGTGCTGCAAAAGATTCTGGGTATTTGTTCTTTTGTGTTTATGTTGTGTTACGGTGCGGATGTTCTCCCGAAAAGTGTTTTTCATTTTTGTTTGGTGTGGGTTCACAGTGTGGCGTATATTTCTAACAGTGTTAAAGTTTTTTATACTGGCACCCTCAGTGTAACCTGTATCGCTGTTGATGAAGTATGCGTTGCATTCATTTGTGCATGCGTGCTGTAGCTGCACATATCTTGTGACTGGGTCTGAATGATGTTAGAATTGGGTGTACGAGATATGACTGTTGAACATCTTGTTCGATAATGAAAGTTGCCTCAGCTCAAAGCCTGAGCCCCGACATTAAAGAACTAGCATCTAAAAAAAGATGCCAGGTATCTGGCTTGGGCACATCAAATTAGATCAGTGTGTTGCAAACTGAGCAGTTTAAAGTCCTGAATGGTTGTTTTATTCATTGTTATTTTATTTTCAAATTTATTAGCCTGTGGATAAAGTTAATGTTGATATTTACCTCAGAAGGCTGCAAATAGAAAAGAGGCATTCAATTTGTATTTAAATTATATTTGATATGCAATTGATATTTTTTAATTATTATTATTATTATTTGAAACTCCATTTTGCATGTCACTATAAAGTTATATAAGCCTTGCTTGTTCAATATTCAATGCAAAACTTGTTTGGGTCCCTATTAAAAGGTTAATTTGTTCAACCTTGGCCCGCGGCTTTGTTCAGTTTTAAACTTTGGCCCACTCTGTATTTGAGTTTGACACCCCTGGTGAAGGTGAAGCTCTGTCATCCTGGAGGCCACGGGGAAGACCCAGGACACATTGGGAACACTATGTCTCCCGGCTGGCCTGGGAACGCCTCGGGATCCCCTGAGAAAAGGTCCTAGGTGAGGGATCAGACAAAGAGCAGCTCAAAGACCTTTATGAAAAGTACAAATCGAGGACCTAGATTTTTTCTCGCCCAGGCGCAGGTCACCGTGGCTCCCCTGTGGAGCCAGGCGCAGAGGTGGGGCACGATGGCGAGCGACTGGTGGCCGGGCCTGTCTCCATGGGGCCCTGCCGGGCTCATTTCGAAGAGGCAACGTGGGTCAACCCTCCAATGGGCTCACCACTCATGGGACCATTGAGGTCATAGAGGTCGGATGCAGTGTGAACTGGGCGGCAGCCGAAGGCAGGGCACTTGGCAGTCCGATTATCGGCTACATAAGCTCGCTCTTGGGACGTGGAACGTCACCTCGCTGGGAGGGAAAGAGCTTGAGCTGGTGCGCGAGGTGAAGAAGTTCCGGCTAGATATAGTTGGACTCACTTCGACGCACAGCAAGGGCTCTGGAACCTGTTCTCTCAAGAGGGGCTGGACTCTCTTCCACTCTAGCGTTGCAAGCAATGAGAGGCTGGGGTGGCAATTGTTGTTGCTCAAAGCCTGCACGTTGGACCCAGTAGACGAGATGGTAGCTTCCCTCCGCCTTCGGGTTGGGTGACGGGTCCTGACTGTTGTTTGTGTTTACGCACCAAACAGCAGCTCAGAGTACCCACTCTTTTTGGATTCCCTTGAGGGAGTACTGGAGAGTGCTCCCTCGGGTGATTCCCTTGTTCTGTTGGGGGACTTCAATGCTCATGTTGGCAAGGACAGTGAAACCTGGAGAGTCGTGATTGGGAAAAATGGCCACCCGGATCTGAACCCAAGTGGTGCTTTGTTATTGGACTTTTGTGCTCGTCACGGATTGTCCATAACAAACACAATGTTCAAACATAAGGAAGAACTTTAAACATGTCACGAGGGAGGTGCTGGACATTGAGTCTGAGTGGACCATGTTCCGTGCCTCTCTTGTCGAGCCTGCTGATTGGAGCTGTGGCCGCAAGGTGTTTGGTGCCTGTCGTGGCGGTAATCCTAGAACTCGCTGGTGGCCACCAGCAGGGAGGGATGCCGTCAAGCTGAAGAAAGAGCCTATCGGGTCCTTTTGGCTCATGGGACTCCAGAGGCAGCGGGCATACCGACAGGCCAAGCAGTGCCTGGGGAATCTGTGGTGGACTCTCCTATTTCTGGGGCTTAGGTTGCCTAGGTAGTTAAAAAGCTCCTCTGTGGCAAGGCCCCGGTGGTGGATGAGTTCCTTAAGGCTCTGGATACTGTGGGGCTGTCTTGGTTGACAAGACTCTGCAACATCGCGTGAACATTGGGGGTGGTACCTCTGGATTGGCACACCGGGGTGGTGGTTCCTCTCTTTAAGAAGGGGAACCGGAGGGTGTGTTCCAACTATCGTGAAACACACTCCTCAGCCTTCCCGGTAAGGTCTATTCATGTGTACTGGAGAGGAGGAAACTCGGATCCAGGACGAACAGTGTGGTTTTCGTCCTGGTCGTGGAACGGTAGACCAGGTCTATACTCTCGGCAGGGTCCTTGAGTGTGAAGCGACTGGGAGGAGAATCAGCACCTCCAAGTCCAAGTCCATGGTTCTCGCGCAGGAAAGGGTCGAGTGCCATCTCCAGGTTGGGGAGGAGATCTTGCCCCAAGTGGAGGAGTTCAAGTACCTAGGAGTCTTGTTCACGAGTGAGGATAGAGTGGATCGAGAGATCCACAGGCGATTTGGTGCGGCGTCTTCAGTATTGAGGACGCTATATCGATCCGTTGTGGTGAAGAAGGAGCTGAACCAGAAGGAAAAGCTTTCAATTTACCGTCGATCTACGTTCCCAGCTTTGGGTTATGACCGAAAGGACAAGCGGCTGAAATGCGTTTCCTCTGCCGGGTGGTGGGTCTCTACCTTAGAGACAGGGTGAGAAGCTCTGTCATCCGGGAGGAACTCAAAGTAAAGCCGCTGCTCCTCCACATTGAGAGGAGCCATGAGGTGGTTCGGGCATCTGCTCAGGATGCCACCCGAACGCCTCTAGGGAGGTGTGGCAGGAGGCCACGGGGAAGACCTAGGACACATTGGAAAGACTATGTCCCCGGCTGGCCTGGGAACGCCTCGGAATACCCCGAGAAGAGCTGGACGAAGTGGCTGGGGAGAGGGAAGTCTGGGATTTTCTGCTCAGGCTGCTGCCCCCGCAACCCGACCTCGGATAAGCGGAAGAAAATGGATGGATTTAGAATGACAGTTATACTGTCAGATTGAGTACAAAAACTAACTAAACCTTACACAATATAATGTTTCTAGTAAAACTAAAAAAGATACATATCTCCAGGCATTATTAGCCATTTTGCATGCATGTGTGGTTTAGGAGTTATGTTTAAATAAATAACTGTCAGATTGAGTGTGACAGTAAACTGTCATAGTGAGTAAAACCCTTTTTTGTATTTGCAAACCTTACAAAAACAACTAAATCTAGTTAAACTCACACAGATACAATATTAGAGGCATTTTTAGACACAATGCATGTTTGGTTTTAGAGTTATGTTTATATAACTTTCATATTTAGTATGACAGTTATACTGTCATATTGAATAAAAACAACAACTAACAAAACCTTACAAAATACAATTTTTCTAGTAAAACTAACTAAGATACATGCTCCAGGCATTATTAGCTATTTTGCATGTGTTGTTTGAGTTATGTTTAATAACTGTCATATTGAGTGTGACAGTATACTGTCATAAAACCCAATTTTTGTATTTGCAACCCTGATTCTAGTAAAACTCACATATATACAATATTACAGGCAGTTTTGGACATAATGGTTTGGTTTTGGAGTTATGTTTATATAACTTTCATATATAGTATGACAGCTAAACTGTTATATTGAGTAAAAAAACTAACTTGTGTTTGTCATAAAACCCAATTTTTGTATTAGCAAACCATGCAACTGATTCAAATAAAACTCACATGGATTCAATATTACAGGCATTTTCAGACATTTTGCATGTTTGGTTTAGGAATTATGTTGGAATCATTTTTATTAATTTGTTCGTATTTTCTCAGAATTTTAGAACATTACTGTCATATTGAGTAAAAAAATAATTTTTGTGTTTGCAAGCCTTAAAAAAAGCATATGTTTCCAGTAAAACTCCCAAAGATGCATTATTTCAGGCATTATTAGCCATTTTTCAGGTGTGGTTTAGGAGTTATGTTTAAATAACTGTCATATTGAGTGTGGCGTTATACTGTCATATTGAGTTAAAAAATTCTAACTTGTGTCTTTGCAAACCTTACAAAAAAAAATGTTTCTAGCAACACCCACAAAGATAATTTTTTTCACGCTTTTAGACATGTTTCATGTGTATTTAGGAGTTATAATTAAATAACTTTCATATTGAGTGTTAAAGTTATAATGTCATTATGTGTAAAACCTAATTTTTGTATTTGCAAACCTTACAAAAACAATTGATTCTAGTAAAACTTACATAAATTCAATATTACAGGCATTTTTAGACAATTCACATGTTTGGTTTAAAAATTGTGTTTGAATACATTTGTATTGCTTTTTTCGCATTATCTCAGGATTCTAAGATCATTACTTTCATATTGAGTAAAACACTACTTTTTGTTTTTGCAAACCTTACAAACCCACATGAATACATTATTATAAGCAATTTTAGACATGACACACGTTTGGTTCTGGAGTTATGTTTATATAACTTTTATATTTAGTATGACTGTTATACTGTCATATTGAATAAAAAAAAACTAGCTTGTGTCTTTGCAAACTTTACAAAAGATCATTTTTCTAGTAAAACTAACAAAGATACATGTCTCCAGTTTGTCACTTCACCTGTCCAGTGCCAAGGTGCACTGGGATAGGCTCCAGTAGATTTATGCTACTTTAACATCTGCTGACTGAAGAATCCTCCATCAAGTCTTTTATTGGGCGCCAAACAATCATCCATGCCACACCCACTTCAAGTTCCAAAGATCATTTTTCTAGTAAAACTAACAAAGATACATGTCTCATTAGCCATTTTGCATGGGTTGTTTAGGAATTATGTTTAAATACATTTTTATTGCTTTTTTCGCATTATCTCAGGATTCTTAGATCATTACTTTCATATTGAGTAAAAAACTACTTTTTGTTTTTGCAAACATTACAAACTCACATAAATACATTATTACAGGCATTTTTAGACATGACACATGTTTGGTTTTGGAGCTATGTTTATATAACTTTTATATTTAATATGACTGTTATACTGTCATATTGAATTAAAAAAAACTAGCTTGTGTCTTTGCAAACTTTACAAAATATCATTTTTCTAGTAAAATTAACAAAGATACATGTCTCCAGGCATTCTTAGCCATTTTACAGGGGTTGTTTAGGAATTATGTTTAAATACATTTTTATTGCTTTTTTCGCATTATTTAGGATTCTTAAATCCTTACTTTCATATTGAGGAAAAAACTACTTTTTGTTTTTGCAAACCTTACAAACTCACATAAATACATTACTATAGGCAATTTTAGAAATGACACACGTTTGGTTCTGGAGTTATGTTTATATAACTTTCATATTTAGTATGACTGTTATACTGTCTTATTGAATAAAAACAACTAGCTTGTGTCTTTGCAAACTTTACAAAATATACATTTTCTAGTAAAACTAACAAAGATACATGTCTCCAGGCATTATTACCCATTTTGCCTGGGTTGTTTAGGAGTTATGTTTAAATACACTTTTATTGCTTTTTTCGCATTATCTCAGGATTCTAAGATCATTACTTTCATATTGAGTAAAAAACTACTTTTTGTTTTTGCAAACCTTACAAACTCACATAAATACATTATTACAGACATTTTTAGACATGACACATGTTTGGTTTTGGAGTTATGTTTATATAACTTTTATATTTAGTATGACTGTTATACTTTCATATTGAATAAAAAAAAACCAGCTTGTGTCTTTGCAAACTTTACGAAAGATAATTTTTCTAGTAAAACTAACAAAGATACATGTCTCCAGGCATTATTACCCATTTTGCATGGGTTGTTTAGGAATTATGTTTAAATACATTTTTATTGCTTTTTTCGCATTATCTCAGGATTCTAAAAACCCTACTTTCATATTGAGGAAAAAACTACTTTTTGTTTTGCAAACCTTACAAACTCACATAAATACATTATTACAGGCATTTTTAGACATAACACATGTTTGGTTTTGGAGTTATGTTTTGATAACTTTCATATTTAGTAGGACTGTTATACTGTCATGTTTAATTTTAAAAAACTAGCTTGTGTCTTTGCAAAATTTACAAAACATCATTTTTCTAGTAAAACTAACAAAGATACATGTGTCCAGGCATTATTACCCATTTTGCATGGGTTGTTTAGGAATTATGTTTAAATACATTTTTATTGCTTTTTTCGCATTATCTCAGGATTCTAAGCTCATTACTTTCATATTGAGTAAAAAACTACTTTTTGTTTTTGCAAACCTTACAAACATACATAAATACATTATTACAGGCATTTTTAGACATGATGCATGTTTGGTTTTGGAGTTATGTTTATATAACTTTCATATTTAGTATGATTGTTATACTGTCATATTGAATAAAAAAAAAACTAGCTTGTGTCTTTGCAAACATTACAAAAGATCATTTTTCTAGTAAAACTAACAAAGATACATGTCTCCAGGCATTATTACCCATTTTGCATGGGTTGTTTAGGAATTATGTTTGAAGACATTTTTATTGCTTTTTTCGCATTATCTCAGGATTCTAAGATCATTATTTTCATATTGAGTAAAAAACTACTTTTTGTTTTGGCAAACCTTACAAACTCACATAAATACATTATTACAGGCATTTTTAGACATGACACATGTTTGGTTTTGGAGTTATGTTTATATAACTTTTATATTTAATATGACTGTTATACTGTCATATTGAATTAAAAACAACTAGCTTGTGTCTTTTCAAACTTTACAAATTATACATTTCCTAGTAAAACTAACAAAGATACATGTCTCCAGGCATTATTACCCATTTTGCCTGGGTTGTTTAGGAGTTATGTTTAAATACATTTTTATTGCTTTTTTTGCATTATCTCAGGATTCCAAGATCATTACTTTCATATTGAGTAAAAAACTACTTTTTGTTTTTGCAAACCTTACAAACTCACATAAATACATTATTACAGACATTTTTAGACATGACACATGTTTGGTTTTGGAGTTATGTTTATATAACTTTTATATTTAGTATGACTGTTATACTGTCATATTGAATAAAAAAAAATAGCTTGTGTCTTTGCAAACTTTACAAAAGATCATTTTTCTAGTAAAACCAACAAAGATACATGTCTCCAGGCATTATTACCCATTTTGCATGGGTTGTTTAGGAGTTATGTTTAAATACATTTTTATTTCTTTTTTGCATTATCTCAGGATTTTAAGATCATTACTTTCATATTGAGTAAAAAACTACTTTTTGTTTTTGCAAACCTTACAAACTCACATAAATACATTTATTACATGCATTTTTAGACATAACACATGTTTGGTTTTGGAGTTATGTTTTGATAACTTTCATATTTAGTAGGACTGTTATACTGTCATATTGAATAAAAAAAACTAGCTTTTGTCTTTGATATCTTTACAAAAGATCATTTTTCTAGTAAAACTAACAAAGATACATGTCTCCAGGCATTATTAGCCATTTTCCAGGGGTTGTTTAGGAATTATGTTTAAATACATTTTTATTGCTTTTTTCGCATTATTTAGGATTCTTAAATCCTTACTTTCATATTGAGGAAAAAACTACTTTTTGTTTTTGCAAAC